>NC_091849.1:3653863-3956893 GCF_037783145.1 Equus przewalskii
CCCAACCCCATTTCCAAATACAGTCATATTCTGAAGTATTGGGGGTTAGGACTCCAACATACAACTTTTACAAATCTAGAATTTTCTTTTTTCTTTTATTTTCTATTTTTCTGAGTTTCCTCATCTATTCACTCACTATGCCATGTATGCCCTAAATCCTCTAACAGCTATATTGCAATCTTTGACAGCTAATTCCAACATTTGTATCACTTTTGTGTCTTTTTGTATTGACTGCTTTTTCCCCCTGGTTATAGGTCATATTCACTTATACTTTTGTATGTCTAGCCATTTTTTACTCCATGCTGGACATTGCTGATTACATCGTCTTCCTTTAAATAGAGGTGAGTTTCGTTCTTAGTTAGTGGCTCAGCTTGATGCAGCTGAGGTCAGGTTTCGTAGGGAGGGTCTAGAGTAGCCCTCATTCTCAAGTGATACTAGCCCTAGTCCTAAGGCCTGGGCTTTCTGGACTCTCAACTAAGTGCCCAACTTGTTCAGCAGGGGTTTCTTAACTCTGGCAGTTAAGTCCCCAAGTCTAAAAGATGGGACACATGAGCACCCCAGCAGAGGTGGCACCCAAGAGAAGCCTCAAAACTGCATCCGTTTGAATTAGGCAGAAGGTCCCCAGACTCCTCAAGTTGTATGTCTGGTGTGGTTTCCAGCCTGTAGTCAGAACTATTTCTCAGGTCAGGCAACCCTTTCTCCATCTATGATACGGGTGTCCAGTGTAAAGGTTGGATTTGTTCTCTTGAATAAACTCTTATGCAGCCACAGAGACTTTTTGAGCTGGAAAATTCTTCAGAGATTATAGAGCCAATATATTCATGGCTAATATACACAATATTTTATACTTTACAAAGCACTTTCACATCCCTATTTCACTGGATTACAAATAGCTCATGAAGCAGTAGGCCAGGCTGATGTTCTCTCTCTTTTGTAAGGCTCTGGGAAGTGATATGGCTTCGGAAAAGTTTCTTAGTGAATCAGAGGCACAACCTGGACTTCAAAGCTGATCAGCTCCTTCCAAGCCTGGTGCCTTTCCACAAGGCAGTAAAATCTGAGTTTACGAAAAAAGTGAGCCATGGAGGAAATTATCACAGATCTTCAAGGTCCTACCACATGTTTCACTTCCTTTCCCATTCCAACAGCACTGGCAGAAGTCCTCATGAGCAGCTTCACAAAGGTGTGGAAAAAATAATGTACGATTGTATCAGTCAGGATTGGCTTGGTTACACTGTGGTAACAAATAAACCCCCAAATTTCAGTGGCTTAACATAACAAAGAGTCATTTATTCTTCAGGCTATATGTCTATCACGGGTAGGCAGGGGCACTAGAGGAACCAGGCCAGTGGAGGAGCCATCACCTCAAACGTTGCTGATGCTGTGCTAGAGAGACCAAAAGAATTCTAGAGGATCTCAAACTATCAGATATTCCTGTGTGTCACTTCTCAGAACTCAATGGCCAAAACTGATCATGTGGCCCCATAAGGAGTCAAACAGAACAGCCATGCCATGTGATAAAAGGGAGGAAAACCAGAAACTTCTGGCTCACAACTCTAACGACTGTACATAGTTCCTCCTGCTCTGGCAGTGGATGTCTGGGGCATTGGGGCAGTGGCGTTTCCTTTTGCCCCCAGAAAGATCATGACCAAAGCAGAGGAGACAGAGGAGAAAGAAACACATTGTGTGAAGGACTTTCTTCACATAGTTTCTTTGAAGGATGTATGGCAAAGATGCCATTTGCTTCAGAGAGGCAGCCACGGTGGAGGGTCTGGAACCAGAGCACAAAGAGAAATGTATCTTGTGTGTTTGACAATTTGTTGCCCTCAAGAAGGGCAAGCGGCTTCTCAAACAGAGCCAGCAGAATGCTAAAGGGGCTAGAGGGGAGAAGTGGCTGGGCTGTTGTACAGCCCAGGGAACTGGTGGGAGGAAGGGGCAATTGAGAAGCCCACTCTACTCTTTTCTCTCTCACTCTCACCCAGAGGACTCTGCAAGGCAGGGTGACAGCCAGGTGAGGCTGGGCAGTGACGAGCCAAGCGAGGGAGCAACACCAGCAGCAGCTCCCAGACGCCTTCCGACGTCAGGGAGGAGGGGGAGGCCTGTGAGACCTGACTCACAGCTCCCTTAGAGCCCCTCATTTGTAAGCACACTTCC
This sequence comes from Equus przewalskii, assembly GCF_037783145.1. Classification (NCBI taxonomy): domain Eukaryota; kingdom Metazoa; phylum Chordata; class Mammalia; order Perissodactyla; family Equidae; genus Equus; species Equus przewalskii. The sequence goes on from NC_091849.1 coordinate 3,656,015, forward strand.
CCCTCCCTCAGGGCATTCCCTTATGCTGCCCCTGGCTGTCCAAAGACACCCCCATAGCGGGCCCCACGTCCATCCCCTTCCCCCGGGACCCTGCACTAATTAATCAGTCAATGCCTACCTCTTCCACCTTCCACTTCTTTTCTTTACCACCTTCCCATAAAAGGCTTCATCTCCCACTTTCTGTGGACTTAACCATGCATTAGGAAGAGAACAATCTGACTAATTTAAAGCAATAACAGAAGCTAACATTTATCACAATCTTAATCCTCAAAACAATCCTGTGGAGTGGTTACCCTTTCAGATGAGGAAATCAGGCATGGAGTGCTGGAGCCCCATATTTAAGATGCTCCAATTAGAAAGCGGCAGAATGAAGGTCATGCCCAGGCAGTCCCCCGCAGAGCTCAGGTGTCTAACCGCGTGCTGCCTCTCAGCTTTGCTGACATATGTGACTCATCAAACACTCCCAAGAGATCTTTCGGGAATTTCTGGCCACTCAGGGGAGACATTCCGGGGCAGAGTTTTGCTCAGCCCCCAGCCAGCGCATTCTCAGACTAGGGCCTTCTGGTGCACCCTAGAGGGTCTTCCTGCCATGCCAAGGCCCCCCTCTCCTTGCCTAAGCCCAGAACCCTTGTCCCAATTCTTGTCCTTTCAGGATCTGAGTCCTCGCGACCCTTGCCTCCATCCTGGTCCTCTTGGACGGGCTTTGAGGGACTTCTGCCTCCCCAGCATCTGGCCTGAGAGAGGCACACGGCTCTCCCCTTGGAATTCAACCCTGGGCTGCTGTCCTCAGCGAGGCTACACTGACCGACGACAGGGTGCCTCCTAGGAGGTGGGAGGGGGTCACAGAGCTGATTTGCCAGAAGGGCAGGCCGCACGGTGCAAGTGAAAATATCCTGGGCACTGGCCAATCAGAATGAAAGCTAGCCTAACACAACCAGTGGGGCCATACTGGTGCATACGCCTAAAATGTTAGCTTCACCAGGCTTCTCCCTAAGTCAATCACTAATTGCAGGTCACACGCAGTCAATATAAATTCAGTGCTTCTATAAGGATATACCATCGTGGCTCTCAGTGCCTGCCCTCCAGACCCTCCCCAGCTTCTACTCTGCGGTTCTCTCTGAATGGAAATCAAGAGCCGTGCCCTTAAGAAAGCGGGTATTGCGCTGCTGTGCCTGCGAGCGCAACAGCAACAGCAGCCTCGCCCTCTATCCTTGTTTTCCAGTCCTAGCCACACACCAGATCCCTGGGTCCCGTTGGTCTTTCCTCGCCCTCTCCCAAAGCCAGAGTGAACTCCCCTCAGGCCCCAGGGTTCCCGCCAGCCGGCAGCTGAAACCGAAAGCAGTCGTCCAGGGTCCCCTCCCTCCCTCCTAAAGCTCGCAGGTGCCGCCTCTCCCCCTCTGCGGTCGGGCGACAGGGCCGCGGGGCGGGGCGGGGCGGGGCCGCACCCTGGGAGAGTTCGGTTCCCCTGGCTCACACATCCCTCCACCCAGCGGTCTGGGAAGAAATCTCCGGGCCAACGTGGCTTCACTCCAGGCATTTTCCTACACCGAATGCCGCCTCATCCTGTCCACCCAGGGTGGTGGCGCGGGGCCTGGGGCACCGAAAGCCAGCCCTCCTTGGAGAGATCCAGCTTCGGATCCCAGCTACCCTCGCCCTCCCCCAGCCCGCCTCGCCTGAAACTTCCACAGTAGAGACACCCTGAAGTTCAAAGAAAGCAAGGACAAAACACTGGCAGCACGTGGTTTCTATTACAGAACAGCTAAGCTTCCGGGAGGGCACTGGGCAAGGTCCGGTGCCTGCATGCGTCATGGGGGGGCGAGGGGTGGGGAGGATGGCAGAGGAAGACCTCCTCCCTCCTCCCTCACCCTCACCCACCAATCCCTTTATTCCCCCCCACCCCCGCCCCCAACCCTGGGGTAGGCTCCTGAGCCAGGGCAGTGTGGGCCCAGGCTGGCAGATGGGGAAGGATGGCCTTGCAGAAAAGCTTTGACTTTGTAGTCTGACAGCCCTGGCTTCATTTTCTCTACCTGTCTCCTACTAGCGAAATGAACTTGAACACATTGCTTAGCTGCTCTCAGCCTCAGTTTTCCTATCCATACGATGGGGTAACAATACTTACCTCCCTTGTTGCTGTGAAGACTTAAGTAAAATAATGCACATGCAGTGCCTAGCACCGTCTCTGGCCCATAGCAGAATTTAACAAATGCTATTTCCTCCTTCCCCCAAAAGAGGGAGGGATTGCTAAACCCCGTTTTCTCTACCGCGTAGCTTTTGAATGGAGCCCATCTCTCCTTAGAGTAGGTGGCTTAGGTTATACTGTTGTCATCTTCGCCTGGTTGTCAAGAAGAGATCCGGAAACATGGGCTTGGAGAATGTCTGAGCTGGATGTCTTGTCCAGCTAGACCTCCTTATTTCATATAAGGTCAGGACCCAGCTCCCATGGGGTGACGTGGCGGGGGGGGGGGGGGGGGCGGGTAATGATACCATCTCCACACAAGGGAAGCCATACTGTGGAAAAGAAAACATATTGTAACTTTGTATGACCTCTGCCTAACTAACCCAGCTGGTTATGTACCCTCCAGATCCACCTGCATTGTGGGTTTTATGACCCTTGCTTATGCATGTAGCTCCCGGCTGCACTAAGACAATAACTTCGTTCTTTTGAGTTCCTTACAAATGTAATGACGTCTGAACAGAGAGTGTGCTGATAGCCATCATCAGTGAAAACAAAGATCTGGTGTGGCAACTCCCAGATCCACATTCCTAACCCCCTCCCCTGTGACCCACTGGCCTATATAACTCCTTCAAGATTCTGTGCCCCACTTAAGATGGTTCTTTTGGACATTAGCTGGCCATCTTCCCACTTGCTAGCAAGCTGTAATAAAATACGCTTTCTCTGCCACCATCTTGCCTCTTGACGATTGGCTTCTGTCTTGTGGTGAGCAGATCATGCCCTTTGTGCGATAACAGGGGGAGTATTAGGACTCAGTCTTCTGACGTCAGGGTCAGCCTCATGGTCTGGGGCTGGAAACTTCTCCTTGTCCTGCCCACATCATACAAAGAACTTGACTCCTGAGGTGAAAGTCAGAGAAGCAACTCAAACCCCAGGGAACAAAGAATAAAGGCAGGTGGTCCCTGCAGTCACAGCCTCCTTTTGGAGGCTTGGCTGTATTTCCAAGTGGTTTTGACCTTCACTCTTGTGTAGCCCAGCTCTGTGAAGCTTTCCTACCCTCACATCACAATCAAACTGCTCTCTCATTTCACAGTTGAGGAACTGAAGCCCTGAGAGGCCAGGCAGCTATAGGTTGGCCCATTTTGGTTTATTGGGATCCATATTTGCACTCCTTTGGCATTTCTCCTGGGCAATATCCAGATGTCTGGCATATCCATGGAACATGAGTCAAGCTCAATTATAAAGTCTCTCTCTCTGTCTCTTTCTGTCTCTTGTCTCTCTCTCTGCATGAGTCAAGCTCACTTACAGACTCTTTCTCTGTCTCTCTCTCCCCACCCCTGCCCCCAAACCCCATGCACAGGCACTGGGAGCGAGGCCACTAGTACTTCAACAGCTCTCTTAGGAAAAGTCTCTTGTAAATACCCTCTCAAAAGCTCCTCTCCAATTTCTCCTATCTAGGAGGGGTCTAGAGCTCTGGGTGATTTCCTTTTCAAATCTGCACAAGGAAAGAGAGATCACTCTTGTATCCCATATGAACGAAATTTCCCCCTTTCTGCAGCACGTGCCTGAACCACTCTTGTACTTCATCACAACTCATCACAGTGGCCTAGCCAGTCTGATAATGGACCAAGAACTCTGAGTGACCCTCAGACACCAGGTCCCTAGAGAATCTGAGTGAAGACGCTGCTGACCAATGAGCGTATGCAGACCTGTGGCTCATTCGGTCCAGTGCAGACTGCTGGGTTCTGAGGGCTCCCCCTGTCCAGCCGTCTCAGCAGACCACTCAGTGAATTTCTGATTGCTCCCGTCTGGCTAGCGAATGGCCTCGGCTTTGTCATTTCTTTTTAGTTCTGTTGGTCTTTGTTTTAGTCTTTACCATATATTATGTTGGTATTTTGGGCAAAACTGAAAGAGAAAGATTCCCACTCTAACATCCTTTACAACTCTATTCAGAAAACAATGTGGCTTCGCTTTCCCTTTTCAGTCAAGAGTGAGACAGTTGGAACTCAACCTCAAGTCTTACAAAACCCACAGTATGTGTTCAGCTTATGTGACTGGCATTCTCCAGACAGGGCCAGCATCATGAGCATGTGATCTGTGTATTTGCAAAAGACCCGCACTCAGAAGGGCCCCAGACTTGAGGATGCTCTGCTGTCCTGTCCTGAAATTCCAATGAGGTGGCTCTCATTTGCATTTTGCATGAGGCCTCATACATCATGTTGCTGATCCCAGTGCCTGGGGCACAACCGTGGGCAACCTCCTGCCCTCGGGGAGCTTAGGATCTTGTGCAGATGGGTGAATTGTCCATTTTAATTCAGTGTAGCAAATGCTTTAGCTTCAAAGATTTAAACACTCAGGTGGAGTATTTGACCCACAGGATTAGTGAGGGTTAGCCAGCGCTGTGGGTGTGGGGCTGTGGGATGTACATGGAGCAGGAGGAGTGGGAAGGAAGGGTTTGCTAGCTAGAAAGTGGAAATTGCAAAGCCCCAGAGGTAAGGCAGAGCAGGGAATAGTCAGGAAACTACAAACAGCTCAGTCAGGCTGGAGTTGAGGGTTGTCCCTGGAGAAGTGACAGGGAATGGGGAGGAGAGTGGGTAAAGCTAGGAAGAGCCTTGTGTTAGTCAGCTCGGGCTGCCGTGACCAAGTACCACAGACTTGTGGCTTGAACAACATTGATTCTCTCACAGTTCTGGAGGCTTGAAGTCCGAGATCAAGGTGTTGGCAGGGCTGGTTTCTCCTGAGGCCTTGCTCCTGGGCTTGCAGACGGCTGCCTTCTGTGTGTTCACGGGGCCTTTCCTCTGTGCAAGTGTGCCCCTGTGTCTCTTCCTCTACTTATAAGAACACCAGTCCTATCAAATTAGGGCCTCACCCTTATGACCTCCTTTAACCTTAATTAAGTCCTTAAAGGCCCTGTCTCCAAGTGCAGCCACACTCCGAGGCACTAGGGGTGAGGACTTCAACATAGGAATTTTGGGGGAACGCTGCTCAGTTCCTAACACACCATGTTTGCTCTATGAAGGAGTTTAATCTTTATCCTAAAAACAATGGGAAACTGCCAAAGGTGATCTCAAGACTCAGGTCCTCTTCTCCTGGGCATTCAGCCAGACCATATGTTCTGGGCTCCTTGCAACCAGGTGTGGACATGAGACTGAGTTCTCACAGCAAGGAGCAGGTGGAAGTGGTGTGTGCCGTTCCAAGCACTGCCCTCCAAGCTCTTTGTGCTTCTGCAGTCCTTAGAAGGTGGCTGTGAATGTTCAAGAATCCTGGGTCTTTGAATCACCACTTGGAACAACCATTTCTGTCTTTATAGAGGGCAAGAAATAGGTTTCTATTGTGTTAAGCTACTGAGACTGTGGGTTTCTGTTGTAGCAGCTAGCATTACCCAGATTTACTTTCAGGAAAGATCTCCCTGCCAGTAGTGTGGAGAATGAGTTGGAGGCATCAAGGAAAGGAAGACACATGAGGATGCTGTTGCAGGAATCAGATGAGCAATAACGGTGGTCTGCACACTTTGCATGGCCGAGTGACAGAGGAAGAAGGGATCCTGCTGTCTGGCGTGAGTGACTGGGTGGATTCTCTCGCCTTCCGGTTCACTCCAATGGGTATCTAAGAAGAAGTATGAGACACTGGCCTGGGTGCCAAGTATGCAGTGTTGATGAAGCAAAGCCCATTGCTGCTGTCATGGATCTGACAGTCCTGGAGCTGAAAATGAAAGGAGGAGGATTAGGAAGGTGGGAGATGATCTTTGCATAAATTGAGATAGACGTACTTGTTGGGTACCTAAATGGAAGGATGAAGGGGGCACCTGGAGATGTGGATCTTGAGCTCAAGAGAGAGAGATCTGAGCTAAATATCCAGATCTGAAATGCATCAGCTCTAGGGTGGCAGTCAGCCCATTGATGTGGACCACATCAGCCTGGGAGAGAGAGGCTGCAAGAGGGCTCAGGCCAGCCCTGGGAGCAATGGGCAGAGGACAGTGCCAGACAATGAGACTAAGCAGGAGATGCCAGGAAGGTACAAGGAAGATCAAGACTTAAGGCAAAAAGTCTGTCGAGGAAGAAGTCACCAATGGTGTCAAATATTGCCCAGAAATCAGATGTCTGTTGAATTTAGGAATAAGGAGGGTGCTGGTGATCATTTAGTGCAATGGTGGAAATAAACCTTCTTTTCTTTCAGAAAAGAACAAAGAATGGAAATAAATCTTATTCAAGAAAAGAGAAAGGTAAACGTCTGTCATTCTCCTTAAAAACTATGATAAAAACCAGGAATAAAAGGATAATTTAAAAATTGTTTATGTAGATTTTATTTCCATTTCAATGCCGTGTCACTCAGTATTGCACAGAAGGTTGTATCCTAGAGTTCTTCTTTCTTTAGATTATGTGCAGATTACAGGATTAGATTTTCCTAGTTAAAATTTTAGCTAATATGAAAACATACAGAGAGAAAAATAGAAGTTTTCCTCCTATCCCCCCCATCCCGGAGATAACCTCTGTTGGCTATGGCCTCTCTTTAAAAGGTGGAGCCTTTGAAACCTTTCCCATGGACTCACAAGCATGCATTTCCGCATACACACACAGGGTTCAGTTCATACGAATGACGGCACACTACACACAGTATTACAAATTACATTTTTCACTTGATTTGTTTTCATGATCTTTCTCAGCAACTGCGTGTGGACCTATCATAATTTAAAAAAATTTTCTGCATAGGATTCCATCATATAAATGAATTAAATTCTTCTCCTATTGAGGAAAAAATAAAACTTGGATTATTTCCACTTCATTCATTGTTTTTGTTCCCTCTCTCCCTCCTTTTCTTTCATTCTTTCTTCCTTTTTCTTTCCTCTTTTGGTATTAAAAAACGTTAACTGTATACTTACAAATAGTTAAGATGATAAATTTTGTTATGTGTGTTTTTTTACCACAATTAAAAATAATGATTAAAAGACCCTGTAGATCTGATTTTTTTTTAAATAATAATGCTGAAGAGAAAAACCTAGAATATGTCTGAGCACATATGCAAATATTTCTGTAGAACAGACACCTAAAAGTGAGAATGCTGGTCTACAGAGAATACTCATTTAAAATTGAAAGACTGTATTAAATTCCCTCCAATAACCGTTAATTCCCACTCGCATACACGGTGTAGAGGAGTACCCATTTCTCATACTCTCACCAGTACCGGATATCATCCACCTCTCAATGATAACCAAGACCAGCACAGGATTTCTGTGGCGATTGCACATCGTCTCAGAATTCCTGGATAATGCGAAAAAAGACACAGACAAAACAAAACAAAACAAATAACATATTAAAAAGAGAAACAAGTGGTGTAACAGACTGACGTGCTCCTTCTTAAGATCACTTGCCAATTTTATAATCATATAACAAAAATCCAAGAGAATGTATTGAAAACTCTTGAATTACTAAGAGTTCACCCTGGGGCCGGCCCATGGCCGAGTGGTTAAGTTGGCGCGCTCTGCTTCAGCGGCCCAGGGTTTTGCCAGTTTGGATCCTTGGTGCCAACCTAGCACAGCTCATCAGGCCATGCTGAGGTGGCGTCCCACATGCCACAACTAGAAGGACCTGCAACTAGAATATACATCTATGTACTGGTGGGGGGGGGGGGCTTTGGGGAGAAGAAGAAAAAAAAAGAAGACTGGCAACAGATGTTAGCTCAGGTGCCAATCTTTCAAAAAAAAAAAAAGAGTTCACCAAATTGGCCATAGGAATGATAAATATTGTGACATAATGAGAAATGTATATTTAATCTCTGCCCCCAGTTCCTGACACAGGCCTCCTAAAAGCCTTGTAATTTCCTGAGTGATAGAAGCATCTTTTGTTCTAATATGGAGTCTTTGACTCCAGTTCCTGACTCAGAGCTCCTAAATCCTTTGTAATTTCCTGAGTGATCAGAGCATCTTTTATTCTAATGAAGCCATTCTTGGTGGGCCTCTGGATAGGTTCAGGAAGGAGGCAGGTTCCCAACCATGATTAGGCCGAACCACAATTAGAAGCTTGGAACTTTCAGTCCTAACCCCCATCCTCCAGGGAAGGGAGAGGGCTGGAAGTTGAGTTAATAATTGATCATACCTACACGATGATGCCTCCATAGAAACTCCTAAACAGCAGGGTTTGGAGAGCTTCCAGGTCGTGAGCACATCGAGGCCCCGGACAGTGGCGCACCAGAAAGGGCGTGGAAGCTCCACACCCCTTCCCCCATACCTTGCCCTATGTGTCTCTTTTATGGGGCTCTTCCTGTGTGTATCCTTTATAATGAACCAGTAATAGGAAGAAAAGCACTTTCCTGAGTTCTGTGAGACATTCCAGCAAACTATTGAACCTGCGGACGGGGTTGGGGGAACTCTCATTTATAGCCCATCAGTCAGAAGTACAGGTGAGAACCTAGGATTTGCAATTAGTGTCTGAAGTGGGGGCTCTTGGAACTGAACACTTAACTTGTGGGGTCTGAGCTAACTCCTGGCAGCTAGCGTCAGAACTGAGTTAAACTGTGACATCCAGTGTCCCTGAGAATTAGAGAACTGCTTGCTGTGGAAAAACCCACACAACTGATGTCAAAAGTGTTGTTTAGTAGTAATAGGGAGAAACAGTTTCTCTGTAGCATGTATAAACTTCAGTTGTTTACTTATATGCCATCCATAACCAGGTGAGGAAAAATGCTCTTTTACTATCATTATAATGACAATAAAACTCAGAAATAATCATAACAAGAAAAGTAAAAGCTGTGTGGGACTTATATAAAAAATTTAAATCTAGACAGATATAAAGAAGGATTTGAATAAATGGAGATTCCTCTCATTTTCCTGAATAAGAATAAACATTATAAGTAAATTAACTCACCCAAATAATTGTCAACTTAAAAGGCAAATTTTCCTGTTATTTTATCTCAAACTGAGTTTATTCAGGAGTAACCAAAAGGATTGCCAATTCAGGATGTGCATGCTATGGAGAAACACAGGCAAATCTGGAGAACAAAGGGGAGCTGCCTTTATAGAGAAAAAGGGGGAGTGGGAGGGGCTGTTCTAAAGGAAAGTCCATTGGAGGAAAGTAACAGTTCAGGGCAGCAAGGGCTTCTCATTGGCTGAGCTGTGGCATTTCTCATTGGCCGAGCTGTGGTGTTTCTCATTGGCTGAGCTGTGGCATTTCTCATTGGCCGAGCTGTGGTGTTTCTCATTGGCTGAGCTGTGGCATTTCTCATTGGCCGAGCTGTGGTGTTTCTCATTGGCTGAGCTGTTGTTGGGTGGAGAGAGAAATCTTCCTTTAGTAGTGAAGTAGTTTTACTTCCCAGCCAACGTGCAAGTGTCATCTCTTCCTGTTTGGTGTAATTGAGGATGTGTGATAGGGCAAGAGAGCTCCCCCTATAGGCCTTCTTGACTCCAATTTAGTTGAGGTTTCTTTTATTAATTTCCACAGCTCCAAATTCGCCTTTCACTGACACACTCTGTAAAACTAAAGCTGGACTCTGTAAACATTATTACTTTGCCAGCCGGCACAATGTTGGGCTTCGTCAGTCCCTCGAATGGAGGGCACTGGAGACTTTGAGGAGACAGCAGTAGACAGGCACTTCCCTTTCAGGTTCTGGTCTTCCTAGGACTACACAGCAACCCACACCAGCCGGCTTTAGCTGGATTCTTGTGCTTTCCCCATGCAATGGCTATTTCTGCAGTTACAATGGCTGCAACCTCAAGCAACTGTATCCCTACCTAGCATTTTTTATCTACAGACCAGCTCCAGCCTGCCCTCAGCCACCAGCAAAGGCAGACAGCTTTCGTGGGCCAGCTCCAATCTAGGAGATATTTTTCTACCTCCAGGTGATATTGCTGGGATTTATTTGTACAAAGCTCTATTTAATTGGCTTGAAATTAAGAACTTATATATTAAGTATTCCTAACTCTCAGAAATATAACAGAAACTAACTCAAATGCTTTGTAGGTCCATGTTATCTAGGATTAATCCTTAGTAAGTAAATGACAGCTTAAGGTTGTTGGTGTAAATTAAAAACATACATGTATATATAGATACGTAAGAAACAGATACGCACAGACAGAGATATCTAATCATTTTTTTAAAAGTTCCTGAGGGGCCGGCCTGGTGGCGCAGCAGTTAAGTGCGCACATTCCGCTTCAGCAGCCCAGGGTTCACCAGTTCAGATCCTGGGTGCAGACATGGCACTGCTTGGCAAGCCATGCTGTGGTAGGCGTCCCACATATAAAGTAGAGGAAAATGGGCACGGTGTTAGCTCAGGGTGAGGCTTCCTCAGCAAAAAGAGGAGGATTGGCAGCAGTTAGCTCAGGGCTGATCTTCCTCAAAAAAAAAAAAAGTTCCTGAGCTCATTTATGATCAATTACTAATCAACGCACTATCAGTGGCATGCAGACATGTGAAATGTAGTCCCAAACTCTGATGAACTTAAGGCCTAGTTGGAGAACACAGATGATTAATAAATAAAGCAAGTGCCATAAGAGAAATGCCCTCCCTCAGTGTGGGATGAGAGGTCAAAGATGTATGTCTGGTTATGTGGGAAAGGAAAACTTTCTCAGAGAAGGTGACATTGGAAATGAGCTTTAAGGAATTTTTACTGTTCGAGTTGGAAGTGGAGAGACACAATCACATGAAGAAAGGTGTGACCCTACAGAAGGACCACATGGTAAGTTGAAGGACAGTCCCTAGCCCAACATGGTTGTCATCCTATGGGATTTGGACTACATCTTAAAGACAATCTGAAATCATTAAGTCTACTGTCCCAGGATCCCGATTGAGTAGTGCAAATGAGCGGTCAGTATGGTGAGAGCTGAGTGTGGAGAAGCCTGAATTGCACTGGCAAATCACTCAGACGGTCAGGAATCTGCCCTCACCTTTGCACGTGGCTTTCCAGGCCCACCCTCATGGAGCTGTAGAGTGAGATTTGGGGACACAGAAAGAGGGAAGTACTCACATGCACAGTAAGCACACCCCCTACGGAGAGGAAAACCTGCCACAGAACAGAATGCTGTTGGTTTTGTTGTGTCTAATGAAGAAAAGGAAGGGATGGTCAGCACAGAACCGTGGTCCAAATTCCACGCAACATTCCACAACCAGTATGGCAGAAGCAGCTGCGGCCTCCGTGCCTTCCTCATTCACTTCCACAAAACTCTTGTGCACAAACTTGGACAGACACAGGTCTCTCTCGGCTGACATTGCCGAAAAGTCGGCCTTGCCCTGTTCAAAGGCATCAAGCATTCCCAAACGCTGAAGCACAGATTCCATGTCATACTCCTCCTCCAGTGTGAATCTCGGAAGGAGAACTTCAACTTCAGTGCTCTTCATACAGTCTGGCTTGGTCCAGGCCGTGAATTTCTCAAAAGTGAGATTTTTTTCCACCTGAAAGATTGGAATTAGACGTTAAGATGCATACTTCAGCACATACCTACGTGTACCCCTTCTCCTCTCGGAGATGGGAGTAGACTGTCACACAGGACCAGTGGCACCTTTACCTGCCAGGAAATTTGTGAGATCTTCTACCTGTGCTATTACATACACAGCTTCCTTGCCAAGCAGGGGAAGCCTCAAGCAGCCTGGAAGCACGAACACTGTGTCTGTTCCTCTCCTCACCCAACGACTACTAGGAGCTGTCTTTTATTCTGACAATTGTCAATGCCCAGGTGACTGTGCTGCTTTCAAAGACAAGACAGTGCTGGTAGGAAAAAAGATTGGAAGAGAAAGGGTCTCAGTGTAGCCCACACAAAGGGGAAGTCTGCCCAGAGGTGGGATCCCGCGTGCTTCCTGGAGAAGAGACGTCACAGGGAGCTGGACAGAGGGAGAGCCAGTGGCTGCAGCTCTGCTCACACTGGCCCCTCGGGCCTCGGGGGCACTGCCTGCCCCCCATGCCCAGGCTTAGAATCTACAGGGCGATGGTTGACTGTCACCCTAGGGAGCCATGCTGAAAGAAAGCAAGGCGGGCCAGGTGAGCCATTTGGGGCCGTGTCTGGCTCTGCCCCTGAATGCTGGCTCCTGTCCTCCTCTCCTCCCTCTTGTTAGGTCACAGTGTAAGCTTTTCTCATTCACTGCTCTGGGTTCTAAATAGGGACAAGGGTTCCTAGTTTTTAAAATTTAATGCTAATAACAATGATTATAATAATGGAGCACATTTATACAGGGCTTATTATGTACCAGACAACGTACTAAACTTGATACCTGAATTACGCCCATTTTATCCTCATAATAACCCTATCAGGCAGATGTTATTATTATCCCCATTTTAGAGGTGAGAAAACAGAGGCTGAGATGAGTTAAGTAATTTGGCTAAGTCATGGAGATAATAACGGGAGAAGTAAGTCTTGAGTAACAATTTGATTCCAAAGCCCGTGTCTGAATACTGGGGTCTGCTGCCCAGCTGCCCGCGCCACCAACCAACTGGAAAGGTCAACACAAAAGGTGAAAGCGGCGCTCGAGTTTTAGCCTATAAGGAAGGACATGAAGAGTGTCTGTGCGTCCATCTCACCGAGTCTAGCCCCACGTCTTCGTCAGGGAGCAGAATGATCATGCTCAGCTCCTCGCCCACATAGGGCAGCTCCAGGACCTGGGCCTGCACCTCTTTGATGTAGGCAAGTTTAAACGTGGCTTCCTGAAACATCATCTGCACTGGCTTTTGCTCCTTCTGATGAGAATAAACAGATGGGCATGGAGTTAAAAACAGAGTATTGAGAGGGGGCAACAGCTGCAGTGGCCTCCAGGAGTGTTTTCAGCACCCATGATGGAAACAATATTCGTGCTCTAACGGCGCTAGCCTGGGAAAGAAGACGCTTTTATTCTGCAAAATAAACATGATCCCCTGCATTTTCCACAGGCGGAAGTCAGATTATCCTCATTGAAAGTATGCCCGGCACATATATCTAAGGAAACAATATAATCAATGATGTTAAATAGAAAATTATTTGTATTTAATGAGAAAAAGTTCTATAATAAAGTGGGAGGACACAGTTCCACAGCACTGTGACCGGGAGCACGGAGGGACACGCCCTCTCAGGAAGCACCGGCAGCCAGCGTGAAGACCCACAGGTATTTAAATACAATTGTCCCAACGCTGGTACTCTTAGCCGAGGCAATAATTTTTTAAAAATACAGAAGAGGTATGTGCATGCAGAAGTTGATTGAAGTATTATACTTATTAAATTAATTTTTAAAAGTTGATACACACCATCTATTATAAAAACTAAAATAGTTTCTAAAATCAATGTTAGAAAAGTTTTTCCCCTCCCCACTTTGTAACTAGCGGGCTCATTATTTAAAGTACCCCTTATCTCCCCAAAAGGGTTTTACCTACCAAACTTTCCTAATTGCATTAAAATGGTATTTTTTTAGGAGCTGGGGGACTCGGTAAATTAAAATGCCCGCCTGAATTGAAGTCATACTTCAATGTCAAGGCTAGGGTCTTTGTCAGTTAGTTTTAATATTAAAAGCTATAAAACTGAATAATAATAAATTAATCAACAGCAATTCAAGTCTATACTTATTTTAATTTTTAAAGTACCCAATTAAAGAAATATGTTTTCACACTCTCTCCCTCTACCCTCCAGAATACAAACATACATCACATTTCCTTAACACCTATTTTTTGCTTTCTATCTAAGCAACTTGGGCTTAAAGGAAATCTTAAGTTCCCAGAATGAGGAGGCAGCAATGAATATATGAGAAATTATCAAAGGCAGTAGGAGCAGTAATAAAATGCAAAAAATTACAGGCAGCAAATATTTGTTATTTCTTCAGTCCGTTTCTACTGAGTTTAAAATTTCATTCAGAAATGTATTGCTTCCAATTACTTTTAACCAATCATTTATACCTTTACAATGTTAAATTTTTCCATTCAATTTCTTCATCAAACTAGCAAGATTGTGAAAGCTTCCCCCACCTGGTTTATTTTAAAAGGCATTTCACTTGTGTTCGTTTTGTCGAACTGTTCCTTCCACTTTCCTTTGAAGTAGATGGCGTTGACAAGAACCAGCCTGGTCTGTGCATCAATTGAGTTACCTGGCAACAACTCTTGAATTTTACCTTTCAGGAAAAGTAGAGAATACATTCAGTTGATTTTTATAAAAGCGTGATGAATACACCATGATAAGGCTTATTGGCAGATCCTTGATTATTAGTAGAGAATTAAACATTCTTTTTTCAAATTTGCTGAGTTTGGATTGTTACATACAGAAATCAAAGACAACACACGCAAGTGGTATTCATGATCACCAACTCTTCGGGAACATCCACAAAGTTGGTGACAGCAAAAGACTTCTAAATCACTCAGGGAAGACCCTGTGCCAGATTGGGGAAGAGGCAAGCAGGAAATGAGAGGGGCTGGAGGGGCCTCGGTGACCCCATGTGGTTAAATGGAGTCTATGAGCCTATGCCCCAAAGTTACATCCACTGCCACACTCCACAGCCACGTGTGGACACTTCAGAGGCAGCCAGAAAGAAAGGCTCAAAGGGGAAATAGCTGGCAATGGGCAGCGTGGGCACACTGAGGAGTTTCTGGAAGCCTCTAGAATAGATTTCACTATTTGATCCTCTAAACAAAACACCATACATTCCTATAAAAGGTAAATTGGGCAAATTAAAGATAGTCCCTGCTTCCCCTAAGTATCAAGTTGTATCTTTTTAATGAACTAACAGCATCCCTGCTAATTCACTGCCTCCAGATGGCATGGGTGGTGAATATTCCACTGGGGGAAATAACTTCTAAGTCTTTAAGGAAAGACAACCTCTTGTTCTTTACTGTGTCGTTTAGTAACAGAAACAGGAATGCTCCTAGTGGTACTAAGTGTAGTTGGTGCAGAGGGGCTGAATGGTTCAAACATCATACCATCATTGATTGTGGGGGCCAAGATCAGAACGTGCACTTTCTGAAATAGAAATGACTAAGGCTCAACCCCAAACATAGGGCGATTTTGGTCTGCAGAGCTGATCAGCCCTGGGAGAGGGTTTGCAGTCGGCCTACCAAGTCTAGGTTACCATGTCTAATTAAGGGAGTGTAAGTGGAAGACACAAAAGAGGCACGAGAACAAGTAAGCTTAATGTGTAGAGGAAAGGCAGTGGTGATGGGGGTCACACAGACTCTAGAAAGAGGAGGTCCGAGTGTATGACTCAAGGAAGATCTGACCATCAGTCTCCTTCCTACGGAAACAATGCATTCACCCAACATGTGAAGGTTACAGGCCAAGTGAAAGTATGTTTCAGTGTAATTTATTAAACTGGAAATCTGGCCTATGAGCTCCTTTTCACATTTGTATCAGTTACTCTCGTCCTGGGAGAATGGACAAAATTAAGTCTCTGTCGTTGAAAACCCAAGCATCTCAATGGAACCTCCATGAGTCCGTCAAGGTTCAAATACGCCATGAGGCCCAGCCTGTCAACATGACTCCGACCATCTGAAACACTAGTGAAATCAGAGGAGCAGGAAGAGGAGAGAGAGGGGAAGGGAAGTCACACATAATTCTGACCTTCAGTCTTTTTTGAGACCCAAGTGTTTATATGTTTCCTGGACTGCTCTGCAGCTTTGGCAAAGGAAAGCTGCTCCAGCTCAGCATGGTAGAATCGAACACAGGATTCCTTAAAGGTCTTTGGAGAGAAAAGTGTTCAATGAGGCTATATTCCTAAATAAAATGTCAGTAAGTTTCCAAAAATTCTGAATAGCACCTACTTTTTATTTAAAAAAGCATACATCTCTCAAAAGTGATTATACTGTAGTCTACTAGACACTAAAATATCAGAGTTTATAAATAGGTAAGCATTAAGCCATGAATATCCAGAAATGGATAAATGAATTTTAGAAGTAGTCAAATTTCAAATAATTCAAGGTATAGTTATAGCATTATGATTTTTTAAAGCAGTGTTCAGCATAAGTTTCAGTTCTCCAGGGTCTTTTCCTCAGATTCTATATTTTGAATACAACTTTTATTGTTCTGTTGAATCAACTTACTGGGAAGAATTCACAAGACTTTTCTCCAAAGAGCCTGTTGGCCGTTCTGAGCAAGTACTGAGTACCAGGTTTGTTCACTTCGGTGAGAAGGGACTGGAAACCCTGATGAATGTCTTTCTCTGTGTTTAAAGAAAGCACCTGTTGAGAAAAAGAATTAAAAAATTATTGGGCCAGCCCCAGTGGCCTAGTGGTTAAGTTCAGCATGCTCTGCTTCGCTGGCCCGGGTTCAGTTCCGATGCAGACCTACACCACTCTGTTAGCGGCCATGCTGTGCTGTTGGCCCACATACTAAAAAACAGAGAAAGATTGGCACAGATCTTAGCTCAGGGCAAATCTTCTCAGCAAAAAAAAAATTTATCAATACTGCTTCTTGGTCTCAAAACAAATTGTAAGCAAAATTTTTTCTCAAATACTCTACAAAATTTTCCTTTAAAAGGACATTATTTTTATTTTGATTGTGGATTTAATACATACCACATGGGAAGCAATACCATGTGGGGGTGAGGGGAAGATACAGAAAGTAAAAGACAGAGAGAGGGAAAGAGCAAGCGAATAGCAAAGAAAAGAGTTGGCTTTTCTGCCTAAACAGATCTCTTGTTTAAAGATGAGTAATAAGAAGGAATGAAAAGGACCTGCATCCCAGGAAAGCAGGTCCTAAATACAGGACAACTTAGCTCTAAAATTTATGAAGAAAAAAAAAAGAAGCAGTTGAAAGCATTACAAATTCAAGGAGAAATGGGCAGAAGAACCCTTAAGAGTGGGCAAGACATCACTCTCAGTCTCTGACAGCTTAAACAGAACCCAAGAGCTAGTTCTTTGATATTTGTTAAACTAAACTAACTACTACGTACACAGTCTGCACATGTAAGTAAGTACATGCCTTTTCACCCTCTGCTGCATACTTCTGTCTACCTCCTTACTGAGCCAGGAAGGCATGTTAGTGTATCAAGGACTTGACATAGATATTAGTTTGTCCTTCCTTACCAATGAATAACTATAGTTACAAAATCTTTTACTCAAAAAAAATGAGATAGATCTTAGCTGCTTACGTTTCCAAATAATTTCAGTATCATTTTCTAAACAAAGATCAAGAGCTCGGAGAAAATTTTGATCATCTTATCCACGTTATCATTTGGAGAAAGTTTTCCCAAAAAGTCCCGGTGAAGGAGACTCCCTGCCCTGCCCTTTGCATCTTGTTCCCCAGGCAGTCTCACTTCCCTGAAATGAACATGTTCGTGTGAACACACCAGGCTCCAACCCCCCATCCTCCTTGGAGGTAGCTTTGGAGCAGAAGACATGAAGCTGGGGGACAGAACATAACCACAGTGCCAGTCCCTTCTCCTGGGCGACAGGCAGCCTTACCTGGGCCATCTGGGCCGCAGTGTTTCCTTTTGCCCCCAGGAAGACCATGGCCAGGGCAGAGGAGATGCTCACAGGAGAATAAAACACATTGTGTGAAGGGTTGTCTTGACCTAGTATCTTTAAAAGGCAGAACGCAAAGCTGCCATTTGCTTCCGAAAGAACATCCATGATGCAGAGTCTGGAATGAGAAAATAAAGAGAAAGGTGTCTTCAATACATCCCTGGATGTCATTGACCTAGTACACGGCAATTTTGGAATTGTACTTTTTTTTTTAATCTTAAAGTCCATAATATTTTAAGTTGAAGGAAAATTCACTTACTGTTGCTCTCCATCCAAAAAGATAAGTCCAAATTTAAAGGTAATTAGCTAAGTGTGATAGTGGCAACAGATCAAACCAGCTTGAGAGTCTCGAGCCAAGAGAACTGGCTGGCATGCACAGACACACACACACACACACACACACACGCATGCACACGCACAGGCACACACAGGCATGTGCACGCACATGTAGCACACAGCCTCCTGGGAGCGGTGAGGTCTAATCCTCTCCCATAGGGACCAACTCCTCTCATCTGAGGCAGAGAACAGGGTCAAGGAGGAGGAGAAGGAGGAGGGAGGAGGAGGAACCCCCAAGCGAAAACCCTCTAGCTCCTCTAGCCTGGGCTCCATAAAACAATGCTGATTCTTGCATATATTAATCAAGAGTCCTTGTGAGATTTTCACTTACGCACCCGACCATGGTCTCCCCGTGTGTCAGCTGATACACGAAAAAAGTAGGAATGCTGAACTGGACCCACAGACAGGCTGAAAGTGGGTATAAAATTGGCTATGAAGCAAGGAACTTCCATCTACAGTGGCTGGTCAGTCAGGCCCTGGCCCACTGAGGGAGAGCCAGCCTGCTCTCCCACTGAGCAGCCCTCACCCCCAAGATGGCCGACGACTCCTGTCGACGAAAATAATCCATAACCAATCTATAAATGAAAATTTGGGTGAGTTTATTCTGAGCTGAAATCTGAGGACCATGGCCCGGGGCCTTTCTTCCCGAAGGAAGAAAGGGCACCGAAGAAGTGGGGCACACAGAGTGGTTATATACCCCCATACAGGACGTTTCACATATGATTGAAATGTCCCTCCCACAATAGTCACAAGATTGCCCTGTCGACACAGCACTTGATGGACACAGCAGGTAGTGGGTCTGCTATCTTGGTGGGCGTAGCAGGAGGCAAGTCTATTGTCTCGAGCTGGGTGGTCACAGGTGAGCGCAGCAATCAGTTTCTAGCCTAAGGAAAGATGCTTAACCCTTAAGGAAATGCCAATGTTGGGAGGGGGAGGGAAGTTGCACCTTTATCTCAAGGGCCTTTGCTCTTGCCCTAGGGAATATCTAAAGCAGATATACAATGCATGATCAACAGCCAGGGTCAGGCCCTTTTGGAAAGACAGCGTCAGGCCGAATTAGGTTTATACCAAATGGCTTCCTCATATTCTCCAATATATCCTATTGCTTGCCATTTTTATTTGTCACTCCTGACATCCCATAAGCCAACTGAGAGTGCCGGCACATCGCCAACCCCTAGACACGGTGTGATTTCTGAACATTGGAAACGGGGCTGAGACAACTGTGTGTTGTTTCCATTTGGTTTTTCAATTTTCTTGCTAACTCAGAAACACAGATTTGGGAGCTTCACTCACTAGTCCCAGCCAAAGTCACTAGAGTAGAGTGTGCGTGCAAGGGAGAAAAGCAGCGCCTGTGGAACACCAGAGTGGAAAGGCCAGGAGGAACAGAGAAGAGTCCAAAAAACCGGTCCCTGGTGATGAGTAAAAACCACTGAGAAGGCGGAGGCATATCTGTGAAGCCAGGGAGGTGAGAAGTGTCAATGGTTGCGGGCAGGTCTGCAGACCACACATCTCGAACTGAGCCCATCACCAACCTCACCCCCAGCCCACTGTTCTCCAGCATTTCTCGGAAAAGAGACCCTGGCTCACGCAACTGCTTGCCTCAGACCCGAGGAAATCTCCCTGACTCCTTCTCCGCTCCCCTCCAGCCCTCAGCCCCCTCACCGAGGTCTGTCTCCTGCCCCTAAGTAGCTCTTGCACCAGTCCACTTGATCCTGCACCTGGTCTGGACACCCTTCTCCCTCTCACCCCAGCCTCCCTGCTGCCCTCTGAAAGGCTCAAACGATGAACAGAACTGGCTGCTCCACTCCCCCTCCTGACTCCCCACTCCGCGCCCCCACATACATGCCATTCTGAGAGGAAAACAGATCCTGATCCTTTCACCCTCCTCTTAGACCTCCCATGGCCCTTAGGATGAGCTCAAAGCTCACTCTATTTAAATGGCTTACCCTCCACCCGGCCTCCTCCTCCTGCTCCAGCCTCCACCTCTAGCCATCCTGAACCCCATTCAGTCCCTCAAAGTCACCTTTGAAAACACCGTGTATCCGAGTCCCCGTCCCCTTCACCGGGTTCATGCACTCCCCCCACCCTCACACCAGCAGCCTCAGGAGGCTTCTGATTGCCCACCCTACAGAGGTTCCTCTCACGCCTTGCACCCTCGCCCAGCGTAACTCACCCCTCTGTATTGTGAGTCCTCAGGAAGCTCCGCTGGAAGCGCTGAAGACAAGGGCTGGTTCCAAGGGCCTGGAAGAGCGCACAGGAAACGGAAAGGCTCCATAAATTTGTGTTGAAGTAATAAAAGAATTAGGACGGATAAAAGTGCTAGGATTCGCAGCTAGTGACTGGTGATTTCAGGACAGAGAAGCGGTAGGGCAGAAATTATGCTGATCCCTGAGGAGAGAGGGGAGGGAAGAAACGCGGCCGCCAGCGGGAATGGGGCTGCAGGGTGAGAGCCCAGGCAAGAGGAAGGGCGGCGATGCGGCAGGGAAGGGGCGTCGGAGGAGCAGAGAGCAGGCCGTGGAGGAGGCCAGGCGTCTGTGACTCGTTCGGGAATCGCAGGGCGCAGGCTCTGGCCACTGACCAGCTGCGGCCCAGAGAGCCTCTACTGCTGTAAACAGGGAGGCGGCGCCGCCTTCTCGGGCCCGCGTTGGTACTGAGACAGCTCTCTCGCCCTCGCGTCGGTAAGCTGGGGCTTCTCCTCGTCCCTCCAATCCCCCTCCCCGGCCAGGATGCCCCCACCTGCCACCTGCAGCACGCCGCGCTCCTCCTGTCGCCTGGATCTCCTCCGAGCCTGGATCCCAAAGATATGAAGCGCAGACCTGGTCTCGGTCCCCCTCAGCCCGGGGAACTTCCGTAGCGGGGCGGGGCGAGGCGAGCTCAGGGCCCCCGCGCGGCCCACGCCCTCCCCGGCCCGCCTCGCCTGTGGGACCCGCCTCGCCTGTGGGACACGCAGTGACGCGCGGGACCCCGCCCGAGACACGGGATAACCTGGAGGCGCGCTCTTCTTGCCCCTACCAAGGCGAATCCAAACTGAATTCCTGAAGGGAAAGAATTTTCTAAGTGATAGCCCTGCCCGGATGGAAACTCGCGGTGCCTCTGGCGCAACCGCTCCTCTGGCTGTCAGAAGAAATAACACCCGGGGCACCTGTGATGAGGATTTTTAGGCTGCTTAATTTTAAAATGGCTTATGATGAGGATTTTTAGGCTGGTTAGTTTTAAAACTACAGATGAGATTCAGGCTCCAAGGAGTGGAATTTGTTTGCCCCTTTGTTGGGAAACATTTACATTTCTAAGGGAACCCTCTATCTGTGAAGATGCCTCCCTCTCTGTGCCAGGAAGAAGGGGGTATGGTCTTATCTCTAGAAGCTCTTAATCAATGCCAGAGGCAAGAACTTAAGTTGGTTACTGTCTGGCAACCTCATGTAACTGACCCCCCCCCCCCCCCACACACACACACAAATCCTCCTTTGTCTTTAGCCGAGGATAAAATTCAAGCGGTGACTTCTGCTATTTACTCAATCCAGTTTGATTCTTATCTAAAAGTTGTGGGACCGCCAAATGGCCAGACCAGCCAAATGGCCAGACCATAAGGGCACTGATACCATTTTAACTTTTTTACATATTCTTTGTCTTGTAAAGAGATAACTCACATACCTATGCCTTAAATTTAGCCTTACTCTCCACCCAACTTTGCAGCAGCAGCAGCAGCAGGAGCTCTGACTGCCCGTGGGTCCTGTCCCCACGCACCAGCTCTGCCTGCCCATGGGTCCTGTCCCCATGCTACACTATTCTCTAAATAAAAGAGCACTACTGCCAGATCTTGAGAGTCTAAGAAATCTTTCTTTCGACTCCTCGGCTCACCGACCCCGCATCACCTGGGGAGGACGTAAGGTAAATAAAGGTGGTGTGACAGACTCCTGGTTTAGAGTCAGGAGGTCCTGTGGATCTTTATTCCATGCCTCTTGTCTTACGAGTATGAGAGCTTCAGCTAGAATGAAGTATTTGTTCGAGGTCCGGTAACTAATTAGCTGTCCTCAGCCCAGATCCAGAAGCCAGGGGCCCAGCTCATATAGTGCCTGAGCCCTTTTCCCCTACTGGGGCTTGTGCTGCGAGGCTGCTGTGTTCGCAGCTTCATCAGTAGCCTGCAAAGTGACAGAACAGATCATAGTGAGACTGGCTCAGGGCCTGGGAGTTCAGCAGCGGGGCCTGCTTCTGGGCTGTTTGATTGACTAGTTCAGGATGTCCTCGGAGATCCATGCTCCTTCTCATTGTGTCAGCTCCGTCTTCAGGCTGGTGACCAGAGGCCCCCATTGGAAGAGCTCCATGTTGACAAGATGATGTCCAAAGGAAGAGGAAAGACCAAATGACTTTCTCAGAGAGCAAGATTTTTCCAGAAGCCTTGCCCCTCAGCAGATTTCTCTTACTGTTTCAAATGAACCTGAACTAGTGCGTTCTCCTGAGGGCCTAAATAAGAGTAAGCCAGGTGAATAGGGCACAAAATGTAAGGAGGCACGCACTCTCAGGTGACAAGCCCTGCACCTACGTGACCCTGAGAATCAGTGCCTGCTTATATTTAGCACCCTAGGTGCCTCTCTCTCTCTTTTTTTAAACAACAGCTTTATTGAGATATAACTAACACACAATAATATTCACCTTCTTAAAGCATCCAATTCAGTGGTTTTTAGTCTATTCACAAAGTTGTACCACTACCATAGTATCTAACTCTAGAACGTTTTCGTCACCTCAAAAAGAAACACCATACCCATTAGTAACTATTCTCCAGCCCCTCCTTCCCCCAGCCCCTGGCAACCACTGATCCATTTTCTGTCTCCAGGGGTTCGCCTGTTACAGGCATTTCATGCAGATGGAATCATACAAGAAGTTATATATGTTATGTAGACTTTTGTGACTGCCTTCTCCCACTTGGCATAATGTTTTCAAGGTTCGTCCGTGATGGTTCAGGGTAACATTTATCAGTACTTCATTTCTTTTTATGGCTCAAAGATATTTACAATAATATTGGGTATATAAATCCATTTTGTTTATTCATTCATCAATTGACAGACATTTGGATCGTTTCCCTCTTTTGTCTATTATGAATAATGTTGCTGTGAACATTCGGGTACAAGTTTTTGCCTAGACTTATATTTTCATTTCTCTTGGGTATATTTCATTGGTTTTATGGCTTTGGTTTTCTTGGGTCGGGGACCTTGACAAGATGCATTGGGTCGGCTATGTTTAAAGCTCGCATCAAGTATATTTTATAATTTTATATCTTTGAGCAATATGCTGTTATTAGGCTGACGGAGGCCAAATTCAAGCTATTGATCCCTACCATCATCACATTCAAAAAGGAGCATGCAAAAGTGTTGAAAGTTAGCCTTGACATCTGGTAATACTTTTTTCTTGTGTTCGGAATTGTAGAGCCATGAATTTTAAGGCAACATATAGGCATAGTTGTCACCAACACTGCAAGAAGGTGTCTGCATACACACAGATCAGATAGCATGACATAAACGTGCTGGCTGCCTCTGTGCTCCACTGCTCAGAGGAAACTTCTCTCCAAGCAGGTGATAGCACAAGGAGAGAAGATGGATCTGACCAAGGATGAAAACAGAACTCTCAGTTAGAAAATTGTTTCTCCACCTCCCCCCAATAAAAGATACACGGGAGACATAAAGCAATAGATTAAGTGAAAGGCTTTGAAATAAGTTATTTATCTTTCCAGTCTTTTTACTTTAAGAAAGTAGTGGTATCTCTGAAAAATGTTTCCCTTTCTGGTTGATTTTTAAGGGTCTTTCCAGAAAAAAGCTAAACAGGGTCCCAAAGAGGAAGCGTTTTTCAGGGATTTTCCAGCACTGTCCAGAAGGGAGCACATTAAACTATTTCTCAAACATCACTGTTTCATGATCTGACAGGCCCAAGAGAAATAAGAGAAGTGCACTGCTGGCCTGCAGACCTGGCAAGCACACACCAACAGGTCTCCGATGGCTGCCTCATAGCGCCAGCCCCGCGGAGACCCCTCCCTAGCCAAGCTCAGTCCCTCTTCCTTCCCAACTCTAAGTCTACCGAACCTAACTTCTCACACTATCAGTCTTTTCTGTGACCCCACCATTTATGTGTTTCTGAATTCTTCTGTATCCCTAGCAAAGGCCAGCTCCTGCAGTTCTGCCTTAAAGGCTGACAAAGAGCAAATGCTGAGTTTGGCCCTATTCTGCAAAAGTTTCTACAATTTTGAAAACGTTTTTTCCCCTTTTAACATGTTTTTACCATAAATGCTTACACAAGTCATGTTGCATTTTAAGACTCATTAACTCAATTAACGAAAAGTAGTGACCACCTACCGTGTGCCTGGCACTGTGCTGGGTGCTTGACACCAAGTTGAAGACGGTATCTCACGTGAGGTGACTCACAGTCTGATGAGAGAGACTGAAAGTGCACAGAGGAATTTTCCAAGTGTTAATGAGAGAACAGATGGTGGAAGCCATGCCCCAAACACCCCAAGAATGTCCCTGTTTCACACTTGAACTCTGTATGGGCTTTCTTTTGAGTCTCGTCTCCTCCACTAGACCATAAGCTTCAGGACAGCCTAACTCTCCTTTACTCATTATCGAATCAGTGACATCAACCACAGTATCTGAAACACATTTGTTGAATGACTGAGAGGCTTCATATGGGATGCGATTATCAAGAAATATCAAAGCTCTCCAACTGGACAAAGGGAAACAGTATTTTAGATCTGGATCATCATGGTAACTTAAGGAACCAGGACAAGGAAAATCCTCTGGGAATGGACTGGGATAGGTCTGGAGGGGTGTGTGTGTGTCAGAGAGGAGAGGGGAAGGGAGGGGGTTAGGAAGAAGACAGTGGCAGGGAAGGAGCCCTTGAATCGTAAGTTGGAGCCAAATCAGGCAGGACCTGTACCCAATACACTGAAACCCAGAGATAACTCCCCCACGTTACTTGGTTTCAGATATAAAGTGCTTCACCATTAGCTCCCATGCTCCGCTCACCTCCTGTTCTCAAATATTTTAGCTTCTATGGATGAAAGAGGAAGTAGAGGGGAGGAGGAGCCAATCAATCAAGAAAGGTGGCAGGTGGTTCCCTGTCCCCAGTATTCTCCAGTATTGAAAGATCAGGCTGGTGTTCAAAAATGAACATCAATTAACCATAAGATTGCTGGAATCACCAGTGCTTATCCTGGAAGACCCAGGCAGCCAAAGGACCCAGAATCATCCCGAATGAGATTAAGCCCAGAGCAGGCAGTCTCCATGGGATGGCACTCACAGCAGTAATGATGAGGATGCAGTTGAGTCTCACAGAAGAAGGCTTGGTACTGCCAACCAGGCAGATGGCCGGGATCACTTCGTCAGTTCATTAATCTCACGGTAACATCACCCTGCCTGTTATATGGTAGAATTTGTTTGGACTTCACTTATTGCATTACAGATGGGTTTTTCCAGACTAAGGAATTTTGTAGAAGCTATCCAGATTTAAGCCTCAGTTTCACAAACAGATTTTTATTGGAAGGACTATTCTGTTAGTAGTGTGGATTTATGAGAGAGAGGACAGGACCACACTGGACGTGGAGAAACCAGTTAACAAGCCATTAAAATAATAGTGTAGAAGATACGGTGAGACTCTGAACCCAGGCAATAACAGGGACTAAGAAAAGGGAGCAAATTTAAGAGATCTTGAGGGAGAACCCGCCCAACAACCACAGGTGAGATTGGGGAGGACCCAGGACCCAGGAGGCTGAGTTTCTGCCTTCTACAGGACGCTGGGGGACTGGAAGTCAAGGGGGAGAAGCAGGTTTGGGTACAGGAGGATGGACACACTGGGAGTGACACCAGGGAAAGATGTATCAGAAATAATAAAAAAAAGAAAGACATAATTCTGAAGCAATATTGAAATTCAAAATTATAATTACAGGAGTGTATTTCTAAACATACTTTTAAGGCAGTAGAGTTCTATTTCCTTCTCTGCTCTTCTGTAATTTCTCTTTCATTTTCCTTCCTATCAATGTGTGAACACTACTGACAAAGAAAATTACGCTTTTTTCTCCGATGAGTCTGTGGGCAGTTTTGAGAAAGCACTGACCACGAAGTTTGTTAACTTTGCTGAGAAGTGACGGGAAACCATGGAGAACCTTCCCGTCTGTTCACACAAAGTGCCGGCTAACAGAAAACAACACCAGCAATTTTGAACATTGCCCTCTAACCCCCCAGAGAGTGACCTCCAGCCAAACCTCTGTACTGGAAGTGCTGTCGGTTCCCACATGAGAAGCAGTTTGACTTAATTGTTTAGCTCAGGGTTTCTCAACCACAGCACTGTTGACGTTTGTGGCCAGCTGATCTTGCTTTGTGGGGGCTTTCTGTGCACTGGAGGATGTTAGCAGCATCCCTGGCCTCTGGCCACTAGGTGCCAATAGCACTCTCTTAATTATGAGAACTACAAATGTTTCCACACATTGCCAGATGTCTTCTAGGGGCACACCTGCCCCCAGCTGAGAACCAGCGCAGTAGATTTATTCATGCCAGGAAGGCGTGATAACAGGAGGCAGACAGGACAGATAAAACAAGTCTTTAGGAGTGAATGTAACATGGCCCCAGGGAGTACAAGAAAGAGCAGAAGTAAAAAAGGAAAAACGGCCCAGCAATTTTACAGAAGTTCTCCAGACCAAAAACTGACTTTTGTGTCAAGTCAGAATGAGAATTAAGATTGTTTCCAGATCTCCCTTCTATCCCCAGCCCAAAGCCTCCCTCCCCCGGTGAGCTGGGAGGAAGAACCTCAGAGGAACCCCAGTTGGGGTCAATGGACACACTGCAGGGAGTGTCCATATACCCCTGATATTACTTGCGAAAGGCTGTGCATATGGCAATGTTGTGGCACTCTTTCACCAGACTGTCAAAGAAACCTAACACACAAGAAGACTCAGGACCACTTTGCTGAAGTATTGCTCACTACTTCATTCGTACAGGTCATACATAACCCACTTCAGTGTGTTGTATTCGTCTTTAATGCATAATCACACACTAAAATAACCCATTTTTAAAAAGTTCATTTAGATAGCTGCATTTCAGTTTTAAATAAATTTTTAGCAAAAATTTAAAATAAAGTTGAAATTCTTTGCCTTTTTGTGAAATAGAATTGTAATTTTCCTTACCAAAGATGCAATTTTGCTATAATATATTGATACTTTTGTCTCGAGAAAATAACTTAATCACTTGATTTCTCCCTTGAACACTGTGGGAAATTCCCTGTCCTACCTTTCTACCCACATCTCCATCACCACGGCGCCCCTCCTGCCACCTATGGGCCATCCTGGTTTTCATCAGCTAGTGTGAAGGTGTGAAAAGGTCAACTCTACGGAATCACAGAAAAAAAAACATGCCATGTTCTCCCTATGTGACAGGCACACATACCTGGGACATCTGGGCAGTGGGGTTTCCTTTTGTTCTCATGAAGACCATGGCCAAGGCAGACGAGAGGCTTAGGGGCAAGAAAAACACATTCCCTGAGTTGTCCTCTTCACCCAACTTTCTTAATAAGCTGGTGACAGAAGTACCATTTGCTTCACAGAGACCATCAGGAGGGAAGTCTGGATCAAAAGCATAACGCAGAAGCATATCAACCAAGCCCTCCTTTAGTCACCCAGACATGAGTACCCCCATCGGTGGACACTAGGTGTGGTAGACAGAATAATGGTCCCCCAAATATGTCCATGTCCTCCTCCCTGAAACCTGTAACTATGTCACCTTACATGGCAAAAGGGACTTTGCAGATGTGATCAAGTTAAGAGTCTTGAGATGGGGGCGGGAGGACAGCTCTCTCAACCAGAGCATTCCACTGTTCAATGTTTTATTTTAAACTTCCTCCTACAATATTTTGAGGGAGTGTCTCACATTTTAAAAAAAAAGTGTGAAGGCCACTCTCTAATTATAGAACAGCCCACACCAGTGTAAATATTTTTAAGTTTCAATGTGTGAAAATGCCCACCAAGAAAGTACACTAGTGGATAATTTGCACAACAGCACCCTGCGCATAATGGGTCATTTAAATATTGAATGCTAAGGTTCCTCAATTGTGCTCGCACCACAAAGCCTGTGGGAGCCTTCGCTGCACAGGTGTGGCCCGGGCTGCAGCTGCCGGAAGGCTGGGGTGTCTGCGTGGGCAAGCCCCCTCAGACAAGGGTCCAGCCTGCCTCCAGCCACTTGAGGCCCACTCAACCTCACCTTACCCTTGAAGACATTTCAGGAAATCAAGGCACTGGGGCCAGAAAGGGGAACTCACGCTGCAAAGCAGCCGGGCGGGCACAGCCGCCGAGCCTGAAGGGGAGAGAATTAGGTAAAGCAGGGCTGACAGAGACACATAGAAGATCTCAGTTCCACCCTGCCTGAGTGTGAGAGCTTTGCCATGGAGATGCGGCAGACACAAATCCTAGAGGGGTTGTGTGCGTGTGTGTTGAATTGTCCTGTCTGAACTGGTAAAGGAATGAACTGGAATATCCCATCAGTCTCGACTTTGTGTTTTAACTGCTTTTACTGCCTTGTGGGTGCCACCTTCTGCTTTCTCCTGTCCTTCCTCTTGGCCTCATTTCTGCATCTCCATTCCTTTTCAGGGTTCAGGGCTACTCAGCAGCATGGCATCCCCCACATTAGCCACTCCACAGTGTGCTATGGAGTAGCTATCCATGACACACAGGCGTGCGCACACTCACACGCAAGTGTGCCTCCAGGGCATGTCCGAGCTCACAAACGTCAGGAGGGCTGGAAGAAGATGACAGAATGTCTCTCTCCCAGTTCTGGATGCTCCAGTCCCTTTGGCGCAGTAAAGCTTGTGAGAGAGTCGGGACTTTAAACAACATGGACCTCTCCTAACAAATCTAAAAGGGAAATAATCTCAATATAATACGAAGCAATACCTATGGGCGCCATTGGCACAATGCTGTGGCTTCACGACTACACTGCACTGTGGAAAGGTCTGATTTCCAGCCACTCAAGTGAATTGGCATCGAACTAGTTTCCCTTTTACAGGTGGACAAATAAGGCCTGGCATGATTAAATTACTGTCCTCGGTCTCACAGAGTGACAGAGTCTCAAAAGCAAGCCTTCTGCTTTGCAGTGTGTGGCACCATTCTCCTCCCAGGAACCTGGTATGCCTGTGAACTCCCTCTTCTCTACATACATTTTACATATTATAAATGAGTTTACTCAAAGAGCATATACATAGAACTTTCCTTGTATGTTTTGGGGGATGAAAATGAAAATTAGAGCAGTAAGTCCTGACCCGGAGCTCAGACCCGAGGGGAGATACGATCCCTAAAGTCATGGCCGTCAGCTGGCCCTGTGCTCTGTAACAGCAGGAAGAGCAGGTTCTTCCGGGTGGGAGGGGAGTGGGTCTGCATGGTTCCTGTGAGAGACTGGGCGGGAGACCCCTCCGGGCAGGTGTAGGAGTCTGCACTTGATCCAGGGTCTGAAAGCTGTGCATAGTTTTAAACAAATGTGGGATATGAGTACTTTGGAGTTTTAGGAAAATAACGTGGCCCACCAGCTGATGTGAAAAGAGGCTGGGCAGTCTGCCTGTAGGCCACTGCAGGAGACCAAGACTGCCGGAGTGCAGAGGGAATATCTTCGTTGAAGTAGGAGATAGAATTGCCAGGTGAGGTGACTGATCACATAGGGTTAGGGAGCAGAAGGATTCAAGGATTATTCTGAGCTTGTGGCTAAAGTCACACTTAAGATGAGCCAAGGACCATAAGGAGGTTTATATGAGGAAGTCAGCTCAGAACAAGAAGATGATACACTCCGTTTGAGGTTTGTGGAACATCCCAACTGAACCTGTAGCAATGACAGCCAAGGGGTATTTTTTATTTTTTTTTAAGGATTGGCACCTGGGCTAACAACTGTTGCCAATCTTTTTTTTTCTTCTTCTGCTTTATCTCCCCAAATCCGCCCTGTACACAGTTGTATATCTTAGTTGCAGGTCCTTCTAGTTGTGGGATGTGGGACACCGCCTCAACGTGGCCTGACGAGCGGTGCCATGTCCGCGCCCAGGATCCGAACCCTGGGCCGCCGCAGCGGAGCACGCAAACTTAACCACTTGGCCACAGAGCCGGCCCCAGCCAAGGGGTATTGTAAGTACAGGTAGGGGACTCAGGATGAATAGCAGTTCTAGAGTGAGACAGTAGGAGGCATTAGCGTCCCCACCCCAGGAGGGTCTATGTGAGTGGATGAAATTACTAGGAACACGTAATGGAGATGCAGGAGGAGAAATTCACCCAATTCTGGGGAATTTCTGCTATTTGAAGGTAGTAAGAGGAAGAGGGCTGGGGGGCAGGGAGACTGCGACCCAGCCTTGGGATATGGGAGACGTCCCCAGGGACTGGGAGGTGTGAGTGAGGAGGCAGGAGAGAAGGTGACCTGCAGTGGGGGGCCGGAAAGCAGCAGGAGGGGACAGGGGAGCCCATTGTGGGGGTGGTCTCCTCTCTGGTGGGTGGAGCGCTGGGGTGTCAGGAGTCTCAGGGGTGAGGAAGTGTCTAAGGAGCCCCTATGGTGCCATGTGAGGGGCAGATGAAGAAGAAAAGGTTAAAGTTATTGTTTTTGTTTTTCTAATGACGAGATTTTCACATATTCAGGTGTATGGGGTAACTATTCGAGTTCAAAACTGATTTGGCTTGAACTAGAAAGCCTGACTTATGGCCTATCAAACGTACATTGTACATCTGCTTATGCATTAAAGTAAGGAATCTCTCTTGAGATGAAGAATGCATACTCCCCCTCCTACCCTATTGGTAACAACACCCTATTAGTAATGCCCTATTGGTAACAGCCGGATTAGGATTAGTCCCTTTCCTGGCATCATGGTCATGTTGACCTGCTAATTTGCAACTGAACACCTCTTTGAAAATGTCTCCTGCGTGTGTTTAATGTATCTTCTTTGTTCTAAAAAGTTATGAGATGGTACTGAAACTCAAGCTTCTCTGGAACTCCTTCTAAGGCCTTCCCAGGTTATAATCCTCACTTTGCTCCTAATAAACTCACCCCAATTTTGATTTATAGGTTGTTTATGGATTGTGTCGACACTAATTAGAGAAAAAGCAAGAAGACAAAGGTCTTGCCAGTGAGCCACCAGCAGAGGGACGAGGGAGATGTGCATCCCAGACTCGCACCTGGGCCACACACCCCTGCCCACTCTCCGTGGAGGAGCCCAACCCAAGCTTGTGCCACCCCCCACCCCCTCAGCCCTCAGGCCGCCTGCTGGAGGCAAGAAGCCCTGCCTTAGGAGAGGGCACAGCCTCCTGCCTGCTGTGGGTCTCCCTCCCGTTCCTCTGTCCTAGCTCACCAGGAGCTCTAGTGGGAGGGTCTCGGTCATGGCTCCTGAGGGCCGATGCCTCCTCAGCTTGCATACCTGGAAGGTCCCCACTGCTCACCAGAATACTGCTACTACTGCTGCCACTGTTACTACTGCTGCTGCTACCACTGCTCTCTAATACTGCTGCTACCACACTGCTGCTGTTACTGCTACTAGACTACCTCTACTGCCACCACTATTATAATTACTATGACCACTCCTCCCCCCCTCCTCCTCTCCTCTGGCTTCCCCGTCCTCCACCCCCCTCTCCCCTCCCCTTCTTCCTCCTCCCCTTCCTCCTTCCTGGATGCTTCATCTCCACCAAGATCTAGGGAAAGACTGCCCTGGGCAAGGCAGGCAAAGGTACTACCTGTGCAACCCTGGCCCAGAGTGCCCAGGACTAAACTCGGGAAGGGGCTGTGATACTGGCTTAACACAAGGTTGACATAAGGGAAGCCATCTTGTAGGAAAAAAAAAAACCATATTGTAACTTTTAATGACCTCTGATTAACTAACCCAGACATGCTCTGTAGATTTTATGGCCCCTCCCAACTGCTATAAGTTGATAACTTTGTTCTTTTGAGTTCCTTAGGAATTTGATGACCCCCGGGCAGAGAGTCTATGCTGATGGCCATCATCAATGACAATGGAAAGATCAGGGTATAGGGCATTGCTCTGGTCTCTGATGCATATCCAGTAAAACAAAAGACTATCAGAAACTAAGACCAGATGTCTGTCTCCACCTGGAGATCAGATGGAAACCCCACTGGGATTAGGTCTATTTTTCAGGAACTGTTAAAATTTGGATTGTCTATACTTGTTATCCTTCTGCTCTGATACTTGATTATAAAATGGGCCTTTAGGTGTTGTTCCAAAACTTTTGGGCAAGGTACAAAATTCTAGTAATGCAAAATGTCAACCTGAAGCTGGGAACAAGAGAATATTTCCAGATGAGTGCTAAACAGTTTCATTACTCTAACCCAGATCTACATCTCAATTCAGCAGGAAGCAGCTAGATTGGTCCTTGCCCTGAATCCCTCAAGAATGAGGAATGACCAAAGAATAGGGGGCATTGAAACCAGCACACAGTTAGCCATTGATGATTAAGTAGCTAGGAACTAAAGGTTTTTTCCTTTTTGCAATGACTGATTATAGCTTTTAGCTGTTTAACCCACCCATTGTTAACTGTGTTGTTTACGCAATATGCTATCTGTCTCCCACTAGGCTCCTATAGATAACATCTCCCTGGAGCCTGGGTCACCATGGTAATGGGCGTGTGAGTTGTTTTTCTGGAATTAGAACCCCTCTGTTCACTCCAGGCCAGTTGAGACCACCAACTCATAAATTGGGCCCCCACAGATGTCCAATAGGTGACCTTTTGACATCCAGAGGCTAAAAGCTCCACCTTCAAATCATGCTCACGCTGCCATTTTGTGAACATGTGTCCTATGAAGAGGCATGGAGTTGGACTATGCTTGCAGAGATCAACAGTTACCTCACGAGGGCTCTCTTCACCTCCAATCATCTGTCTCCACACTTCAGACCACCTTGCACCCAGACCCCATAAATATCGCTGAGTCCTCATTTTCAGGGAAGTGGACTTGAGATTCATCCTCTCACTTCCTCACCTGGCTGCCTTGTGATTAAAACCCTCTCTCTGCTGCAACCTTGTCATCTCAGTGTTTGGCTTTCCAGGTAGCAGGCTAAAACAAACCTGGTTTGGTAACATACAGACACTTTAAAGACTGGAAAATGTAATTTTGTAATCTTCATAAACTCTTCTGAAAAAAAGAGTTTTGATCAGTTTCAAGTTGTGCAGCTTGATGTAGCCGCCCCTGACACAGGAAGGGTTAATAATCACTGGAAAAAGCTTGCCAACAAACTGTGACCCGGAGGTGAGAAGGCCGGTTAGCCAATGACGGGTAAGACCCCCTGGGGGGCAACCTAAGCCAGGCGGCGGCCGCCCAGGGGCACAGATGGAGAAACGATATCGATATCTGGAGCAAGAGGGACCGTTGCCTAAGAGACCTTGCCTGCTCTGAGATAAAAATATAGGAGCACAGCAACAACATGATAATATCAAAACAGAGGCCAAGGGAGGGCTCCTTGAGAAATCACTAAGAATTCTTGGCATTCGCTAATTACTTCATCCAGAACACCTGTGTATGTTTAACAGATGTAAGCTATGTATGTGTTGAAATGCTGGTTATAATAAACTCAGAGTGGCCATCAGCCCTCTCCGCATCTATCCTGATGTGTACATTGGATTGCGACACCGACACTTGAGTTTGCAAGGCTTCAGGAAAAAGGGCAGGTTCAGTTCTCAATGATTCCAAATAAAAATGATGGGAGAAAATTGAAAATGTTAGTTTGGAGCTTTGTAGCCAGATATTTCAGGAGACTAGAAGAATTCAGGATCCAGTCTGGTTAACAGATATAAAACAAAAACCTCAAGGACAATTGTTAGAATTAGAATCTAATATTCATGAATGTATACTATAGTTTCTACTGAAACATAATTTTTCTCTCTAAAATCATCCTCATTTTTATAAAAGATAGCCAAATTAAAACTAACTGGTTTGCAAAATAAGTTTAGTTCCAATAGACTGGGCCCAATTATTTACATAAGTATAGCAAGAATAGCCCTTGACCACATAGGCTCTTTTAATCTGCTTTGCTGGAACTTTCTATAAAGAATCTCAGATTGAACTTGAAAGGCCTCTCAAGGCCAGGAAAGCCAAGCCAAGGATTTGTCATCAGGCTTCTCCTGAAATACCTGAAATTTGGGTGAATTCCTCTCTTCTCTTGAGGTTCCCCAAAATATTGAGTTTCCTTGCACTTGACAGATAAGTGACCTTCTTTACTTACCCAGTATGGTTGCTGGGAACATTGTAAACAAGGTACCAGGCCAATATTTCCAAGTGGCTTTATTCCATAAAGTCAACCTTTGTTCCTCAAAAGCTGTCTTGTCATATCTGAATCTGTATGTTTCTCTCAAATATGACATTCAAGTCAAAGCCATGGTATTATAACCAATGTTTCCAATTGTGTCCTGTTATAAGGAGAATAGATTCTTATTGAACTGATGCAAATAACTATATTGCCATGAAAACAATAATCACTCACTAAGAGTTTCCAAATTCTGGAGGGATCAGGTAGGGAGAAAAAAAGTAAATGCTTCAACTCTGCTTACAAAGGTATAACTTACCAAGTAGATATAAGTCATAGTTAGCTTGAAAGAAAAGAGAAAAAATTTCCTTAAGTCTGAAAAAACAAAACATCAAAAAAAATCAGCAATACCTGAAATGAAAAGTTATGTAAATTATAATCATCCTCACTAGTTCATTAAGTCCTGTGTACTCAAATCTTTTTAAAGATTGGCACCTGAGGCAACAACTGTTGCCATTCTTCTTCTTTTTCTTCTTCTTCTCCCTGAAACTCCCCAGTACATAGTTGTATATTCTAGTTGTGAGTGCCTCTGGTGGTGCTATGTGGGACACCACCTCAACATGGCCTGATGAGTGGTCCCATGTCCACACCCAGGATCCAAACTGGTGAAACCTTGGGCCACCAAAGTGGAGTGAATGAAGCCAACTACTCAGCCATGGGGCTGGCCCCAGATTCTTGATCTTAACCTTCTGTTAGCAGTTTTATGAGGTCAATCAGTTTCTCTGTTAGAGTTTGTAATTTCTTACCCAGTTCAGTTTTATAATTGAAAAGTTTATCAGAAGGCTGTATGCTAGAGTAAGTGTCAGAATCCTTTCCACAAATTTCCCTGAAGATGAAACATAATTGCAAAAGCATCAATGTAAAGCAGCAACTATCTGGAAATAACAAAAGACTCAAAAGAGCAATTGACAAAGAAATTTGGATATTTCTGTGACATACAACCTTTCAAGATAATAACTAGAATTATGGCTGACAACCAGGACAGATCAGAATTTTAGGAATGCTATATAATTTTTAAAACGTTTATATCAGAGAGTGACCTCAGCAAAATGGCAGGGTGAGCTGACCCGGGACTCTCTCCCCTCCAAACTACAACCAAAGAACCGGAACAACTGAATTTCAACCAAGAAGCCTAATACAGAGACCGTCAGAGACCTACAGCAGCAAGACGATGGAGGGCAGAGAGGCTGCAGCCAGACTTGGAGGAGCTGGAATGGGGTAAACGAGATCTTCACTCCCTCCCCTAGACACTGAGATCACTCCCGTGGGTGAGGGAAGGAGTGGGGGAGGGGCCACATGTCTGAGCATCGTCCAGGATTCCCACTGCCAGTGCAGTGGAAACCTGCTGACGGGGGAAAGCTTCTGCATGCAGGGACCCCATCAAGCCAGGGCCCTGGGAGACCAGAGAGAGACAGCTGATCAGAATCCAGATCAGCACGCGAGAGAAAGTGCCCCTCCTCACCAAACATGCACTGTGTGCCCGCCATCATGGCTGAAGGCAGAGGGCTCAGAACGCAAGGCTCTCGACCCCCATCTAGTGGTGACAGGCTGTAACTGCAACCGAATACCACCATCATGCGCAAAAACTGCTCCTCTACCATCCAGCAATTTATAAAAGCTCCAGTCCAAAAGGAAAAGAATTAAACACAGAATTAAGTCCTGAGGACTTGGAAATAGGTAAACTAAGTGAAAATGAGTTCAGAGTAGCTATCATCAAAACACTCAGTGAGGTAAAGGGAAATATAGAGAAACAAGTCAACGAGTTCTGGAGTTACTGCACAAAAGTGATTGAAACTATAAAGAAGAATCAATCAGAAATACTAGAGATGAAAAATACAATGGATCAGATAAAACAAAATACAGATTCCCTGAATGCCCATGTAGACACCATAGAGGAGCAAATCAGCATAATCGAAGATAAACAGGCTGAATGGCTCCAGACAGAGGAAGAAACAGAACTAAGGATTAAAAGGAATGAGGAATATATCAGAGAAATAGCGGATTCAATGAGGAGAACCAATTTAAGAATCATCAGAATTCCTGAGGGTGTGGAAAAGGAAAATGGAGCAGAAAGTGTGCTTAATGAAATTATAGAAGAGAACTTCCCAAATCTACGGATTGAGGGAGAAATGTGTGTGGAGGAACCTTTCAGATTGCCTAGATTTCTCAATGTAAAAAGACCTACTGCAAGGCAGATAGTAGTAAAAATGGCAACAATGAAGGACAAAGAAAGAATACTCAGGACAGCAAGGCAGAAAAAAATAACCTACAAAGGAACTCTTATCAGACTTTCAGCAGATTTCTCTACAGAAACCTTACAAGCTAGGAGAGAAGGGAGTGACATATTCAAAAATTTAAAAGATAAATATCTTCAGCCAAGAATACTCTATTCAGCAAAAATATCCTTCAGATATGAGGGAGAAATTAAATCTTTTCCAGACAAACAAAAGTTAAGGGAATTTGTAACCAAAAGTCCTCCACTACAAGAAATCTTCAAGAAGGCTGTCTTATCTGCAAAAAGAAAAAAGGGGGAAAGGGGTCACAAACCACAGAGTAGGGAGGCAAATAGATAGAACCAGAATAGGATAGCAAATATTCAACTAAAGCATTAGGATGAAGGTAAGGAAACCACCAAAGCAAAGACGATCTTATCACTCTAACTACAAACTCATAACACGAGTTGGAATAAGAGATGGAAATAATAATTTAGGAGTGGAAGAGGAAAGGGACTAAATCAGTCTAGGCCAAGTAAGAGACGACCAGAGAATGGGCTATATCATATACGAGATTCTAAATACAAACTTCAAGGTAGCCACTAAACTAAAACCAGAACAGAGACACAAAACGTAAATAAGGAAAAATCTAAGAAACCCAGCATAAGAAATTGCAGAAGTCAATGGGTAGGCTAAAACACACAGGACAAGAAACAAAGGCAATGCATGAAAACTGGATAACAAGTGACAGAATGACAGCATTAAGCCCTCATGCATCAATAATCACCCTCAATGTAAATGGATTGAACCCTCCAATAAAAAGACACAGAGTGGCAAAAAGGATTAAAGAACAAGATCCAACAATTTTTTGCCTCCAGGAAACACACCTCAGCCCCAAGAACAAACACAGGCTCAGAGTGAAGGAGTAGAAGACAATAGTTCAAACTAATAGCAAGCAAAAGAAAGCAGGTGTCACAATACTTATATCAGACAAAACGGATTTCAAAATAAGGCAGGTAAAGAGAGACACAGAGGGACAATATATAATGATCAAAGGGACACTTCATCAGCAAGAAATAACACTTATAAATATCTATGCACCCAACACAGAAGCACCAAAGTTCATAGAGCAACTATTAACAGACCCAAAGGAAGATGTTAAAAACAACACAATAATAGTAGGGGACCTCAACACCCCACTCACATCAATGGACAGATCATCCAGACAGAAAATCAACAAGGAAATAGTGGAGCTAAATGAAAAGCTAAAACAGTTGGACTTAATAGACATATATAGAACACTCCATCCAAAAATAGCAGAATACACATTCTTCTCAAGTGCACACGGAACATTCTCAAGGATAGATCATATGTTGGGAAACAAGGCAAGCTTCTACAAAGTAAAAAAAAAATGAAATAATAACAAGCATCTTCTCCCATCATCATGCAATAAGGCTAGAAATTAATTACGAGAAAAAAAGCTGAGAAAGGCACAAGGATGTGGAGACTAAGCAATCTGCTATTGAACAAGCAATGGATCATTGAAGAAATTAAAGAAGAAATCAAAAACTACCTGGAGACAAATGAAAATGATAACATGCCATACCAACTCATATGGGATACAGGGGAAAAAGCTGTATTAAGAGGAAAATTCATCACAATACAGACACATCTTAACAAACAAGAAAAATCCCAAATAAACAATCTTAAACTACACTTAACTGAATTAGAGAAAGAAGCACAAACAAAGCCCAAGGTCAGCAGAAGGAGAGAAATAATAAAAATCAGAGCAGAAATAAAAGCTATTGAAACAAAAAAGGCAGTGGAAAGGATCAATGAAACAAAGAGCTGGTTCTTTCAGAAGATAAATAAAATTGACAAACCCCTAGCCAGACTTACAAAGAAAAAAAGGGAGAAAGCTCAAATGAACAAAATCAGAAATGAAAGAGGAGAAATAACAACAGACTCCGCAGAAGTACAACAGATGCTCACTGTGAAACAATGCTCAGTTATCCATTCAACCAAAGTGACAACAGAGATAGTCAAGGGCAAACAGAGAGTTAAAACAGTAAAAAACAAAACAAAACAAACAAACCACACCTTAATAGAGAGACCTCAGGCTTTTTTAATATAGGAAATTATTTTAACAAAACGTAGATCTTCTGTCTTTTTAGGTAGACTTACTAAAAAATAAAGAAAAATCTTTTATAACCTCTTTATCAAGAGCAGACTAAAAGTCCAAGAAAATTATCCTTTTAAGAGTGAGAGAATCAAATTTTAATTTCTTCACCAGCTTATTTTTGACACTAAAACTCATCTACTTAACTATATTTGCTTTGATCTTAACTGACTTGACCATGCATAGAACTCTTTCTAGGGTGCCTCTCCCACAAACCTTCCTTAACTTTCTTTTCACACTCGGAATTGGTCCCATGCTTTCTTTCTCCCCTTCTAGTGCTTTAGGACAAATTTGTCTTTCTTAACACAACAAACAAAAATATTCCCATTCTTTATATCTTCTTTACTGAAAACATACATTTTAATTTTCTTGAATACCAAGATGTTTTCGTCATTAACTTTTAGCAGCTTCAATTACATATATTAATTAGAATTTTTAACCCTTACAGACCTTAGTGAAAACTAAAAAGAAAGCAATTATGAACTGTCTTTTACATTAGCATTCTGTGACTTGGCAAGTTTATGAACACTTTTCATAATTTCTAGAAATAGGTTACTTTGTAATATGATTTTTAATAAAATACAAGACATGTTTACTAATATACCCAAATATCTTTTACTTTCTTTGTAATAAGAAGTCAAAAATAGATATTCCTAGACATGTCTAATGATGTTTCAGTATTTTATCTTATTTGAAAAATGACCCAGATATTCAGTGGGTTTTTTCATTCAATTTTCCCTAGCAAAACTTCAAGTTTCAAGTTACTAGAGAGATTTTGGAAGTTATCTTAAATATAAATGTATGTCTTAAATATACATGTTATCTTAAATATAAAAATACACATAACTATTTTAAAAAGTTCACCAACACTTTTAATCTTTTTCACATCTGTTTAGTTAACTCACCCCCAATAATTATTTAGATTGCCTACAAATCTTTATGAGACATTTGGCAAAATTAGCTATCATTTTAAGTTATTATTTTTGTTAACAATTTTTGTAGTAGAGATAACATCAGCTTATTTGACCAATAAACGTAGAATAAAAGTTACATGTCTGCATCATGTCCAATGCTGATAACTCTAAGGACATGTCCATTTTAATCAAGCCAACAAACTAAAATAAGCTTTCAGTTACCAAAGATTAATTTTATCATGTTAACTTGAATGACATTTGGGTTAGTTCCTATTACATTTAGAATTTATGTAAGTGCTTACTTTTAGCCAATTAAATAGAGCTCTTTAGAAATTATACCATCCAGTGGTAAAATATCACAAATATATAACATACATATAGACACACACACAGAGTCTCCACAGCTATTGTTTTAAAATTACTGCTATG
This sequence comes from Equus przewalskii, assembly GCF_037783145.1. Taxonomy (NCBI): domain Eukaryota; kingdom Metazoa; phylum Chordata; class Mammalia; order Perissodactyla; family Equidae; genus Equus; species Equus przewalskii. The sequence continues at coordinate 3,695,948 of NC_091849.1, forward strand.
AATCAGGTCCAACAATATACTAGTTATGAATACAAATTTTGTTTTAAGCCTTTTTACTAGTATTTCTGGAGAAGATATTCAAGATTCTAGAGTTTTGGCGAGAGCACTTTTATGGCTGTCTTTCTTTCCTTTTTCCTTTTTTTTTTCTTCAGTCCTAGGAATTAGAGATGGGCTAGATATTCCCTGGAGGGCTGGCAAGCTCTTTGAGATAAGAGGAATGAGTGGAACCTGAAGTGCCTCTGGAGCTGCATTTCCAGTCTTGCAAGGATTTTTTTAAGGACCATGGCTCATGATTTCTCAGAAATTGGGTTGTAGCTCAAATGACATTGTAGGTTGATCTACCTGTCCAACTATATCACAAAAGCACAGAGAAACCACTCAAGTTTTCTCCAAGATGAAGCTTCTGGGATATGACCCATCCAATTGAAAGTGTTTCTAATTAGTTAAAATGCACTCAGGGGGTGAGTTTCCATTGATGATTTGGGCATACTCCATGAAGGTAAAGCCCATGTCTGACTGGCAGCAGGTCTGGTAGTAGGGTGCAGAGCCCGACTGCAGGTGTCAACATAGTTATAAGATTTGTTATAAGTCAAGTCCCATTCAGCCTGGGCACTTGGTCCCTGAGGCAGCACAAGGCGAGCCAGGGAGGCAAGAGGCCAAGGCCTGGAGTGGGCGAGGGGTCATGGCTCCTAACATGGGAGTTGAGAGTTAAGTCCCTGGCAGAAAGTTTTTCAACTTTTCAATTTTACAGAAGGTCCAGGTTCTGCTCAGGTCAAGCCTGAACTTAACCTCTGGTGACAACAGAGGAGGTGACAAGACAATGAAGGAAAGAAGTGATCAGGCCTTGACCTCACAGCCTCTTCTTCCCAAATGTTATCAGGAAAAGGGTCACACAAAGAACAGTTCCCATGCTGGGAAACACAACCCAGCAGGACAGTTTACAGAATAAATTACAGCTCTCCTGTCTCCATACCTGACTCTGTAGGCATCTAAAATACTCAACACTTCTCGACAGGAGACAAAACAGCATTCCAGATTTTCAGTCAAATGACTGACCCAGGAACCAACTTGGAATCATTCCAGGTGCCCAAAAACCAGAGGAGAGCTCCTAGGGTGGAACATGGACTCTCTGAAACCAGCCAGAGAAGAGCTCCCAGGGGTAGGGGTGGGGTATGGAGCTTTCATTAGCATCTATAAGACCACGACAGGAAGTTGAGACTCCAAATTTGATGAGTTCTTAAGACTAGTCATTGCAAGAGCTCTCTGATTGTGGCCATGTGTTTTCATAAAAGAATATCACCATTTCCTGTTTCATAGGCTCCTAGATAAGAGTCACCCAGTTCAGGAATGCAGCCTAAGGGACTACTGGTGAGGATCCAGTTAGCATTTTCTATTGTTTCAGAATTTAGACATGGCTGGTCAAAAGCTTATTTATGCTGCAACTAGAACCAGAACTGGAGAATTTCGAGCATCCCCAAAACCAAGACCTTCACAATGAAAGCCAAACCAGGGCTCCATTTTGGAAGTCACAAAGGGCATCCCCTGCCAAACAAAGCCAAGAGAACTTCTGTGAGCAGATCCCATAATTCCTCCTTAATATTGATCACCCCTGAAACCAAGTCCCTTACAATGAAGGCCAGACCAAGGCTTCCTTTTTCAGAAGTCAGACCAAAAGGAAGAAGAAACAAAAATCTAGTCACTTGTACCAAAGTTTACTCACTAAAAAGACATCTTCCAAACACAGAAACCATCTCTTTACTGCAAAGTGAAAATATGTGCCAAGAGTTGGCAGTGCCAAGCCAGGAAAAAATCCCAGAACAGTCCCAGGAGAAATGCTCCTGGTAGCTCCTGGTCTGGTCCACAGGTCCTCCACATTGGCAAGGGTGCTGACAAATCCCGGGCAAAAAGGTCCATCAGGATTTACCTCCTGGCTGGCTTGCCAAATTGTTACTGAACCAGATTCATTTTTGCCTGTAGCCTGGAAAGCCAAACACTGAGATGACAAGATGGCAGCACAGAGAGAGTTTAATCACAAAGTGACCAAATGAGGAAGTGACAGAATGAGTCTCAAATCTGCTTCTCTGAAAATAGGGACTCAGGGGTATTTATGGGGTCGGGGGCAAGGTGGTCTGAAGTGTGGAGAGAGGTGACTGGAGGTGAGGAGAGGTGAGGGAATTGATGATCCGCGCAGGTGTAGTCAGACTCCACGCCTCTTCATAGGACCCATGTTCACAAAATGGCAGCATGAGCATGATCTGAGGGGGGAATTTTTAGCCTTTTGAAGTCAAAACGTCACCTATCAGACATCTGCGCTTGCCCAGTTGATGAGTTGGCGGTCTCAACTGGCCTGAACTGGACAAGGTGTTCTAATTCCTGAAAAACAGCTCACACACCCATTACGTGGCGACCCAGGCTCCAGGGAGATGTTATCTATAGGAGCCTGGTGGGAGCCAGATAGCATATTGCGTAAACAGCACAGTTAACAATGGGTGGGTTAAACAGCTAAAAGCTATAATCAGTCATTGCGAAAAAGAAAAAACCTTTAGTTCCTAGCTACTTAATCATCCATGGCTGTTTGCCTGTTTCACATATTTGAGAGTTTTATCGTCATTTTTTAGCAAGAAAGTCATCTAATGATGGAAAAACTTCAAAATAGATGTTTTGAAAATGATCACTCCACCCTCTTTCAGAAAGCATTTTTTCCCCTCATTCACAGGTAAGATGTACTTTTTCCTAAAAGGGCAATCAAGTGTGGTTTTCCAGAAATATTTGCCAAGTGTTTTACAACTGATAGCCACTTATCACAAAAAAGGCCAGCACATTTATTGCCTTTTTAAAAAGAAAAACATGGAAATACTTATTTACCTCCCCATTTTTAAAGTTTATCAAAGTTGATATGAGATAATAAATATTACTCAGTGTTTTTCAAAAGATGTTCATGGCCAATAACCTGCTTATTACAAAGTACTGTGGAAGTCTAGCTCTAAAGTTGTCCCTTTTTTCAGTTACAGCGATCCCGTCCTGTAGCACGCACCCCTTGCTGACAGCACACAGGGGCACGAGGATGCCACTGTCCACCTGTGCGTTATGAAGCAGTCTTCTCGCTGCCTGTGTAGAGCTTCACAGACGCAAGCTGCAGTTCAAACCCAGGAAGCCCTGAGTCCAAAGTCCACACTGTTCTGCTTCCAGAGGTGAACTGGAAAGGCTGGGTAGGAATCAGAGAGACGCAGAGTCTCAGGTGTGAATGTCACAGAGCAATTTTGGTGAGTAATCCTTGCCACCTCAGGTCTGTTGGACTCTCACTTTTCAGAGGGTTCTTAGCCCAGACAATCTTAAAGGAACTTTAGCCCTGACTTTTGATGACTTTCAATGGGATACAGAACAGACAGGGATTGGTTCTGAGGATCTCAAGGAAGGTAGTGGTGGCAGGAAGGTCTTATTGGAAACACTTGTGCTCTAGGGTTTCCTCCTTACTCCCACTCCTTTAGGATGACCAACTCTCCTCTTTACTCAACCTACCATGTCTCTACCTCTTCTGTTCCAAGGAAGGGAGCAGCCCTTCTCCTCCAGGGCATGGTTCCATTAATTGCCTTCTCTCACCTCTCTTTAATCTCTTCGACTCCTTTGGAGTCATCTTCTTATTCTCGTCCCACAAATTTGTCCAATCTCTCCCATATAAAAACAAATTAACCACACCTCCTTTACTTATTCTGCCCTGTAGCTACCACTCCGTTTTTTGTCCTTCCATTCACAGCAAGTTTCTTTAACAAGTCTACAGCGACTGTTGCCTTTCTCTCGCCTGATTTACTCCTCACTCCACTGCAGTTTGACCGCCACCCCAGCCTTCCCTGAAACTGCCCCCGATAGGTGCCCAGTGACCTTCTAATCACCACGGCCAGAAAACACATCCCAGCTCTTATTTCATTCTGTCTGCTGGCGATCTCCAGCCCTTCTGACTGCTGCCTTCCCAGCGTTTGCAGAGGGCTCTTCTCTCCTGGTTTCTTCCCTTTCCCTCCAGATTCCTTGTCTTCAGCCTGACATTCTGGAATTCCCCATGTTTCCATTCTAAGGTCACTTCTTTTCCTGCTGTAACATTCTTTTCTTGGACCTCAGCGATAGCCATGGGTTCAAGTTTCACCTTCTGCTGCTGATGTCCAAATCTCTGACCTGTCTCCTAAGCTGTAGACGTGTCCAGTCTCTGAACTACTGGAATCTCCTGGGAAGCTTGGTGAGCCCTTTCTCCAGCTCTTAAAACTGAACAATCAAGAGTCCGTCACTTCTATCATCTTAGCGTCTGTTCCAGCCACCTCTGCGTAGCCTCCATTGCTTGGAGGAGGCTCTCCTCATTTCTCTCCTTCACCTGATCCATGCCAACCTACTCTCCACACTGAAGCCCAAACAATCATTCCAAATCTGATCATGTTACAGCCTGGTTGAAAATCCTTCATAACATCTTCTTACCCCAAAGATCAGATCCAAACTCTCAATCAAGGACTGTAAGCCTCTGAAAGTCTTGATTTCATCTTCTTGCCTTTAGAGCCATGGTAAACTATTTGTACTCCCTCCATATCCTGCAGACACATTCCTCTGCACGTACACAGGGGTGCCTGGAACCTTAGTTTCTCTTCCAAAATTCAGCCCAAACAATGCCTCCTTCAGGAAGCTTTCCCAGATCTCTCCAAGTAGTGTTTGGCTCTTCTACTTCAAAAAATCCCATGCCTACTCTAAACCCCAAATCAATTTACCCAGGATCTCTTGGGCGGGAACCCAAGCAGTGGGATTGATTCCAGTGTGAGGGGAAGGTCGAGAACCATGGGCCATTAAAGGAAAGTTCTCTGGTTCTCAGTCTTTGCCCCACACCCTTGTGGAGACTGGCAAGTCCAAAATCTGCAGGGCAGACCAGCAGGCTAAAGACCCAGGGGAAGAACTGATGTTGCAACTCCAGTCCAAAGGCAGTCTGGAGGCAGAATTCCCTCACCTTGGGGGAACTCAGTCTTTGTCTCTTAAGACTTTCAACTGATTGGATGAGGCCCGCCATCACTGTGAAGACTATGCTGCCTTACTCACAGTCTGCTGATTTAAATGTTAATCTCATCTAAAAAATATCTTCACTGCAACATCTGGACTGGTGTTTGACCAAATATCTGGGTAGGATTGTCTAGCCAAGGAGATACTTATAATTAACCAACGCAGTGGGTCCTGTCTTTATGTCATGGGCTATGCAAAAATCACTGGAGGGTTTTAAGTGGGGAGAAGCATAATCATACCTGTGGTTTTAGGAAGCTCCCTCTGGCTGCATTATGAAGAGTATGTTGTGGGAGGCTGCCATCACAGGCAGTGAGACGATGTTAGGCAAAGACGGCAAGAGTGAGAGATGAGGAGGAATGACACGGGGCATAGGCAGGGGGATGCAGAGGCCTCACCCACCAGGGAGGCTGCAGGTACCTGAAGAGGAGGGCCCAGGCCATGATTCAGAGTCTCGGATACTATTCTCAGCCTCACTGTCTGTCTTCTTGCCCCATACCTCATTTTTGCAGCTCTTCAGCTGATACTTGAAAATATCTTTTGGTTCCCAACTCCTGATTCCTTGATGTCGTTTTTCTGATTGCCTTGGCTCCAGACTTTGCAGGCCCCAGGACAGATGCAGCCCTCGCCACCTCTCAGGCTGGGCCCCCAGGACCTCCCCCTCAGACTTCCGTTCCTCCAGGAGGGATGTGGAATCCGGGCACGTTGGAGTTCCAGGGGCTTGAGACCCCTGTTCTCCCTGTTGTCAGATGAGGAAACGCTGCGCACTGAAGAATCCACTTGGGGCTAATTGTAAGGGGGCCTCCTTAGCCTTCCCTGGGCTTCTGAACGTCTACACCATATTCTCAACCAACGGCCACTCCATACTTCGCCCACCTCGCCTCCCACTCTCCCCACAACGTTCCCCACAACAGCAAGCTTTCGTGGTTTTGAGAAGGCGTGGGCTAAAGAACGCATTTGCCTCTGTTAATTCATCCCAGGAGAGCAAAGACAGCATCATGAACTGTCAGACCTAGAAAGAGCATAGACTGTTGACTCTGCTCCTCATGTCTCACGAAGGAGAGCGGGAAGGAGGCGTAGGACCTGTGATTCCCTCGGGGTTCCACAGAGGGTTCATGGAAGAAACAAGACTGCGGTCCCTCCACCCTCCTTCCCGGAGCAGGGCTTTTTCTGCCACACCCTGTGATAATACTCTTGTCACAAGACAATATTAAAGAGTGTCCCATGCATTCAGTGAGGGAGGAGGAGTTTAATTATGATAAACAAGCATCAATAAGAACTAGGGGGGCGGTTGTGGAGAATGCTTAAGGAATGGAGTTCTCAGTTTCCAAGACCAGCCAGCCTAAGTGGCTCTGTGGGGTCTCCTTGCATGTGATCCGTGAAGCTGTTTTGCTGAAACTAAATTGCTATTTCAACTTGAAAATGGTACTCTCTGCTTTTTCGCCAGTTCTGTTGCGTTTGGGTTGCCTACACTAGTGCATGTATTCAACTTGCCCAAATCTCTTCTCTCTGTAGTTCTCTCCCCACGTCTCTCTATTCGAACTGTTAAAAAGCCTTCCTGGATGTTATGTGGCTAGTCCATAGAGTTGATGAATCATTTATAAAGACCTACTTCTGTCCTTTTTCACTACCCTGTCACAATGAAATTAGTACTGCTTAGTACCAATACGATCCTAAATTCAGAGTACTCAGCTATAACTGGTCATGCAGATAATCCCAAACATCCTTATATTAAAATGGTTAGATTACCACCAAAATGAAAGCACACTATTAAAAAGAAATGTTGTGGAGCACTTGTTGACCCAGGAATGTACAGAACCCAGTGGACCTCAATTAGAAAAGCATCACATTAGTTTGCCAGGTTTTGTATTTTAAAGAAGTTGTGAGAGAAACAAGTGTTTCTGATGATACCACCTGGTAACTGCCATTAGAGCCTTCTCTTTCTCTCCATCAATTCCAAGGGTGTGACCCAGAAGTATTAAGTGATCAGGAGGTGGGCAGCAATTAGGCTGGTCTGTTTGTCTTCTAAATATATCCATTCCTTTTTGGGGTGCTTTGATTGGATGTACTGCACATAGGAAAGTTAAATAGGAAATATAATCCTCATAGCCTCTTGGAACATGGCATATTAATAGGATGACCCTACAGCCTGGTTTGCCTGGCACAGGCCCCCATCCCTTCAGGCTGAGATTGAGACCTCTTTAAAGAAGATATGGGGGCCGGCCCTGTAGCCAAGTGGCTGAGTTTGCACGCTTGGCTTTGGCAGCCCAGGGTTTCTCCAGTTTGGATCCTGGGTGCAGACCTAGCACTGCTCATCAGGCCATGCTGAGGCGGCGTCCCACACAGCAGAACTAGAAGGACCTGCAACTAGAATATACAAATGCGTACAGGGGGGCTTTGGGAAGAAGAAGAAAAAAAAAGGGAGATTCACAACAGGTGTTAGCTCAGGGCCTATCTTTAAAAAAAAGAAAAAGAAGGTATGGCTGCCACAAGAACATGAAGCTGGCCACTGGCCAAGCCACTGGCCAGAGGGTATAGATTGGATCTGGCCCACGAAAGCTGTCTGCCTTTGCTGGTGGCTGAGGGCAGGCTGGAGCTGGTCTGTAGATAAAAAATGCCAGGTAGGGATACAGTTGCCTGAGGCTGCAGCCGTTGTAACTGCGGAAATGGCCATTGCATGGGGAAAGCACAAGAATCCAGCTAGAGATGGCCGGTGTGGGTTGCTGTGTAATCATAGGAAGACCAGAATCTGAAAGGGAAGTGCCTGTCTACTGCTGTCTCCTCAAAGTGTCTCCAGTGCCCTTCAGTTGAGGAACTGACAAAGCCCAACATTGTGCCGGCTGGCAAAGTAATAATGTTTACAGAGTCCAGCTTTAGTTTTACAGAGTGTGTCAGTGAAAGGTGAATTTGGAGCTGTGGATATTAGTAAAAGAAACCTCAACTAAATTGGAGTCTGGAAGGCCTGTAGGGGGAGCTCTCATGCCCTACCACACAGCATCATGTACTCCAACCAGGAATACACCTACACTTGCATCTTCAACAGTAAGTGCAACTACTTCACTACAGAAGGAAGATTTCTCTCCACGCCCAGCAACACACCAGCCAATGAGAAATGCTGCAGCTCAGCCAATGAGAAATGCCTCAGCTCAACCAATGAGGAACACCACAGTTCAGCCAATGATTAATACCACAGCTCAGCCAATGAGAAATGCTGCAGCTCAGCCAATGAGAAATGTCTCAACTCAGCCAATGAGGAACACCACAGTTCAGCCAATGAGAAATGCCTCAGCTCAGCCAATGAGAAATGCTACAGCTCAGCCAATGAGAAATGTCTCAGCTCAGCCAATGAGAAATGCTGCAGCTCAGCCAATGAGAAATGTCTCAGCTCAGCCAATGAGAAATGCCTCAGCTCAACCAGTGAGAAATGCTGCAGCTCAACCAATGGGAAATGCCTCAGCTCAGCCAAAGAGAAACACCATAGCTCAGCCAATGAGGAATGCCACAGCTCAGCCAATAAGAAGCCAGTGCTGCCCTGAACTGCTACTTTCCTCAAATGGACTTTCCTTTAGAACAGTCCCTCCCAGTCCCCCTTCTTCTCTGTAAGGCCAGCTCCCGTCCTTTTTTCTCCATATTTGCCTATGGTTTGCCATAGAATGCACATCCCAGATTGCAATTCTTTTGGCTAATTCTCAAATAATCTCATTTTGAGGGTAAACTAATGGGGGAACTTGCTTTTTAAGTTGACATATATGGTGTCAGGAAAGTGAGATCTGAAGGAGGCGACCCCCGATAGTTGGCAGCCCCCAGAATTGAGCAAGGTACCCACACTGAGCCCCTGTGCTCATCGCTTCTGTGAGTTGCCGCCTGCCTCTGTTTGGTGAGTCTTCTCTCGGATTCTGGGCTCTGCTCTCCTTGTGTTCTGAGCTCTCAGGCTGTCTTCAGGATCAGGAGAGGCTTTGTCCTCTCAGCACTTCGTCCTCCAGGTTGAAGGCTCTGGCCTTGGGTTTAAGGCATCGTCCTTGGTGAGTACTCAGTTATTTTCTGAAGGAACCACGGTTCCTTTTGGGGCTCAGCCTTGCCTGGAATCCAGGAGTTTTCTTTGGTTTTCAGATTCCTTTTGGAGTCAGGGCTGGGAATCCAGCAACTTTCTTCTGTTTTTAGACTCCTTTGGGGATCAGGGCTAGGACTGTAGTGACTTTCTTGGGTTTTCAGAGGAAATTTCAGAAACGGGATCCCTGCCATCTCAATGTTCTGAGGGAAACTCTCCTTCAGGGACCCCCGGCCAGCTTTATGTTGAAGAATTTTGGGCCCCTTACAGGCACATTTTTAACTAAGAGGGCCAAACAGACCAAAAGGAGTCCAGAATTGCAATGGCCACTTGGGGGAACTTTGTGTGTGTGAGGAAGATCGGCCCTGAGCTAACATCTGTGTCAACCTTCCTCTCTTTTGTATGTGGAATGCTGCCACAGCATGGCTTGATGAGCAGTGTGTAGGTCCACGCCCAGGATCCAAACCTGCAAACCCTGGGCCACCAAAGGCCTTTATGGGGAACTTTTGAACTTCTCAACCGAGCTTTTCTTAAAACCAAATTGAAAGACTGCAGCTCTAAAATTAAGCAAAACAAATTGTGTCTATTTTCACTGGTATCTAGAGGCTTCTAAAACACATAAAACTCTGAAATTGTCTCACTACAAGATATTATATATAAATTAACTGAAACAACTAAAAACCTGAGGGGAATAAAGTGGTTTCTGAAGCCTCCTGTTTCCCTCCCCTTCTTCTTTGTCTCAGGCGCCATCTTTTCTTTCTCAGACTCCACCCCAGCAGCCATCTTATGCTCAGGCTTCGCCCCTGACACTATGTTTCTCTTTTGCTCCCGCACCACCCCCAGCTTTTCTTTACCCTCCGCCCCTCCAGGCTAATTGTCTGTCAAAACTTCCTTTTTTCTCTGAACCTACAGTTGCCCCTTCTTCTGAACCTGTCAGAACCTGCCCTTTTAAAGTTAAACCCTCTGAGGATCGGCTGTCTTATGTTGCCTGGACTAAAGCTGAGTTGTGAGCCACTGTTAAGGGTTTTCCAAAAGCCGCTGAGGAGCCCCGTAGTTTTGCAGATGATTTAAATATACTCGTTCAGACCTACCAGCTAGCGTTTTCAGAATTATATCAGCTAGTTCATATGCTTGTTGGGGAAGGCCAGGCCCAGCATTGGATGAAACTTGCTTGATGGAAACATCCTGAAAAGGATTTAGAAAAACAAACCCCTAACTTTTGGCAAGAGTCTAAAACACTTGCTGGAAAATTCCACGAAGCAATCCCAGCAGCTTTTCCCAAGTCCATTGATTGGAACAAAATTCAGGCTTGTACACAAAAGCCTGATGAACCTGTGCGTGGCTATTTTAATCAACTTCAAACCACTTTCAAAGAGAATTCTGGCCTTCCCGAGGGAGTTAAATCCACTCAGGTAGCTTTTAATTCTATGTTTGTTAATGGGGCTGAACCAAGGTCTTTCCCTCTTGGTGAAGAGGACTCAGAGGTGTCCGCTCCAGATTTGGTCAGTTTGGCAAATCAGCTCACTTGCATCATAGAAGATTTAACTAGAAAAAAAACATAAACATCCTAAATTTTCAGCTGCTAACAAATGGAGGCCAGTGGACAGAACCAGAAACTTCCCAGTCTCTGTCATTTCTGTAAAGAGCCACGGCACTGAGAAGGGACTGCTGCAAGCTAAAGGCCCCAGGAGTCTTCAGCCCCCCGAGCCGATCCTTCCAGTGCCGTCCCGATCCCCAGTGTCAGGGCTCTGAGAGCCACAGGGGCTTTTCCCACTGCTTGCCCTTAATCAGCTTGGGGAGACCATTCTCCAGGTTGGGAACGAATCTTTGCCTGTCCTTATCAACACTGGTGCTGTGCTCTCGGTGCTCAGCCCCACTGTGATTAAACGGCCCCTGCCTCGGAGTACTGAAACTGTTCAGACACAGTCAGGGCTCAAACCAGCCCCAAAAAGCCCCTGCCTCGGAACCCATCCCCTTTGGCTTGGGCCCTCTGAAGGACACCCACTCTTCTCCCAAGCTCTCCCACTCCTGTTTATCTGTTAGGCCAAGGTTTCCTGGAGAAATACCATATCGGTATTTCTTTCTCCCAAAATGTCGAACTAATTCTAGAATTTGATAGCAGCAGCGATAGCAGCAACTCAGATGGTCAGCTAGGTGAATTAAATGACTCTTCGACGGCTTTTCTTTGCTCCATCTCTGATGACATTGAAACTAATTTTAAGGACACTAGCCATTTATCCCTATTGGATCAGCTGCTGCTCTCCTTATGGGCAAAGTCCGAAACTGATATTGGCAGAATACACAGTGCACCGTCTATCAAAATTCAAATGGATCCTGCAAAGGCTGTCTCTAAAATTAATCAAAATCCTATAAATCAAGAAAACCCTAGGGTACTGAGTCAATAATAGAAGATTATAAGGCCCGAGGCCTCCTTATCCCCTGTATTAGTCCCTGTAATACTCCTGTTTTACCTACAAGAAAGCTCAACAGCCAAGGATGGAGATTCGTCCAGGACCTCTGAGCAATAAATAACATTGTCATCTCTAGGCACCCAGTTGTTCCTAACCCTCATAAGCTGCTGGCGTCTATCCCAGCTAACCGCACACTCTTTACCGTGACTGATCTGTGCAGCATGTTCTTTAGTGTCCCAGTTGATGAGGACAGCTAACACCTCTTCACTTTCACTCGGGGGAGGAAAACAATTCGCCTGGACAGTGCAGCCTCGGGGCTTCACTGAAAGTCCTCCTTACTTTTCACAAGTCCTGAAGGCTGATCTCGATGGTGAGTTTCCTAGAGGTTCTACTGTGTTGGAGTGTGTCGACGGTTGACTTCTTTGCTCTCCCTCTCAGGCCTCCTCACAGGAAGGCAGCATCCACCCATTAAGGTTTTTAGCTCTAAAAGGACACGAGGTGGCATCAAGGAGAACCTGCAGTTTGTCCAAACCCAGGTTTGGTATTTGGGGCACCTGATATCAGAACAAGGGTTACACCTAGATCCAGACAGGCTTCAGGGTGTCCTGAGCTGCCCCAAACTCCAAACGGAAGGTCAGTTATAAGGTTTTCTTCAGCTATCTGGCTATTGCTGAGATTGGAGTCCAAATTTTTTTTTGTTATGGCCAAACCCTTGTATGTCTTATTAAAAAACAATAACCCCTGACCCAATTTTGTGGGGAGAACAGGACGACATAGCCTTTAAAGACTTAAAAGAGAGCTTCATAAACGCCCTTACCTTGGAACATCCAAACTGCCAGCTTCCCATTTTCCTTTTCGTGTATGAGAGGAAGAGAGTACCCTCGGGGTGCTCACACTAAATCATGGGACCACCATCAACCCATAGGGTACTACAGTCAGCACCTGGACCCTTTGGCATAAGGACACCCTCCCTGCTTTAGAGCTGTACCCTTTTGGTTAAGGACACCAGGGAACTAGTTGTGGAATATCCTTTAACCATTTTTGTAGCCCATGAGTGAAAGCTCTCCTAAATTCTCACCACACACAACATCGTTCAGCCAGCCATCTCATCCCTTATGAGATCCTCTTACTAACTGCTCCTCACATAACTCTTTCTTGCTGCAATCACCTTAAGCATGCCACCCTTCTCCCCTCCACTACCCATGAGGTTCCCCATGGCTGTTTAACACTTGACTAACCTCCTGACCCCTTGTGACAATCTGCAAGACATTCCTCTGAGTTATGCCCAGCATCTCATGATTTACTGAAGCATCTTATTTAAAGGGTGACAATGGTAAATGTTGTGCTGGATATGCAATGTCAACACCTTTTGATGTAATCAGAGCGGCACCTTTGCCCTTGGCTACTATCGCCCAATAAGCTGAATTCCATGCACTTACACAGGCCTGTACCCCAGCCGAGGGTAAGATGGCCAACATTCATACTGATAGGGGCTACACCTTCCAGGAGCCCATGACTTTGGGATGTTCTGGAAGCAATGTAGTTTCCTTACTTCCAGTGGAGATTAAAAAATGGTCCTTATATTCAGGAACTACTGGATACCAAGCTTTTACCTGCTGCTTTAGCTATTATTAAGATCCCAGGCATTCTAAACTTGACTCTCTGGAAGCTAAAGGAAATCACCCTGCTGACACTTCTGCAAAGGTGGCTGCTTTTAAAGGAGCAAATAGTGGCCAAACCTCTGTCACGGTCCAGAGAGATGCTTCTCCAAATGATAACGTGGAAAAACTGGCTAGCCAAGTCCAAAAATGGGCCTCAGAAAAGGAAAAACAAGAGTGGAAATTCAACAATTGTTGATTTGACAGAAAGAGAAAGCTCTGGTTCGGGCCAAATAACAGTCTAGCCTTCCTGGAGACTCTCAAATTCCCATTACTAATCACTGTACATGCCTTGAATCATTGGTCCACAGATAAAATGGTAACATTTGTACCAATACTGACGGGGAAATATTAATAAAGCTGCAAAAAGTGCCTATTTCTTGCCCTACCTTCCCAAAATACAATTCAGGAAAACCTGTCTGCACCACTCCTGGACACTTTAAATTGCCCAATGGACCATTCAAGGTTTGGCAAATGAATTTCATACAGCTTCCTCCATCTCATGGGTATAAACCTGTCTTGGTCATGGTCTGTATGTATTCTCACTGGGCTGAGGCTCTCCCTTGTAGACAGGCCACTGCTTCTTCTGTGGCTACAATTCCGTTAGAAAGATTATCTGTCCCTGGGGAACCATCCTCAAGCTTCATAGTGACTGAGGAACTCATTTCATAGGTCAAGTATGTCAACAGGTCTGTGCTGTTTGGCTGGTTCTACAGCACTTTCACTGTGTTGATCGTCCTCAAGCCTCTAGGTTGGTCAAACATACTAATGGCATTATTAAGACCCAATTAGCAAAGTTTGTAGAAACCCTCCAGATACCTTGGCAAAAGTGCTTTCATTGGTCCTCCTAAATCTCAGGTGTACCCCTTTCGGAACTCATAAACTCTCACCCTTTGAAATAATCACAGCTCACCCAATGCACTTAGCTCTTGCTTCTCTCGACCCTCAATTGGTAAAGAGAGACATACTTCAATATTGCAAAGGTCTAATTTCTTCTGAACCTTGGCTGTATAATGCTAATGCCTCTACGCTGATGAACCAGTCTGTAGATGATACTACTCATGCAGGTGTGGAAGGTGATGATAAAACAGAGTCACATACATCAGTCTCTCTGTAAAAGAACTTCAAGGGCTTGGGATTAGCCACAACTTTAGTGGGAGCCCAGCGTGAGGCCATCTGGACTTCAACAATTCGTAACTTCTTTTGGGCATCTTGTTCAAAATCAATTAGAAATATTTAAGCAAAATATTCAAAGACCAGAGCACCCAACTTTAATTTTGGAAGCTTTTAGTTACTTGAAATCATCAAAAACAAAATTTGTAAACAGGAAGATACTGAAAGTTATACATACAAAAACAAGGCAGGGACTAAACAAATAACGTGACTCAATGGGGAACAGGACTTCATTCTGAAATTTTATAACTGAATTTTGGAATATCTTGACTTGTGGGAAGAATCTTTAGACAGAGTTCCCATTTTTAATTGGATAAATTTATACTCTGTATTAGAATGCAATGAAACTGAAAAGGTCAAAATTTTGTAGAGTGTAAATTTGATGAAAACTTCCAAAGAATTATATAGATACATCATTTGATAAGTTTTCTCCATTAAAAGTATTTGGTAAAGAAATTCATGCTATATGGAGGTAAAAAGACTGCACTATGGAAATATTTGAATGAAATAGTTATACATTTTAATATGAAAAATTAGAATTGAGAAGATCCTTAATTTCTCAGATTTGTTCTGAGTTTAGCAAGTCCCTCAGCACCTGATGAAAGAGTGTTTTCTCAATTAAAGAAATACCATAATCTACAGCAAGGCTGGCTACATAATTTGAAGGTCCAGAGGAAAATAAAAATGTAGAGGCCTCTGGTCAAAAACTAAGAATTTCAAGATGTTGACAGCAGAGCATTAAACCAAGTTAAACCCCTTCTGAGGGGGCCCCACGTGCTGCACACGTCCCACACCTGTAAAACCCTGAGTGCTGGTCAAGAGATGAACGTCAACTGATGACAGTAATTTCAAACGTATTAACAATACAATGCATGAAAAACTGTGCAGGCAATTTTATGAAAAATTTTTAATAAGGTCATCTTGAAAAATACATTTTTTGACAAAAGTACCAGTGACATTTATTAGGTTAAGATTCAGGCAAGAAACGGATTAAAATATATTTTTTAAATATTTAGAGACTCAATATACTTTTTAAATTTTGCTTTAACTTATACAGATATATGTTAAACATCCTTTTAAATATATATTTATTTTTATTTATTTTTAAAATAAAAACAATTTATTGCCAGGCAGTATGCTAAGTGACTTGTACACACATTATTATTATTTTTTAAATGTATTTTTAAAGACCAATCAGAATTATTTTTAGGTCCACATTAATACAAACCAAATTTGCAGTCATTAAACAAAGTTTTAAAAATAAAACAAGCAATTATTTTCATTACCCCTTTCATTGTCAGGTGTCCAAGTTTGGACACACTACATATGCAGCAAATACATTTGATTTAGAACTTTAATATTTCATGGTGTATACATTTATATAGGTGTTACACGGGTTCATATGCTGAAAATACAAATTCTGACTGTTTTCTGAAAAATGTGCAAGTTGTTCTCTAATTCAATCCAGCTGTGCGTTTATCTGTTTTCTCTAAGAATGAGGGCAGAAAAGGAAATGTTATTTCTAAAAAGGGATATTTTAAATGACCTGGGAGTTCACCGAGGAGCCGTAACTCTTAGTTCCAGCAATCGTTTCCCTTTATAGTCCCTCCCTCTTAGCAAAGTAACACGTGGGACATGTGCATGCATCCAGCCACCCAGAGTGGCCTCAGCGACCGCTGTGCAGAGATGGGGAGAGGGTGCAAGCAAGAGTCTATGGAAGCTAAAGCCAGCCTGCCTTTGAGCACCAAGATAAGAGTGTTGAAAGTGCTAAGTTAGGAGGTTTATTTTTATTAACAAAAGGGTAGGTTTTACTAGAGACATACATAAAGTTAAAGTGTTCTGAAGTTTGCAAAAAGCTGAATTACAATTTGAGGGCCAGCCCCATGGTATAGTGGTTAAGTTTGGCATCCTCTTTTTTGGTGGCCCAAGTTTGCGGGTCTGGATCCCAGCACGGACCTACACCTCTTGTCAGCCATGCTGTGGTAGCATCCCACATACGAAACAGAGGAGGATTGGCACAGATATTAGCTCAGGGCTAATCTTCCTCAAGCAAAAACAAATAAATAAATAAAAATAAAGTGAGGAAACATTAAAAAAGAAAGAATTTGTACACATGGCCAATGAAACATCCTTGAATAGACATGATTACTGTCCCTGATGGCTGACATGTCCTTCCAAAATGTCTCCAAGTTGTTAATGAAAGTTCTGTCTCTGATCCCAATGCCAATCCAACTAATGGGAACAGTCTTGGGTGGAAAACGAAAGGCTTTACTTTGCCAGGCAGAGGGAGCAAAGCAAGTGCCAGTGCCCCCAAAATTGCTTGCTCCCCATTAAGAAACGGGTAGGAGATTTTATTTAGGGCTTTAGGTAGGGGAAGTGGGCTGTGGCCTCCTTGGTCAGGGTTTTTCCATAGGCCTGTGTCTGAGGCTGCTTCCAGCAGAGGAGACAAAGGATTTCCCAGATGAGTGTCCTTAGCTGTTTATCTCCATGGTGGAAGGCAGACTCTGACGTCAGGAAGCCGAGGAGTTGGGCCTGGGCAGCTTCGGTTTCTTGATATTCTCTGGACATCAGTCTCTCTGTAAAAGAACTTCAAGGTCCTGGGATTAGCCACGACTTTAGTGGGAGCCCAGTGTGAGGCCATCTGGACTTCAACAATTTGTAACTTCTTTTGGGCTCTATAGCTCAGGGAGGCAGAGGTTAAAGAAACAAACATTTACATCTGAGTGTAACCTAAGAACCAGGGACCTGGGGATGTGCACCTTTAGTTTTAACCCATATATGCTGGGTTCACTGTAGGGGAACGAATACCAGGGCTGATATTAACTAAGAGCCAGTAACAAAATGACGTAGAAAAGTGAATCCAAGCTTTACTTTCTCTAATTTTTACCCTTTTCTTTAAAATGTATGTTTTCTGTCCGTGTGTATAATTTTATAGTTGTGAATTTCAAGAAAATTGGTAACATAATTGCCACGGGCATTCTAAGAAAGTATCTAAGTGACTGTGAAAAGAATGGGTTTTTAAAATGAGATTGGGAATGCTTTTCTTAGAATGAGAAGAAAATACCCAAAGTTTTGTCTATGGATTAAAAACAACAGCAATATAAGTGACACTTATCTCAAAAGGTTGCTGTGGAAATTAAATTAGCATATGTAAAGGGCTCTGCATTTGGCTTGACAGAGTAAAAAAGACCAAATTTATCAATAATGGACCTATTAAATGTGTCTGTTAGCCACTGTCTTCACCTTTAGGGTTAAATAGCTATTTCTGCATTTACTGATACAACCATACAGTTTTGCTCCTTTGTGCTGTAAAGGAGACAGGTGACATTCATTTTGTCATGTTGCATCAACTTTGTATTCCTGAGATAAACTCAACTTTTTCATACTATCCTGGCATTATCAAGGCCATCTTAGCCATATGCAATTGTGACCAGGGAACCAGGCAAAGAAAGGGTTACTGAGGATCTGATCAATCACTAACTTGGTCTGTCAATGTTTTCCACACAGGAAGAAACTATGCATTCTATTTAGCAGAAACTCACATCCCCATTTTGCAGATGTTGCTATCTTGCAGAGAAACTCACATGTTTGCAGCAAGATTCCTGCAAAATGTTCCAGCTCCAAGTGTCCTAAAGTTACCTTAAACTTACTAGCATCTTAAATTCTCCTCTGGGAGGGCCCAAGCAGCCATTTTCATATTGTGCGATGTATGTAGTAGCATGTTTACCTGTTACACATGCTCCATGGATGAGCACAGTTGTTACACAGTTGTTACAAATAAACCTGTTAACCTCTGCTCTCTTGTGTATAAAGTCTCCACCAGCACTGAGCTTGGGGAGAACACTGCTTTGGGAGCTATCCTTGGTGTTCTCCATTGCTTCTGCAAGTGCTATCTTTTCTTCACCTACTTCTGCCTTGGGTGTGCTTTTTAGTTCTGCATTCACCAAGAGATGAACTCACCGTTTTTGGTTACATAATGAACTAAAAGAATGTTTACTCTTTTTGCATTCTCTAGATATTTGCAGTAAGATTGTGCCTTGAATGCTGCAAAGAGCATCCACTGCTGGGAATTTGAGGCCAGGTTCCGTCTGACTGCAAGGCTTGCCCTGTTCACCCCAATCCACACAATCTCAATGAGGAAGTGAATAAAACATGGCCCCAGTGCATTCACAAAATAGTCGGCCTTAAGAGATGATTCCATTCTCCTTTCCTCAGATTATGCATCACAGCTTCAGAAAGAATAATAAGTAGTCAAAGTATTTTATTAAAAATAAAGATATTGAAGTGTGTCCCAGGACAGGCATCTCATTCCTTGGCTCTGCCCACCATCTGCAGGACCACTGTCACCCACCTGGCCAAGTTCAGGGAGGGCTGTCCAGACCAGAACTGTGCTTGCACTGATTACTTAAGGCTAAGTAGTTTCAAAGAAGAATGAATTGACACAAAACTTGGGGAAGAAAAGGGATAAAATGGGAAAAATATGAGAGAGAAAAAAAACCTTTGCAGGTATTTATGATGATTTAAAAGTACAGGGGCCAGCCCGGTGGTGCAGCAGTTAAGTTCACACATTCTGCTTCGGTGGCCTGGGGTTCGCTGGTTCGGATCCTGGGTGTGGAGATGGCATTGCTTGGCAAGCCATGCTGTGGCAGGTGTCCCTCATAGAAAGTAGAGGAAGATGGGCTCAGATGTTAGCTCAGGGCCAGTCTTCCTCAGCAAAAAGAGGAGGATTGGTGGCAGTTAGCTCAGGGCTAATCTTCCTCAAAAAAAAAAAAAAAAAGTAAAGAACATCCTCTCAAAATATTAGCAAACTGAATTCAACAATACACTAAAAGGATCATACATTATGATCAAGTGGGATTTATTCCAGGGATGCAAGGATGGTTCAATATCCACAAATGAGTGTGATACACCATATTACCAAAATGAAGGATTAAGCCATATGATAATTTTAATAGATGCAGAAAAAGCACTTGACAAAATTTAATATCCACTCATGATAAAAACGCTCAACAAAGTGAGTGTAGAGGGAACATACTTCAACATTATGAAGCCCATGTATGACAAGCCCACAGCTAACATCATACTCAAAGGTGAAAAACTGAAAGCTTTTCCACCAAGATCAAGAACATGACAAGGATGCCTGCTCTCACCACAGTGGAAGTCCTAGCCAGAGCAAATAGGCAAGAAAAAAGAAATAAAAGGCATCCAAACTGGAAAAAAGTAAAATTGTCTTTATTTGCAGATGACATGATACCAAAAATATAAACCCTAAAGACTCCACCAAAAACCTATTAGAAGTAACAAATTCAGTAAAGTTGCAGGATACAAAATAAATATACAAAAATTGGTTGCATTTCTATACACTAACAATGAACTATCAGAAACAGAGATTAAGAAAACAATCCCATTTACAATTGCATCATGAAGAACAAAATACCTAGGGGCCGGCCCAGTGGCCCAGTGGTACAGTTAGCATGTTCTGCTTCTCAGCAGCCCAGGGTTCACCAGTTCGGATCCTGGTGTGAACATGGCATCACATGGCAAGCCATGCTGTGGTGGGCGTCCCACATATAAGGTAGAGGAAGATGGGCACGGATGTTTGCTCAGGGCCAGTCTTCCTCAGCAAAAAGAGGAGGATTGGCGGCAGATGTTAGCTCAGGGTTAATCTTCCTCAAAAAAAAAAAAAAAAAAGAACAAAATACCTAGGGATAAACTTAATCAAAGAAGGTAAAAGATCTGTACATTGAAAACTATAAGGCATTGGGGCTGGCCCCGTGGCCGAGTGGTTAAGTTCGCGCGCTCCGCTGCGGGCGGCCCAGTGTTTCGTTGGTTCGAATCCTGGGCACGGACATGGCACTGCTCATCAGACCACGCTGAGGCAGCGTCCCACATGCCACAACTAGAAGAACCCACAACAAAGAATACACAACTATGTACCGGGGGGCTTTGGGGAGAAAAAGGAAAAAATAAAAATCTTTAAAAAAAAAAAAAAAAGAAAACTATAAGGCATTGATGAAAGAAATTGAAGAAGACACATAAATAAAAAAATATTCTGTGCTCATGGATTAGAAGAATTAATTAGTTAAAATGTCCATACTACCCAAAGCAATCTACAGATTCAATGCAATCTTTATCAAAATTCCAATGGCATTTTTCACAGAAATAGAAAAAACAATCCTAAAATTTGTATGGAACCACAAAAGACCTCAAATAGCCAAAGCAATCTTGAAAG
This sequence comes from Equus przewalskii, assembly GCF_037783145.1. Taxonomy (NCBI): domain Eukaryota; kingdom Metazoa; phylum Chordata; class Mammalia; order Perissodactyla; family Equidae; genus Equus; species Equus przewalskii. The sequence goes on from NC_091849.1 coordinate 3,716,495, forward strand.
GAGCAAAGCTGGAGGTGTCACATGTCCTGATTTCAAACTATATTACAAAGCTATAATAATCAAAACAGCAGGTATTGGCATGACCACAGACATATGGTCAATTAATTTATGACAAAGGAGCCAAGAATATACAATGGGGAAAGGATGGTCTCTTCAATAAATAGTGTTGGGAAAACTGAACTGCCACGTGCAAAAGAATGAAAGTGGACCACTATCTTACCCATGCACAAAAATCAACTCAAGATGGATTAATGACTTCAGTGTAAGACTTGAAACCCTAACTCCTGGAAGAAACATAGATGGTAAGCTTCTTGACATAGGTCTTGGTGATGATTTTTTGGATTTAACACCAAAAGCAAAGGCCACAAAAGCAAAAATAAACAAGTGGGACTACATCAAACTAAAAAGCTTCTGCACAGGAAAGGAAACCATCAACAAAATGCAAAGGCAACTTATAGAATGGGAGAAAATATTTGCAAATCATGTATCTTTTTAGGGGTTAATATCGAAATATATAAAGAACTCATACAACTCAATAGCAAAAAAACCAAACACTCTAATTAAAAAATGGGCAGAAGATCTGAATAGACATTTTTCCAAAGAAGACATGCAGATGGCCAACAGGGACATGAAAAGATGCTCAGCACCACTAATCTTCAGGGAAATGCAAATCAAAATCACAGTGAGATATCATTTCTCACCTGTTAGAATGGCTATTATCAAAAACTGGAAATAACAAGTGTTGGCAAGGATGCGGAGAAAAGGGAAATCTTGTAAACTGTTGGTGGGAATGTAAATTGGTGCAGCCACTAGGGAAAACGGTATGGAGCTTCCTCAAAAAATTAAAAATAGAGCTACCATTTGAACCAGCAATTTCGTTTCTAGGTATTTATTACAAGGAAACAAAACTCTGTCTTGAAAAGGTATCTGCACCCCCACATTCATTTCAGCATTATTTATAATACCCAAGATATGGGAACAACCTAAGTGTCCAACCATGGATGAATAGACAAAGAAAATGTACTATGTGTGTGTGTGTGTATGGATATGAATTCATGAAATGAATGAATATTATTCAGCCATAAAGAAGAAGGAAATCTGCCATTTGTGACAACCATGGATGGACCCTGAGGGCATTATGCCAAGTGAAATAAGTCAGACAGAGAAAGACAAATACTGTATGGTCTCACTTATATGTGGAATCTAAAAACAAACAAACAAAAACCCGAATTCATATGTACAGAGGACAGATTTGGTGGCTGCCAGAGGCGGGGTGGGGGGCAGGGGTGGGGAGGTGGGAAAATGCGTGCAGGTGGTCAAAAGGTACAAACTTTTAGTTACAAGGTGAGTCCTGAGGATGTAGTGCACAGCATGGTGACTATAGTTTTTAAATATTACTTTTTCTGATCATACAAGAATACATATTCATTGTAGAAAATTTAAAAAGTACAAAAATGAGGCCAGCCCAGTGGCTCAGTTCACGGGGTCCGCTTGGGTGGGCCAGGGTTCGTGGATTCCGACTCTTGGACGGACCTACACACCACGGGTCAGCACGCGGTGGTGGTCTCCCACATCCAAAATAGAGGAAGCCTGGCACAGATGTCAGCTCAGGGCCAATCTTCCTCAGCACCCCCCCCCCCCCAAAAAGTACAAAAGTATATATATTCAAAAAATGAAGCAAAACTCACTCTTAATACTGCAACGTACTTTAGACACGTCAGTGTTTCAATTCCTTGCAGCTCTCCTACTCACCCTGAGCCCGTGGGATTTTGGATCACTGTTCAAGGTGGTCCCAGCGGCCAGACCCTTAATCTTGTCCATTGTGGAACAGGCCCTCCTCCCAGCGAGGAAGGGAGCCCAGCAGGGCACAGACCCCAGAGGCCTCTGGAGGTGCCTCCGAATCCCAGCTCCCGTGTCCACCCTTGTGGGGTTCTTCATCCCCGGCGCCCTGCTCCCCGCCCCCTCCTGGCAGAGAAGGGGGGGGCAAAGTCCTGCGGCCGCGGTTCCGTGCTGCCCACTCAGCAGCATGTCACTTCTGGTCAGCTTGTGCGCCAAGGCCCCCGCCCGCCGTCCCCTTCCCCCCGGCCCCGCAGTCCAGCTGCTGCCTGCCCATGGTCTGCGCCCAGGGGCCCCATAGCCTGCCTGCCCCAAGCCCCCACGCGCCCAACGCCCGGGCGCCGTCTTCGGCCACCGTCCTGCAGCCTCTGCTCTGAGAACTGCGCCTCAGAGAGAGGGGGGCGGGCCTGGAGGGCCGTCAGGCGACCGGGGGTTCATAGAGCAGGCTATGCCCGGCCACAGCTCCACACTTAGGACCCTCATTCCCGGTCCAGCTTCAGGTGCCTTCGGTGAGAGAAATGTCCAAGCCCCACTTTTCAAATGGGACAACAGAGAGAAACGAGACTTCCTGTTAGAGGCAGGGGCCTGGGGCATTTCTGGCCCCTGCCCTCCTGACGGAGCTGCGGTTTCCACTCAGCCCCTCACAGGCCTTGTTTGCTGGCCGCTCAGCCCCTGGAAGGAAGGGAGATTGGAGGTCCCAGTCCTGACCTTAGACCCAGCTTCTACCCCTTTGCTAGCTGGAAAAACCTGTTCAAGTTACTAAACCTCCTGGGCTCAGACTGCTCCTTGGTTTATGCACTGCTGAGGATTAAATAAAACCATCTGCGTAAAACACCTAATACAAAGCAGGTGCTCAATAAACATCTGTTAACAGAGGAGACCAACGTTTTCCTAAAATCAAATCCTAGGAGGGCTTCATGTCATAAATCCTTAAAAGAAACACTGCACATTATGGAAATGTCTTCTAGTGCAATTTCAGGAAAGACGTGGAAGCATTATTCAGACAACTGTGCTTTTTACTAAAATCGTCTATTTGAGTGATAACTCTCAAAGGCAATTTAACAGGCAGCTAAAATGAAATAACTCAGTGAGACCCACTGAGCCTCTTAGAGCAGGTGCTGTTGTTTATTCTAAGTGCATCATGATCTTCACATGGCGACGGTCTTACTCTATCACGGGTCTCTAACAGATAGGACCACTGGCTTCATCTTCATAACTTACTGCTGATAGCGCCTGAAAGTTCTCATCCAGGGGAAGGGAAGACAGACCCCTTAAAACCTGGTGGGGAGAGACTATTGCACTAGGCAAATACAAATAGTGCTGTCCAAAGGGGGAGGAGGATGACAGTGACATAAACCAGCAACCTCTCATAGCCTCTGGTTCCCCCTCATCCTACTCATAATATCAACATTTCCTCGTCCCAGTCTCTCCGCATGGCTAAGCTGCTGGCTTGGGTGCAACAGGGAAAGAGGACCAGTGACAGAATGAAAATATGAGTCGCAAGGGTTAAGTTACAGGGAGCCCAGGCTCTGATGATCACAGCTAGGTCAGTGGAGAGTCCTGTGGCTGCGCCCTGGAACACAGCACCGTCCTCCCACTTGGAGCTCAGGCATTGATCGGTTCCCTATCGCTGAGCATGGTGATCGCATTTCCAGCAAGTAACCCAGGTGGCCGCAGAAACCTTAGCTGCTTCTTTTGTTTCTAATACTTGCAGGACTCTAGAAAGTCATCTGGTGTATACTCCTGAAGTTGTCTTCTTAAACTACATTACCATGAAGGGAACCTGCCAATCATCTCTGGCCTCTGGTAGCAATTTTAAACTTTCAGGGAAAGTGGACGGCTGTGCATTTGAACAGGTGTGTGACCAGAGACCCCATGAAGCAAACCACGGTAAAAGCAGAAACACGCAGGGGAAACAGGACTGAGTGCTTGTGGGTCTGAGTTACCTGCTCTCCCTGCCTCTGTGCTGGCTTCCCGGCTACCCCCAAGGGCCTCTGAGACCTGCTCCTGCAGCTCTGCGTGGCATCCATTGCATCCTGTTCTCTCACTAGCAGTGCCACTGAGTAGAGGAGAGAGAGCCCCCATTTATCCTCCTGTGTGTGGAGAAGAGCAGCACAGCCAGCTGTGAGAGCGACAGTCTGTCCAAGGTGAAGACCCAAGGGGCTCACGCAGGGGGGAGGGGGGAAGGGCGGTGCCTCTCAGAGCAGGGGTGATGTGCTAAGCAGCCAGTGCTGCGCCTGCCCAGGTGACCACAGACCCCCTGAATGGCAACTTCAGATCCTAGAAAACATTTGACATGCAAACACACAAGATTTCTGACCACTTTTTATTTTTAGATTGTCACCAAAGGTCACTTTGGGTTGCAGGCACATTGTGAAGTGTCAGAGGAAAAGTGGGTCACAGGAGACAGAAGAAGGGCTCTGCATAGTGCCGAGCATTTCCTTACGGGGAGGAGAATCGGCCACAGAAGAGAATGCTATTGGTCTTGCTGTGCTGAATAAAGAAAAGGAAGGGGTGGTCAGCACAGAACCTAGGGATGATTCTTACACATCGCATCATCATGATGGCGGCAGTGGCGGCTGCGGCCTCTGTGCCTTCCTCGTTGACTTCCACAAAAGACTTGTGCACGACTTTGGACAGAAACAGGTCTGCCCTAGACGACATTCCAGAAAAGTCTGCCCTGGCCTGCTCGAAGGCATCAGTCATGCCCAGACTACGAAGGACAGCCTCCATGTCGTAATCCTCCTCCAGCTTAAATCTAGGGAGGAACACTTCCATCTCTGTTTCATCCATCATGTCTGGCCTCGTCCATTCTACGAATTTCTCATAAGTAAGTTCTTTTTCCACCTAGAAGAAGAGAGTTGAAGATGTAAGATGTAGCACAGCGCTGTCCAACAGAACCATCTGCTACGACGTGAATGCTCTGGGCTGTGTGGTACGAGATGGCAGTGGTGGGCGGTGACGCTAGCTTCACCGGGATGTAGTGAAGGCCTAGATCCAGGTCGCTGGGGAACGGGGAGATGCTCAGCAGCAGCTCAGACATGATTCCCGTGCCATCACGGCACTGTTACTGCTTAGCAGTCCTTACCGTTTTCAAATCAGTGTTTTCATCCGGAAGCATGATGATCATATTCAGCTCTTCGCCGACATAGGGAAGCATCAGAATTTGGGTGAATATTTCTCCTATGTAGGTCCTTTTAAAGGTAGATTTCTTAAACATCATTTGCACAGGTTTCTCCTCATTCTATGAAAGAAACAGAGAAACATTAAGTTGAAACAAGACCCAGTTGACACAATGGACAAATTCAACACAGTTGGGCACTCTGGGCCCCTAAAAATACTTTCTTGGCTTCCAGGACACCACATGAGTCCCCTCTTCTGCCGGCTAGTCTTCACTGCCTCAACCCTCAAACCCTGGGGTACCCAGGGCTCAATCTTTACACTGCTTTGCCCTTGGTGATCTCATTCAGTCTTGTGACCTTACAGAGAATTCTCGAATTCTCTCTCTAGCCCGGACCTCTTCCCCTGAATCCGGACTCATATATTTCACTGCCTACTTAATACTTGTATCCGGACATAAAAGAAACGTCCAGTGTCACATGTCACACCGGTCTCCTCGGATTCCCTTCCGGGTCTGCTCCATCTATAGTTTCCCCCATCCCACTTGATGGTGATGCCATCCATCCCGTTGTCAAAATCCTAGAGTATCCTTGACTCCTGTCACCCACACACCACATCTGACTCATCAGCAGATTATATTGGCTCTACCTTTAAAATACAACCCAAATCCGAACTGTCCTTTCCACCTCCACTTCTATGAGCCTGGCCCTGGGTCGCTGCGACAACCTCCTAAGTGGTCTCCCTGCCCCTGAGCTCCGCTCCTACAACTGTTCTCAGCACACCGGCCAGAGGACCCAGCAATCACCTCCTAAGTCAGATCGCATCCTGCGGGCTCGGAAGGGTGAGTGAAAGCTGACGTCCTTAAAGTGATCTGTAATGGTGACAAGAGCTCATCCCCACAGCCTCTGGGGCCACGGTCCCAGGGGCCCCTTGACGGTTCCCAGGGCAAACCAGGCCATTCTATCTCTGCCCAGTAAGCTTGTCCCCCAGGACCTGGAGAGCACACCCCCTCGCCACATTCTAGTCTCCACTCAGTGCAGACGCTACCCTGGAGCTGTGCCCCCAACCTCTGCTCTTCCTCTGTGTCTGTCTCTGGAACACTCCCCCCATCTCACACGCTCCTCTTTTCTTATTTACGCTTCCTGTCTCTCCCCCAGGAAAAGGTGAGTTTCATGAGAGGAGGGACGCTTCGCTGGTTTGTACACACAGTAAGAGCACCCAGCATGAAGCCTGGCACGTCACTGGCCCTCAGCCACATCTGCTGAATAAATGAACAGACAACTAAAGGACAGGAACACTGCAAGGGCCAGGAAAACTAACACATCGTACTAGAAAAAACTGCATTTGTCATCCCTAGCCAGAAAGTTAGAAAGGCCAGAGGACGGCGACCACAGCCTACCCAACAGGCCTCCTCAGCTCCTGGCTCCTGGGTAAAGTAAGACTAGCAGCGCCTGTGAATTTACTGAGCCCCAGGTGGCAGGCACAGTGCGAGGCGTGCTGCAGCCTCCAGCTCTCTGGCACAGCACACGACTCTGTACTGAATGGAAAAAACCAAAGACACTTCTGTTTCTGCTTTTTGTCTGCAGCTCCTTGAGGTTTACCTGCACTAGCCTCAGCCAAGACAGCCCCCTGTCCTTGGCTGCCTCACTCACCTCCTTGGCCAGCGATTGGCACACTTTTTCTGTTATGGGACAGATAGTATTTTCAGCTTTGTGGGCCATACAGTTTCTGTCACAACTACTCAACTCCACTGTTGTACAATGGAATACATAAACAAATAAGCATGGTTGTGTTCCAAAAAGATTTATTTAAAAAAATAGGTAGTGGGGCGCCAGCCTGGTGGTGCAGTGGTTAAGTTCGCAGGTTCCGCTTTGGCAGCCCGGGGTTTGCCGGTTCGGATCCCAAGTGCGGACCCACCCACCACTTAACAAGCCATGCTGTGGCAGGCCTCCCACATATAAAGTAGAGGAAGATGGGCATGGATGTTAGCTCAGGGCCAGTCTTCCTCAGCAGAAAGAGGAGGATTGGCGGCAGATATTATCTCAGGGCTAATCTTCCTCAGAAAGAAACCAAACCAAACAAACAAAAATAGGTAGTGGGCTGGCTTTGGCCTGCAGACATAGTTTGTCGATGCCCGCCTTAGGCAGTTTCTCCCACTGCACCTCCAGGGCCCAAAGACTCCATCTTGTACAATAATGGGATCCAGAGTGACACCAGCATCATGGCACTGGGCATTGCTCTCTTTTTGTCTCCCCTTTGATTTACAACTAATAGGACATCTATAACCAAAAAAAAACAAGTGCATCTGCACAGCATATCAGGACACCCAAGAGATCCAACCACCTGAAAGTGGGGGGACTGGACTGTGTGCAGTAGTCCACACCCTCTAGGTTTGTGTAAGTACACTCTGTGATGTTTACACAACGATGAAATCGCCTAATGATGCATTTCTCAGAATGTGTCCCCATTGTTAAGAAACACATGACTGTGTATGCCAACAAATTATATAACCCAGAAGAAATGGATACATTTCTAGAAACATACAACCTACCAAGACTGAATGAGGAAGAAAAGGAAAATCTGAACAGACCAGTAACAGGTAAAGAGATTGAAACAGTAATCAAAAAACTCCCAACAGAGAAAACTCCAGGACCAGATGGCTTCCCTGGAGAATTATATCAAACATTTAAAGAATAATTAACACCAATCCTCCTTGAACTCTTCCAAAATATCAAGGAGGAAGGAAGATTTCCAAAGGCATTCTATGAAGCCAGCATTACTTTGACACCAAAACCAGATAACCCTATCACAAGATAAGAAAGCTAAAGAGCAACATCACTGATGAATATAGATACAAAAATGCTCAACAAAATATTAGCAAACCTAATTCAAGAACACATTAAAAGGATTGTACACCCAGGTAGGATTTATTCCTGGGATGCACAGATGTCTTCAACATACACAAATCAATAAATGTAATATATCACATCAATAAAATGAAAGATAAAATACACATAATTATCCCAATAGACGCAGAAGAAGAATTTAACAAAATACAACATCCTTTCATGATAAAACCCCTTAACAGACTGGGCATAGAAGGAACCTGGCTCAACATAATAAAGGCTATATATTCCAAACCTATAGCTAACATCATACTCAATGGAGAGAAATTAAAAGCATTTCTCTGAGATCAGGAACAAGGCAAGGATGCCCACTCTCACAATTCCTATTCAATACAGCACTGGAAGTCCTAGCTAGAGCAACTGGGCAAGACAAAGAAATAAAAGGCAGCCGAATCAGAAAAGAAGAAGTAAAATTACCATTATTTACTGATGATATGATCCTATATATAGAAAATCCCAAAGAATCAATAAAAAAACTGTTGAAGTTAATCAATGATTTCAGTAAAGTGGCAGGATACAAAATCAACATACAGAAATCAATTGCATTCCTCTACATTAATGATGAAGCATCTGAAAAAGAAATAAAGAAAACTGTCCCATTCATAACAGCATCAAAAACAATAAAACACTTAGGGATAAATTTAGCCAAGGAAGTGAAAGAGCTCTACAATGGAAATTACAGAACTGCTGGAAGAAATCGAAGATGACACAAACCAATGGAAAGACATCCCGTGTTCATGGATCAGAAGGATTAATATTGTTAAAATGGCCATATAACCCAAAGTCATCTACAGATTCAACACAATCCCCATCCAAACACCAAAGGCATTCTTCACAGAAATAGAAGAAACAATCCCAAAATTTGTGTGAAACCTCAAAAGACCCCAAATAGCCAAGGCAATGGTGAGAAAAAAGAACAAAGCCAGAGGTATCATGCTTCCAGATTTCAAACTATACTACAAAGCCACAGTAATCAAAACTGTACGGTACTGGAACAAAAACAGACGTCAACCAATGGAAAAGAATAGAGAGCCCAGAATTAAACTGGCATATATGGTCAACTAATATTTGATAAGGGAGCCAAGAATACCCAATGGGGAAAGGATAGTCTCTTCAACAAATGGTGCTGGGAAAACTGAAGAAACACATGCAGAACAATGAAACTAGACCCCTAGCTCACATCACTCACAAAAATTAACTCAAAATGGATCAGGCTTAAACATAAGACCTGATACCATAAAACTCCTAGAAGAAAATGTAGGGAAGAAGCTCATCGATACAAGTCTTGGTAATAATTTGGGGACATGAGACTAAAAGTACAAACAATAAAATCAACAAATGGACTATATCAAAATCAAAAGCTTCTGTTCAGCAAAAGAAACAATTAACAAAATGAAAAGACAACCTACAGAATGGCAGAAAATTTTTGCAAACTATATAAGGTTTGCATATAAGGATAAGGGGTTAATAGCCAAAATATATAAAGAACTCAGTCAACTCAATTAATAACAACAAAATAATAATAATAATAATAACCTAATTTAAAAACGGGCAGAAGAATTAGACATTTTTCCAAAGAGGACGCCAAAATGGCTGACACATGAAAAGATGCTCATCATCACTAATCATCAGGGAAATGCAAATCAAAACTACAATGAGGGCCAGCCCCTGTAGCCTAGTAGTTAAGTTCAGCATGCTCCCCTTTGGTGGCCCAGGTTCGGCTCCTGGGTACAGACCTACACCCACTCTGTTAGCGGCCATGTTGTGCTGGTGGCCCACATACCAAAAAACAGAGGAGGACTGTCACAGATATTAGCTCAGCGTAATTTTCCTCAGTTAGAAAAAAAAGACTACAATGAAATATCACCTCACAGCCACTAGGATGGCTATGAAAAGGGAACCCTTATACATTGTCGGTGGGAATATAAATTGGTCCAACCACTATGGAAAAGAATATGGAGCTTTCTCAAAAAATTAAAAGGAGACTTGTCATATGATCCTGTGATTCCACCTCTGGGAATACATGCAAAGGGACTGAAAACAGAATTTCAACGAGATATATGCACTTCCATGTTTATTGCAGCATTATTCATAATAGCCAAGATATGCAAGCAATCCAAATACCCATCAACAGATGAAGAGATAAAAAAAGATGTGGTACCTATACACAATGGAATATTATTCAGCCATGAGAAAGGAAGATGTCTTGCCATTTGCAATGACATGGATGGACCTTGAGCACATTATGCTAAGCAAGATAAGTCAGACAGAGAAAGACAAGTACTGTATGATATCCCTTGTATGTGGAATCTAAAAAAGTTGAACTTGTAAAAAACAGAGAGTAAAATGGTGGTTACCAGGAGATATGTAAGAGTGATGGTGTGTAAGGTACAAACTCGTAACAAGTAGTAAATAAGCCACAGAGATCTAATGCACAGTATAATGAATGTAGACAATAGGAGTGTACATAAATACATAATGTGATAAGTATCACTACATTGGCAATTACATCTCAATACAGCCACGTGCCACGTAGCGCTGTTTCAGTCAACCACAGACTGCATAGATAACGGTGGTCCCATAAGATTAGTATCATACAGCCTAGGTATGCAGTTGGCAGTACCATCCAGGTTTGTGTAAGTGCACTCTCTGACATTCAGTGATGAAATCGCCTAATGACACAATTCTCGGAACATATCCCCATCGTTAAGTGATGCCTGAATGTATATAAATGTATCAAAGTAACACACTGTACATCTTAAACTTACACATTATTACATGTCAAATTTATTTGATTAAAAAACTATACATATATAAGGATCCAATCTTAGTAACTGAATGACTAAATAAATATACAATTGTATAGTAAGTTTCATCTTATTTAGAAATAAAGGAATTAAAAGGAAAATCTGTAGCAACTCAAAATCTGCCTGCTGTCAGGCACACCCTCCCCCATAGGCCCTCAACACCCACTGCAAACTGTCTCCCACTTGTCTTTCTCTACTACAGAGACAAGAAGGCAAGACAGAAGTCCTCGCCTCCCGTAGCTAACGGAAGCCACATGAAATGGTTCTGGCCTAGCAGACATACAAGGAAGGTTTCTCTTTCTGAATAAGACAGCAGAACCTCCACAGGAGCAGGCTTTGATCTCGCCCTTTGTCGATCCCCCTTTCTCCTGCCCGGACTGTGGATGCAATGACTGAGCCATCCTTGACCATGAGGAAGCAGGCCATGTGCTAAAGATGGCAGAGCAGGGAGATAGCTGGTTCCCTCAGAGCGTCCCCCCAGAGCCACAGCAGCCCCACTCTCCATGCACCCCCAGGCCCCTGCTAGGGGAGCACTTCTAGGAGTTAAACTACAGTGAACTGGTGTTCTGTTACTTGTGCTTGAAGAAAGTCCTAACATACATCTTGTTAAGGACTAATTTCAAGAGAGAAATAATTTAGCCAGGGGAAAATAGGCAGTTCATTTCAGAATAAAGCTGGAAAGAAAATATATTTCTTGAGAAACTGAAGGTTCAGGCTCAAGTCGGTCTAGATCTAACTTATGGTCAATGACCAAGAATAGGCTGTAATCAATCTATTCTGTCTACTTCGGTGTATGTGCAAAAATGTCTACAATTAAAGATAAAAACAAAAGAAAGAATACACTGGATTCAGTGAGAGAAAGATAAAGGGCCACCAGCAGAAAACATCTTCAAAGCTGGAGGGAGCTTGACTCAGTGTCTAGCCTACACACATGCCCTTCTGTTTGCTTGTTTCTTTAAAAAGAAATGGTGCTTGTCTTATCCTTACTATCAAAGAAGACTGCAGACCGGCCATCTGTTCAGTATTTACTGAGCACAACTACATGCCAGGCATTTGTAAGACAGCAATGTGCCCTCAGAGGGCGTTCAGCACTGAGAAAACAGTCATTCAACCACTGCAGTGCTGCCATGGGAACCCACAGGGGGCAGGTGACAGCTCAGGGGAGGGGTACAGATACCCATCTGGGGGAAGGACTGGAGGGAAGGCCTCCAGGCGCTGCTGGGAGGGAAAGAGCATACAGCTGCCGACGGGAAAGAACACGGAGGAACGGCTCTACAAAGAGCCTCGTACATCATATTTTGGCGTTTGAACTTTCTCCCAAAAGTTCTGGGAAGCCAAGAAGGCCCTTAAGCCTGAGAGCTACACCATCAGATTTGCCATGTAGAACACCTGGCAACAGTATGGCAGGTGATATGGGGAGCCGGGCCTAGGCGTATGTAGCCACCTTTGACGACACAGAAGAGGAGGAGGGCGAGAGAAAGGCCCCAAGGCTTGCTGGGGAGCCGGCTGCTGGGCTGCCTAAGACCGCGTAAAGCACAAGTTACTTGAGGTGAGTCTTCTCACGTGTTTTAAAAACCAATGGGAACACAGGGACTGTTTCCAAGAATCTCCTTTGATATTGCAAAAGATTCACCTTGCTGACTTTAAACGGTCTTTCCTTGGTCTGCTGTTTGTCAAACTGATCGTCCCAGTTTCCTTTGAAGTAGATGGCATTCACGAGAATCAGCTTAGTCAGCAGGTCCACTGAATCTGAAGACAGTAACTCTGTAATTTTACCTAAAAGAAGAATGAAAAGAACCAGTTAGCTAAAAGAGCTTCCTGATGCGTGCATCGAGGATGACATTCAGAGTAGGCCATCTCCTTAGGTAGCCGAGTGCACAAATAAAGAAGTTCACTATCCCCTAAATATAACCATGTAAAGGGATATTTGTCCTCAAAACAGCAACAAAAACTTAAAAAGCTCTGGTAAGAAAGATACCATCACTTCAATAAAACACAAAAGGAACAAAATAGCAGGATGAATTCATAACACACACAATAGAAAGCAATGCCTGGTGCCTATGACATAAAGAAAGAAACTTAAAGGATGGTCACAAGGTGAGAGGCCGCAGCAGTGTAAACAACAGCTGAAGGGAAGACCTGTGGGGGGGGGGTGGGGGTGGGCCAAGCGCCCTGCACCGACGCACGGGGATCCGCAGAGGATGAGCATGGGGCAGGGGACAGCTTGAGACATGAAGGGCAAATTTTTCTTTATGTGATGTGTGAAAAGAAAGACTATTAACATTAACAACAAAAAATTCAAGGGTGGATTGTGCTGGAAGATGTATACCAAACATTAGGAGACATCACAGATATAGTGAAAAGAACAGGGAAGAGCTAGAGAAAACATCGTACACTGACAACATTTCAGCAGCAGATCTTGTAAGTTTACAGTTATTTAGAGAAAAAAATCATCCTTGCTTACATCTGATGGGCTTGTGAAGGAACTATAATAAGATTGATTAAAATGCTATTAAAATAGAATAATATATTTTCACCTTCTGTCTTCTTGGCTACCCAGGTGTTTATGTGTTTTCTGGACTCCTCTGTAGCACTGATAAAGTCAAGCTGTTCCATCTCTGCTTGGTAGAATTTGTGGCAGGAATCTTTAAAAGACTAGGAGATACAGAGTGACAATCGCATGGCCACAAAAATAATTAACACCAACAGCTGATTTCTTCATTATGCCAAATCAGAACATCGATAATTTTAGGATTTACATACGTAATATACAAAAAAATATAAGGAATTAACCTAAAATCCAATTTCTCAGTTTTCAGCTACATTTAATTTAGCTTATAAACTAAGTAAAGAGTGGTCTGAATATCACATAAACATCATGAACGGCTGGCTGCTTTAAGGGAGTAGCTGTGCATCAAGGAGGTAAGAACGGAGACACTGAGGTGAACAGCGACAGTTGGTCCCTCCTGACGAGCCAGTGTGCTTGCTGAGCCACGGCTCCCTCTACGCTTCGCAACAATGGACTGTAAACAGGGCCTGTCCGTACCATGCGGGGAAGGGTGTAATTCTACCCCACCACTTCCACCACGTGTTTCTGCGCTGAGGGAAATGTTCTCAATCGGCATGATCCAAAACTGTGCCGCCTGCAGCTACTGAGCGCTTGAAATATGGCCAGTGCCACCAAGGAACTGAGTATTTAACATAGTAAATGACACTGAAATTTAAGTAGCTACATGTGTCCAGTGGCTACCATTTCGGACGGCTCAGTTTTAGAGTGTGAGTGAGTCTCAAAGAAGGTTTAAACTATATTTTGTTAATAGAGTGTATGATGACAAGGATATTTAGGTTGAACACCCACATTATCCACACAAAAGCAGAAAATTTGATGGAAAGTGAATGGACTGAAATAACTAATTTGTTGACAGGCACTATGGAATGGTTTCCCAGTCTTTGTTTTGAACAGCTTAGGGCTAAATATTTAATTCCCCTTTTCAGGATTGTTTTTATATTACAGGATTTCACTTTCCCCTTCAGCATAGCATTAGACAGCCAACGTGGCACAGTAGCCAGGAACACAAGAAGTCCCGTGACTTCTCAGCTGTGTGACCTCAGAAAAGCGGCCTTGTCCTTCTAAGCGTCCTTGTCTCTGTTCAGTGAGGACACGGCGCAGCCTTCCTCAGAGGGCCGCCCTGAGGGCCGGACGAGTTCCCATCAGCAGCACCGTTGCAGGGACGGTGCTGAATCCCCTGCAGGCTGCAGACACCGCGCTGGTGACGGAGGGGGATCGTCCCATTCCACCCTCACAGTTCACGCTTTGCCAATTTTGCTGCTCTGTTTATTGATCAACACTCTCAAAAAAATTTTCAGTCTCTCAATCTAACAAAATAGTCTGGAAGCAAACTGGTCACGCACACATTGCCAACTTGCCACACCCTGTGGTAATTTCTGTAAGTTTTAAACACATCTGAAAATAACTGTCCGCTGTTTAAGTTACTATTTCATAAGCAAGGACTAATCAAACTAAAGGAGTATCTAATTATATGCTGCAATTGGTATTAGATTCTTAGGATACTAAATGAATGAGAAATAATTGGCAAATATTTCTAATCTATTTTATATTCTAATATCAAAATAACATTTAAAATATCAACATTTTTCTTAAAATAGCTGCCAAAAAAAAGAAAAATTAAAGAAGATCAGCCAATCTTTGTGTTTATTCGAAGTTTTGTTTTTCTTACCTCAGGCTTATAAAAAGACAACCATAACATAGATAGTAACTAAGACTGATACAAAATAAGTAAAAAAGTCACACCGGGGTATACAAATCTTACCAATATTTGACCTCATGCCTGACAACATTCACTTTATACCAATTGTTTTAAAACAATTAACGCAGAGTCAGAAACAAGTTAGAAAAATAATGAAAAAAGAATCATATAACAGAATGATTGATATCTCAAACATATAAAAAACTCATAAATCAATAAGACACAGAGCCCAAGAGAAAAATGTGCAAAGGATATATAAATAGGCAATTCTCAGAAAATGAGATGAATGCTCAATAAACATAAGAAAAACTGTTCAATCTCATTAATAATCAAAATTTAAAAGGTTAACAACATGCAGTGTTGATGGTGGTGGGTGGAAATGAGCGCCATGCTCATATTCCTGAGAGAATGTAAATGGCCACAGCGTTTTGGACAGCAATTTGGCAATATTCACGAACACTTCAAGGCTTCACTGCCTTCTCCCTTCTAAAAATCCATCTTGGAGGAACATACACACACAGCACAAAACCACGGACAAGAACATTCACTGTCTGCATGGCCCAGATTGGACACAACCTAAATGCCCCCCAATGGGGTCATGGCATCTACGTTACAGGATGTCCGTACTTAGAATTCCAGATGAAGTCAAGAGAGGGAGGCAGGTCTCCATACACTGAGATTAAAAGAACTTAAGACACAGTGTCAGATGAAAAGAAACAAATTACAAAACAAGATGTACGGTATAATGCCGTTACATAGGGAAAAATCCCACAAAACAAATTTCTGTATGTCCAGGGGGGTATACATCAAAGCTAGAAAAGCTCTTACACTGGGGAGGGGAGAAATGGGAGTGGAAAAGGGGGTGTGAGGACTCCTGCTTTGTCTGCTTTATTTGCATTTTATATAACAAGAATACTCACATATTACTCGAGTAGTTTTTGAAAAATGAAAAAAATCACGAAAGCATTGTAAATAAACAGAACCAGCATATTTAGACACATAAAAACTTTTTAAAAATCTGTTGGAAAAAACAATTAAAATATTTACATGTGTAAAAAGTTGAACAAGTCTTACAATGTACAAAAAATTACCAATATGTGAAAAACAATGATTGGAAATATTCATTTTGAACACTTTAGTTTTGGCCAATTCATCTCGAATTGTGCTATGCTCCATGTTAATCCCTTCATAATTATCTCATTTAAGTTTCACAAAAATCTGGACGTAATTTGTTAAAAGGCTCATTTTACAGAGGATAAAACCAAAACAGAGTTAAAGGAAGTGCATGAGGTTAGCACACGGGGCTGAGTTTGCGCCCATCTGAGTGAACTCCCAGCCCACAGCCTTCTGCTCCGCACGCAACCCCGCCCCTGCTCGCCTTGTTATCTCTGCTTTCTTAGTGAAAAACAGCAAGTGTGACTTACTGAGAGGAAATCATAAGACTTTTCTCCAAAGAGCCGGTTGGCGGTTCTAAGCAAGTACTGCGTGCCAGGCCTGTTAATTTCGCTGAGAAGCGACTGGAAACCCTGGTGGACATCTCCAACTTCACCACCGCTCTTACTTAAAGAAAGCACCTGAAATCAAAAACAGAATAAAAATGTACAACTTCAATATGCCTCGAGTTCAGGAAATGGAAACAACACTGAACTCAGCTTAGCATCTGGCCAGATCCTCATGACAGCTCAAAAGCCACCCAGGCTCCCTGCCCAGAACACCTCCTGAGGGAGCCAGAGCCTTGCCAGTATGGGCAGGAGCAGAAATGCGTGCCAGGTCCCGTGTGCTCACTACTTGCAGTCTGTCTGCAAGTTTAAGGCTGCCAACTGGGCCTCCCATCTCTCCAAACACAGGCCACTCCTGATACCAAAGTTGCGGCCTCTCCCCATGTCCTTGGGTCTCGGCTGGCCCTGTGACTTGCTCTGACCGACAGAATGCAGGACAAGAGTTACTGCTCCAGGCCTGGCCTTAGGAGGCCTGGCAGCTCCATGTTCGCTCTCTCGTGCCGCAGCCACCATGGTGTGAGGAAGTCCAAGTTATCCTGCCGGAGGCCCCGCAGAAAGCCCTGGAGAGCTGACACCACAGAGGGAGAGCACTGGTAGGAGGACAGAGGCTCCAGTCAACAGCCAGCACCAAGGACCCAGAATGTCACAGGGCCTTCTTGGATCATGAAGGATCCCAGCTGGCACTATGGGGTCAGGCCACAGAATCCAAGAAATAATCAGTCATGGTTATTCCCGGCCACTACATCCTGGGAAGGTTTGTTCTGCAGCCATAGAAGATGCACGCATCAAGCCAGATGTGGAGTTCTAAGAAACATAACGAAAATCCCCAACAGCGGCACTGGCTTTGGACCCACACAGCTGGCAGAGGGTGGAAGGAGAGGGAGTGAGGAGACTGCGCACAGAGGCTGGAAGGACAGTGAGGAGATTACTACTGCAGGCTGGAGAGAAGGAGCTGGTGGCACGGACTGCACAAGATCTGGGGACGTTGACCAGCAGTGATTCCCCAGTGCATCACGGAGCTGGCTAAGGAGATGTCCAGGAAGAATGGGGCTTTTTTAGCTGCCTAGGGTAAAGTATGGCAAGAGCAAGATGACCCAAAAAAGGAACTGTTTCATTTCCAAGCAGAATTTAAAGGACATATTTCCAACCTAGGACTTGCTGGGTGGAAAATAAAAATGCTTCTCATTCCCAGCCTCTCCAGCTGGCAAATGATTCTCAAAGTAAGAAACGGCCTCAGGGCAGAGGTCAAATCCCAGGCATGGGTCTCAAGAGTGGGATCCAAATCCACTTTGTGAAACGTTAGAAAGGTTAAAGAAGTGCCTCACGGACCCTCTTGGCCAGACAAAGGGGCTTCTAAGCATCTTAAGGACATTGTCCCCCCGCACCCTGACTCCCACCCAACACAGAGCATCCTGCCTCACACAGGTCTGTGCACATGCTTTTGTCCAATGAAATGGAATCTAACTGGCATATAGAAATCCTACAACGGTGTAGAAGAAACAATCCTGCCTGCCCCTTTGCAGTGGACTTCCAGCCTCCACCAGTGTGAGGAAATAAATTTCTGCTGTTCCAGCCACTCAGGCTGTGGTACTTCCTGTAATGGCAACCCTATCAGACCAAGACACCTCCCCCACCATTTCGGAAGGGACTGTCCACTGTGGTTTTCCCTCCTCACCTCACCTCTGTATGTTGGGGGGCAGATAATTTGTCTCTTTAGTTCACAAAGCTCTGCACCCAAAGCAGCATACCGAGGAGCCTCCACAGCCCTGCTCCTCCTGGACACCAAGCCAGAGCCTGGCCCACAGTGGGCTGAGACTCCGGGCTCGTGGGAGGGGCAAGGGCCCCTCACCTGTGGGAGGGCTGTGAATCATCAGGGGCCAGAGGGCAGGCTGTGGCAGTCATCATTGTCCCCAGGAGCCATGCCTTCGGTGTTCGTATCCTCACGCAGCCCCTCCCGGGCTGACTCTGGGCTTGGCCATGTGACTGGCTTCAGCCAGTGAGGCATTAACAAGCGTGACAGATCAGAGGCTTGATACACACTTGCACATTCAAGCTTGTCCTCTTGGAAGCTGGGGACTGTGCTGTAAGGAAGCCCAGGCCACCCTGCCAGAGAAACGCCATGTGGAAGGCCCAGGGGACGAGGCAGCTCATGGAGGGGGCCACGCGGAAGAGGCCGAGGCCCCATACCAGTGACCCAGCTGGGGCCAAGACGATCAAAGCAGTGCCCGACCCACCAAGAGTCACGCTACGTAAATCGTCATCTTAAGCTGCTGAGTTTTGGCATAATGGTTACTCAACAACAAATAACTGAAATACTACTGAAAACATTTTTGGCTGACAAGCGCCAGTCTAAGGTTTTACACTTAAATGAGAAAACCAAGATAGAAATTTCTAACAATCAAAAAGCAGTTGACAATACCCAAAGAATATCACAGGACTCAACCTGGACCTTGTGACTCTACATTTGCTCACAAGCTTGGGTACCAGCTACCAGCGGACGGTGAAACCTCTCATTCTTCTGAATGGAGCACAGCCCTCCGTCCATAACAGGTCAGAGGTACTCACCCTGGGGGCCCGCCCAGGACTCAGTGTCCTGCCCTGACAACTCTCTGTCCACACCCCTGTGACACTAGCAGAGTTATCTGGCAAGAGCAAGTTTTAAATTACGGAAGACTTAAATTAAAGAGATTTGAAACACGGAAGGCCAGCTCAAATGACAAAGAAATAATGACGTTTACTGTTGCCAGAAATGGCTTCAGGTACATACCTGGGACATCTGGGCAGCGGTGTTTCCCTTTGCCCCCATGAAGACCATGGCCAGGGCAGAGGAGATGCTCATGGGTGAGAAAAACACATTTTTCGAGTTGTCTTCACCCAGCTTTTTCAAAAGGTTTAAGGCAAAGGTGCCATTTGCTTCTGATAGAGTATCCATGATAGCAAGCCTGAAACAATGGATTTAAAATCAGTGTCACATGAATATAGGCTTACATGTCAACTGCAATGCACTCTGTTATTTGGTTCAATGAGCAAATAGGGACACACACAAAACTCTCTTTCTCTTTGGGGCCCTCAAGATTATTTTGTGAGTTTCCAGTGTTAAGTGAAAAGAAATTGAACAGTTATGTCTAGAATGTGATCCTGTTTTGTTGGGGGAAGAAACCAGGGGGACTTGAATCTCTACACCTGTGTGTGACACAGAGAAAGTGTGGAAGGACGCCTACCCTACTGCTCACCCTGGTCACTGCCTGGGGGATGAGGAAAGGGGTCCCGGATTCTGCTCCATTTCTGTATTGTCTGGTGTGCTGTACGGGATTATACATATTATTTTATAATTTAAAAATCATTCAAAATGAGAAATCCAATCACAAAGTCACAGAAGAAAAGACAGCTGAATGTTTTATAATGTGAGAGAGAAGACCCCCTTTCAGGATGACCTGGAGCCTTCAGATAAAAGATAACTCAAACCACACAAAAGGGGTATGAAAGCCTTAAAAACAAGCACTTCTGACCCTCAATTCTCCTTCTAGGAAACTTTTACATGTGACAAAGCCCAAATCTAAGGCCCTGTTCCCAGGCCCTTCTGCTGTCCCCAGGCCCAGGCCCTCCTGCCCATCCCAGTTCTTGGACCCGGAATGACTTGATTTCTGCTCCCTGTATGAGTAAGGGGCTATCCCAGACCACCTGTGTTCCCTCCCCTCTTTAATATCCCGCAATTGTTAACATTAAAGCAGAAAGAGAAAAACTTTAGCTCAACCTTCAAAGCCCACAGTGAAGTCAGTAATAGCACTCTGTCTCTCACTTAGAAACGACTGCTGTTGGCCGTTAAAGGGAAAATTATATCCATGCCCTATAAAAATTGCTAAATAAAAAAGGAACAATAAATCAAGGATGCCCTGGAGGGTTATCCAAGACATGCAGGATAATCTTATAGCAGAAAATGTTAATCATGAGAGAACTGAATAGCCCACTCATGATAAGGGTCCTTAAATCAAACAGGAAATGATGCTTCCAAACTTCCTTAATGTGACAAGGTTTATCTACTTCTGCCACCATCACCATCACAGATGATAAACTATGGGAGGTATTTCCCTTGTTTCCCACACAGGAACAGGATGTCTCTTATCTGACGCTTGTGAGCTTTGTGCTGATAGTTCTGGCCAAGGCAAATACAACTCATGAAACCTAATGAGAAGGAAAATCATCAGAAATAAGACGAAATAAGAATAATTGGCAAACTATGTGATGGAATACCTGACAAGGAGCCAGAATCAATGAAATACTCCTAAAACTGATAAGACAATGGAGTAAAATGGATTCCAAAGGACATTAGCAAATTTACAAAAAAAGAAAAACACAGCTAATAATTCATTAAAAAGTTCTAACTTCAGAGAAAATGATAAATATCCTTTTTTGAGCATACACTATGCGCTAGGTCCTACATTAGCACTTTTCCTAAAAGATCCTTACAACCCTATGAGGCAGGTTGAGAATATCAGCATTCGACAAGCAAAGAAATGGGGCCTTAGTTCTTTAAGTGTCTCCCTCTGTGGTCACAGGGCTGCAACAGCAGAGCGAGGGCCAGAAACCAGGTCTGTGTGGCTCTGGAGTCCACTCCCTCAATCGCTATGGCATACAGCCTTCCAAAAAAAAAAAAAAAAAAAGATATGTGGAGAGCAAATTAAAGTACTTTTTAAAACATGAACTTTGAGAGTTCAAAAATCATTAATTTCCAATACTGACAAAGTAAGATATATATTCCCTCTTATAGTGTGCAAATAATGGTGTGAATTGGTACACCAATATTTCTAGAGTGTAATTTAGAACTATGTAAAAAACAAAGGAAGGAAGAAAAGAAAACACAAGAAAACATTCATACCATCTGAACCAAAAATTCCACTTCTAGGAATTTCACTAGCTGTAAAATTCATAGGTACTGATAAAACTATTATGCACAGAAACAACTACTGAAGCAGTTCATATGCTGCAAGAAAAAATCTTTAAGTGCCCAACAACAGAGAACCACTTAGATTCTGTCACATCCATGGTGGGGTATTAATGAAAGAATTAATTTTTTTTAAATCATAGTAATACCATGGGAATATACAAGTTAAGTGAAAAAAGGTAAAACTAGAAATATAATTTTTCAATCTTATCACATAAATTAGGAAGAAAAGTACATAGCATAATTTATAGACAGAGTAGAAGGAAATATTGCACACCAAATGTTTCTGGATTATGGGTAATTTTTATTTTTTTTATATTTTTCTGCATTTTCACCTTTTCTACAACATGCCTATATTATTTTTAGGGGTTTCTTTGGTTAATTTTTTACATGAAATTAATACACATGCACCAAGTTTAAAACCAGATGGTGCTAGATGTTACAAAGGACACCGCTCTTACCCGGCTGCCCTCAGCCTTTCCCATCCCCAGGTCTGCGGGATCATGACTCCGTGGCACTCAGTGCTAAGCCAGGCAGTGCACTGGGAATGCACGTCCTTACCGACACTGCTTATCCTTACGTTAACATTGCTCCCCCCTTCTTTAGTTTTCTGTGTACCTATGGCAAACTTCCCCAAATGTGCTACAGGTCCCTCAGCCCTTTCAGTCGTTTCTCATGTGCTCAGACCCAAGGAATAACCCACCAGCCCCTCCTCCCCTCCACAGCCCGGCACCCTGCTGGTGAGCGCGGGCATGCTCATCCCCAAAGAGGAATTCCCACAGCCGGGACAACCTTCCCTACTAAAATATTTTAGTTAACAGTCAATTAATTGTTTGTCAGTCTGTTTTCTCAAACAAAACACAATGCTTACACAGCAAAGAAATTATTTTTTTCTTAAATATTTAAGCATTGATTACATATTTTAATATATCAGTTTTTAATGCTCTAAACAACTTTTAAAGCAAACTTACATATTTCACAACCAAACCTTACTAAACATTTAAGCCTCTATAAACCTAATAAATTAAGACTTACAAATCTAGTAAGCTAGAATCTCCTAAGACTTTCAAACATGTTTAAAAATACACAAAACAGTACAATGGTTACGACACTTAGCACACAGGTGTTAACACCATGGGTTTATTTTATCTTTGCTGTGTCTTTTTATAGCTTTCCTAAGGGGACAGTAATGCTTATCTGAATGGTTCTCTGGGGCTAAATTAATCTTAAGGGCCCGGGCCAGCGCACACAGGCTGCCTGGTCCATCCCTGAGCCACCCGGTCTGTTTCTCGGTCTGTTTCTCGGAGCCAGCACTCAGAAAGCCAAGCACTTTTGAGGAGGGCAGCTGGGAGCTTCCATTGCCTCCTCACTGGGATTTCACAAGGCCTCCGCCAAACACCAAATCTTAGTTCCTTGTAAACCAGCCTCTTTCCTGAAAATGAAGTATCATTTGAGTTTTCCTCCATCTGGGTTGTATAACCCAGAGTTCTATCATATAACTTGGCTATAAGTCTTTTAGCTTAATTTTTAGGCGTTTAGGTTCTTTTGTAACCAATCTTCTTACACAGTAATCACAGAGGAATTATCACACAGCACGTCCTCAAACATTATTGAAATTCGGTCTTTTTAAAGCTCATTTTGTTTGCCTCCTCTGAACTTATTAATGGACTCATGGCTTTTTACAAACAATATATTTCAATTAGCTGATGTTTGTTTTCTGCTTGGTGCTCAAATTGTCATAACTGGGCTAGTGGGGTCCTCTCTAAATCGGTCACTTTATCTTGAGACGTTAATTTCAAACATCCTTGCTTTACGGCAACAACGGCTTACAAACCGGTTTTGAGGTTTTTTTTCCAGTCCAAAGACAAGAGGCGTTAGCCTCTCCCCTGGTTTCCTTTACTGGGCAAGAGCCATACAGTACAAACTCCGAATCTTTGAGGAGCCTGAGCTTGGGCACTGTTGTCAGGCCGCAGCACGGACAAAGCTGGAGAGATGTTCCCTTCCAAGTCCCTAATACGCCATGCTGTGAAGGCGACTGCCGCCTCAAGTTTTTATACACCTGGCTTTTCTAAAACATCACTGCACCTAGAGGCGTTCATCTGGGCTGCAAGTGAACTGCCCTCCCTCTCATCACACTCACGCGTCCACCGCCCCGTTCATCAGCCACAGCATCGATGCCATTCCACTTTGGACCCTCCGCTCGTCAGCGTGCAGCACTGCTGTCTGCTCTGGGATAGCCCTCCGCCAGTGAGATCCTTTCGGTTGGACCCCAAAGTGTTCCTGCTTCGTGGTTCCCTCCCTTATTCTGATGAAGCAGACTGTCCAGGAGCTGTCCAAGACAGAATACGTATGTTCTGATTTCTTGCATGTCTGAACTGTCTTTACTCCACCGTTCCATATGACTGACAGTTGGGCAGGGTCTGACACCTCTGACTTTTTGAGGCATCGCTTCATTGCTTCCCAGTCTTCAGCTCTGCTGTTGAGAAGTCTGACGACATTCTGACCCCAGTTCCATCCCTCACCCTCTTTGGATGTGTATGGAATCTTATCCTTACCCCTGATACTCTGAAATGTCACAATGACTGTCCTTCTGATGGCCCAGTTCATTCATTTTGCTGTGCGCTTGGGGGGGCCCTTTCAATGTAGTAATTCAAGAAAATTTCCCTTCCTCTCTGGGAAAAATTTTTAAGGCACTTGTGAGTTTCCTCCCGACTCTGTTCTCTTTTTCTGCACCTCCTATGGGTCAGGTACTAGACCTCTTAGACTGAGCTCATTGGGTACTGCCCAAGCTTCTTGAGTCTCAGCACACACACAAACTGCTATTTGTATGGCGCTCTGGGATGGGCAGGCCCGCACACTGCCAAGGCAGAAAGCTCTGCTCGGGGCTTCCCCCTTGCATTTTCCATCACAAAGATGGAAGACATTCATGACTTTATCGTCCAATCTTTCTACTGATTTTTTCTAATTTCAGCCATTCTATTTTTAATTTCCAAGGCCTTCTTGTTCTCTGCTGCTGTGTCTTTCCTGCCTTCCACTGCAGTTCCTTGGAGAATGTCAATCACAGTCTCACTGAGTTGCCTTCTGCTCCCCACTTCATCTCTCTTTTTCTGGGGTATTTTTGTTATTGTGGTTGGTATTTGCTTTGCTTTATTTAGGTCTCTCTCTTTCACACATAGGCTTTCCACAAATGCCTGACAATTCTTGATGTCAGTCATATTTAAGAGGAAAACACAAAACAATGTTGGTAATCCTGTTTCACTGCAGTGTGATCAAGGGGTCAGTAGCTTTTCTGTTGAGGAACCAGCAAATGGAGGAACCCTCTGGTCGGGCTGCTGGTGGTGTTCTGGAAGCGGGCAGGGTAGGGGCTGGGGAGTTTCTACTGGATCTAAACCCCTGGTTTCAGCCCGTTGCCTGGGGGTCCCTGAGTTTGAGCATCAGATCCTGTAGGCTGAGTACAGGTACCCCAGACCTCCTACTGGATGGCTGGGTAAGGCAGGGCGGGTGGTCCTCTGCTTGCCAGGGTCGGGGACGGTAGATGGGGGTCAAATCGATCTGTCAACACACTTTGTCCCAAGGCCCCGTTTTGCAGCCCAGCAGTTCACGCCTGGCTCTCCACGTGCTGGGGCCTCCAGCTGAGCCTGTCAGTTCCTTCTGGGCTGTTCCCTCCACTGGCACCAAGCCGCCTCCTCTAGTCACCTTCCTCCTCCAAAAATCTCTGACATCTCTTGTCCACTCTGTCTCCTCTCTCATTTTCCCTGTCCTCATGTTTTTAATGCTTTACAAGACTCCCTGACTCATCTTAGCAGAGTGTTAGGAGAGAAAGAAGCTAAACATACATGGTCACAAATTTCAAACTATTTTTGTGAGCAGAGTAAAACAATATTCTAATGTCTAAGCGCCATTTCTTCAGCTATTACCCAGTCCCTCTTTTAATTGTGAAATAAATGCCCAAGCATTGAGTACCATTTATTAAAATCCTTGTTTGTCCTAAAACATGAATTTGAAAACACCCCACCATTAAATAACCATAAAACAATTTTCACTAGCACTTTGCAATAATATATAAATTCTTAATAAAATCAATCATAAAAAATTAAAGAGATCTTAATCCTAAAAAAGAAAGAAAAATAAACCCAAATTTAAACAGTTTACCACTTACTAAGATATACCAAATATCAAAGAAAATTATAAGCAATCTGATGAGAATTTATATTGAGGGATTTCTCTTACCCATTCAAGGAACACACCAGTGATAAGGATGCACATCTCACAATGTGTGGGGGATTGGAATTGGCCACCTCAAGATATGTCTCTAGGGCATGAGGATTATTTTGGGCTGGTTGCTTTTAAAAACTGCAGACATGAGAGAAACTTTGAAAGGGAGTAATTACCCTTTGTAGGAGACATTTACATTTGTAAGGGAAATCTCCATCTGTAAAGGTGTCTCCCTCTCTGTACCAGGAAGAAGGGGGATTACCACATCTCTAGAAACTCTTATCACTGCGTAAGGCAAGGACTTAAATCTGTATAACCTTACTCTTGTTTACTGTGCTTTTCTGGTGATCTCCCACAACTGACTCTCCAACCCCCAACATCCTCCTTTGTAGCTGAAGATGGTATTTAAGATGAGAACCTCTGCCATTTTGGCGAGTTACTCAGTTTGCCTGAGTCTTTCCCCTGTATACGTGTTATAAAGCCTTGTTTGTTTTTCTCCTGTTATTCTGTCTCATGTCAATTTATTTCATCGCCCGGCCAGAAGGACCTAGAGTGGGTAGAGGAAATGTCTTCCTCCCATACAACTGCAAACTCAACACCTATCAATGGCTTTCCACATCCCGAGGTCTTTAGCTTCAGTAGGTAAGACACCAAAGTGTCTTTCAGATACACACATACACACAGATATGCACAAAATTCATTATAGATTTCAAAATTATTTACTGTTTTAACAACAGTGTACCTTTTAAAAATAAAAGTAATTTAATCATGAACATAAACACTGAGTATTAAGGTTTTAATAATCACTTTTTAAATATGTGTATATGCATGTGTACATATAGAAAACAAGTCTAACAAATCTATCCTAGCACCATATTTTTCCCTGTAGCATCACCAATAACTTTGAATAGTTAATGTTCATAATTGCTTTTATTCAACTGATTGAGTCTTAATAACTTTTTAAGGTGTCATTACTTAACTGTGCTTCTTGCCTTAAGGATGCCTTAATTTCCTACAAAACTTAACCATTTAAAGATTGGTTTACTGGGACTTGAGCTCCTGCTTTACCTCTGTCTTCTAATGCAATGTGTGTGTGTCTGTGTGTTTAACTTCTCTGAGCAGCAATTGTCTAACATGTAAATTGGATGATTCCTTCTACTTGATAAATTTTCTGTGAGGGTTAAGAAAACTAATGCCTGGCACATGGTGTGTATTCAAAAAACAGTGGGGAGAGGAGCCAGCTGAGTTGTGCAGTGGTTAAGTTTGCATGTTCCACTTCGGTGGCCCAGAGTTCGCTGGTTCGGATCCCGGGTGCGGACCTACGCATCGCTTGTCAAGCCATGCTGTGGCAGGCGTCCCACATATAAAGTAGACGAAGATGGGCACGGATGTTAGCTCAGGGCCAGTCTTCTTTGGCAAAAAAGAGGAGGACTGGCAGCAGATATTAGCTCAGGGCTAATCTTCCTCAAAAAAAAGTGGGTAGAATTACACATTATTTTCTTTCTTCTGATATCTAGACCCAATCTCAGGTCCAAGAAGCTTGGAAATGTAAGGTGTATGGTCTTCCCTGGGGTTTTATACACTTGGTGTGATGTAGGGTGACAGAAAAGAATGGTGATTCCATTCATTCTAATTTCACGCTACTGTAACTGGCTGGAATTAACTGTAATATGCTGAATTGTAGTAAATGCCTTGGATTGGAATTGGCCTTGTATGACTTTAAATCTTAGTTTACATGGCCAAGTATGACTAAAACTGCACCCTTTCTCTGTAATGGCATAAAGTCAAGGACGCAATTAGTCAGGGGTAGTCATCAAATACTGGCACACACCCTCTACTACTGATAACAGCAGTCATTCATGCTAATCACCGGGCATATTATTTACCCCTGCAACACAATGCTGCAGGACCTGACCCAAGGTTACTGTCCCATCTCATACCACCACAGCAGTCCTAAACCACAGCAGGGAGGAAGCCGCAGGAGGCCTCGGGTCACATTCCTGGCATCAGGTACAACCAGGCCCCAGAGGCAAAAGTGCCAAGAGGACCCAGCTTCCCCCTAGCATCTGAGTATTCCCAGCATCATGTGACTATTAACTTTCCACATTTCTCTTTTTCCAAAACTGAGCTTTATGGGGGGGAAAAGAGAAGAAAGTAACAAGTGCCAATTTCATCTAGCATGCAAACCCCAAGTATGATTAAAAATCTTCCCCATGTCCTCTTAGCACGGAAGACACCAAATCTTGTAATAGTTTCCCCGAGTGAGTTAAAAAACAACAGAGAAGTAATAAGATCTAGGAAGGTCCTCACGATCATCCCTGCAGGTCTGAGCAACCTTGAACCTTTGCCGCTTCCAGAGGCAAGCCACACCCAATGGGCAGGAAGACCAAGCTGCACGTTCAGTGCAAAGGCGCCACCTTTGGCGTTGACCCCTGGGCTTCGCTCCGGCCTCCAGCCCACCCAACGCCCGGCGTCCAGGGCGCGCGCCTGCGGCCTCAAGGCCCGCGGCGGGCCGGGTCACCTGAGGCAGCGGGGGTCACCTGTGGCACAGGGGCCGGGAGCAGCAGCCTGGAAGGCTCGGCGCCGCCCCCATGCCGGCGCGGGGCTGCACATCCCCAGTGCGGACGATGTGCCGTGTCACCGGCTGGGCCCAGCGGCCGTGTACAACTCACCAGGCGTCGTCACATCTGCAGCCGGCCGTGCACTCCTGCAGGGAACCCGAGCGGAACCCGCGCCACCCCAACTCCTGCCCCAGTTCCCGCCCCGCCCGGAGCGCAGGGGTCACGGCCCCGCGCGGCCACGCCAGCCCCTCCGCGCGCCGCCGGCCCCGCGCGCCCACGCCCGCCCTCCGCGCGCCCCCGGCCCCGCCCGCCCCCGGCTCCGCGCGCCCACGCCCACCCGCCGCGCGCCTCCGGCACCGCGCGCCTACACCCTCCCGGCCGCGCGCCCCTAGGCGCTCTCCAGCCGGTGGAGCGGCTGAGCGATCCCCGCGGCCGGAGCGGATCCCACAGGAGACGCGTACCCCACAGTGTGGACGCCGCGGCCGGGAGCGAGCGGAGCAGCGGGCAGGAGGCGTCGGAGCCGCTGCAGGCCTCAAATACCGGCCGGCCCGGGAGGCGGGCCGAGTCCAGGGAAACCAACCAGCGCCCCGCTCGCCCCAGAGCCAGGGGCGGCCCTGCGCAGTGGGGACAGGGAGGAGGGCGGAGAAGAAAGGTTACCAGGTGTGCGCTGGGTACTCCGCTGCACCTTGACCGCCACCCAGCAGCCCGGAGCCCGGACCAGCTCCCCCTGCGGGAGGGGCCGCGCGTCCTTTCTGGTGCTAGTTGCACTCACCTCGTCCACTGAACCACCAGGTTGGTGAATCAGGGGGAAGCCTGACCCTATGGAGGTTTTCAAGCCGGGGGCGACAGTGCGCGACCCGACCAGCGTGTTACTGTCTTTGTAGAGACTGTGAATTATGTTCTCAAGACCAGAAAAGTGCCACCTCGTGGTATATGAGCTCGAGTTGGACAGCGCAAAACAGGAATTTAAAATGGACAAAGTACTTGCGTGTTCAAAGACTCCAGTACTCTTCTGGCCCATGTGAATTACACTCCAGAGTACGGGCAAATTACGCAAATGCCTCTGGAATCCCTGCCTGCCATCTCCTGTCGGAGAACACAAAGGGCGCAGGTGACTGGAGGTGGGGAAAATGCTAGCCAGTTTTTAAAAACGAGAAGTTCAGTTTTAGAAACCTCAAACTGTTTACTGCCTCCTCTGTCCTGACCCTAAGTCAGGCGTTCTCAGCCTGAACGCTATTGGCGTCTGAGCTGGGTAATTCTTTGTCGTAGGACGGCTCTCCTTTCACTATAAGATGTTTAACAATATGAAAATTAAGAGAAACTTCATTAAAAATAGAGTCAAGGAGCTGGCCCGGTGGTACAGCAGTTAAGTGCACACTTCTGCTTCGGCAGCCTGGGGTTTGCTGGTTCGGAACCCGGGTGTGGACTTGGCACCACTTGGCAAGCCATGCTGTGGTAGGCGTCCCACATATAAAGTAGAGGAAGATGGGCATGGATCTTAGCTCAGGGCCAGTCTTGCTCAGCAAAAAGAGGAGGATTGGCAGCAGATGTTAGCGCAGGGCTAATCTTCCTCAAAAAAAAAAGGCGTCAAGAGGCCAGAAGGGGGTCCCACACAGTACCACTCCAGGTCAATTACAGGAAAGATAGTTAATTACAGACCCCAACAGAAGTCCTCAATAGGAAAGAATCCTCAATTACAAGAAGAAACGTACGTAGCATCCCAAACAGAAATGACTATCCTAGCAACTCATCCAATGAGAAAGCATCACTAACCAGAACTCTTACTTTTCTCCAATGGACTTCCCTTCTAATTTCCTCTTTTACCCCATAAGATAAGTTCCTCTCCTTTGATTATTTGATTTGCCTGTGGTCAGCCATAGCACGCACATCTCAAATTTCAATTCTTTGGCTATTCCCGAGTAAACTCATTTTGCTGGTTAAAAAAGAAAAAAAAGGCTGTTTTATTTTTAAGGTTGACAACAGCCTCCCAGGCCCCTCTACCCTCTAGATGCCAGTAGCAAACCATGCCTTTCTTCCCCAGCTGTGACTGTTTTCATTTTGTTTTTGGAGGAAGACTCAGAGTTCTCTCACTTCCACCCTTGTCCTCTTCATTCCTTTTCAGCTGATTTTATTAGCCTCAGGTTTATTCTTCCAGCTTACCTTTTTGCAAAAATAAGCAACATGAATATATACCTTCTAATTCCACTGCTTACTTATCAAAAGGGTAGCATTCTATCTATCACCTATTGATAGTTCTGCAACTTGCTTTTTTCACTTAATGCATTTTGGAGATCTCTCTAATTTGGTACATAGAGATCATCCTACTTTTTTTCATGGCTGCATTGTATTCCAGATCATCCTTATTCCGTATCATGGCTGCACTGTATTCCACTGAAGGCCATTTGTGTTGTTTCCAATATGTCATTACAATTACTGCTGCTATGAATAATCTAGTGCTGTGCTTCTCCAAAACTTAATGCACATACAAAGAATCTGGAGGTATTGTGAAATGGCAGATTCTGAGTCAGCTGGTCCCAAGATTCAGCATTTCTAATAAGCTCCCAGGTAGCTCATGCTGCTAGTCCATATACCACACTTTCAGTAGCAAGAACTTGGTGTGAATATTGTTTTGTATTAATAAAGAAATATCCACTAATCCAGATTCCTAGATTCCTAGAAATGGGGTTGCTAGGTAAATACACATATATTTTGTTAGTTATTGTCAGATTCCTCTCCATATGGGGAGAGGAACAGTACCATTTTGTCCTCTCACCAGCTGTATCTGAAGCTTCTTCACAGCCTTACTAACAGTGATGCTCGGACATCTTCGGATGTTTACCAATCTGATAGGTGACAAATGTTCTCTCGTGTAGTTTTAATTAGCATTTCCTTTATCATGAGTGAGGCTGAACATCTTTCCATATGTTTAAAATCCATTGCCTCTTTTCAGTTTTATTTTCCCCCCTGTGAGCAGTTTATGACTTTTGTTCATTTAAAAAAATTGTTTGGTCTTTTTCTTCTTGGTTCTTAAGTGCTCTTTATATATTAGCATTAGTTCTTTGTGATAGGTCGCAAATATTTTTTCCCAGCTTTGCATCTGTTTTCTGACATTGCTTTGGGTGATTTTGGCATATTTTTTATGTAATCAAGTTTAATGATTTTTTCTTTTCTTGCTTCCAGATTTTTGAGTCACAATTAGAAAGTTTTTCTGCAGATCATACACTCACCAATATTTTCTTCCAGTATTTTATGATTTCGTTTTTTACGTTTGGATTGCTGATCCATTTAGAGTTTATTCTGATATATAGGAATATAGATCTAATTTTAACTCTTTCTCAAATGACTTTCCAGTTGTTTTCCAACTCCATTTGTTAAAAAGTCCATATTTTCACTAACGATCTGACAGGCCACCTTTATTACATACCAAATAGCCACATATATCTGGGTCTGTTTCTGAACTTATATTCAGTTCCATTGGTCACCCTCTTTCAATTACAGAGGTCTTGTTATGATATGGTTTCCTATCTGACAGGGCTAGTCCCGCTCACTGCTCTTCTGTTTCAGGGTTTTCCTGGCTACCTTGCTTATTTTCCCAAATAAACTTGAGAAACAATTTGTCATCTCTAAAAAACCCAAAAACCTTAATATATTTGTTAGAATCATATTCAGTTTACCTTGTGGTGAATTAATATGTCTATATTGATTTGTTGTCCTATCCGAGAACATGCTAGATCTTTCTATTTGCTCAAGTATTTTTTTCTTTTTCAAGAGTGTTTTAAAGTTTTCGTCATATAATATTTGCACAATCCTTGTGTAATTTGTTCCTAGTTATTTTATCTTTCTTTTGATAGTATATATAAGCGCTTTTCTTCCCTTATATTTTACAACTGGCTTTTGTTTGTATATGAGAAAATTAATTGTTTTTATGTGTTAAATTTATAACCTTCTGCCTTCCTGAATTTTCTTACTCTTGGTATTATTTTTTTTTCATTGATTCTTTTGAGTCCTGCAACCCTATTATATCACCTGCAAATAGAAATATTTGTACTTCTTTCACCAATTTTCACGTCTCTGTTTTCTCTTGTTTGACTGCATTGGCTATTATCTTCAAAAGAGTAAATTACTTAACCAGTTGTGTCGTCAATACTTACAGGATAAAAAGGTGAGCATAAGAGGCTATCATGGCTTCGCAAAAGAACAAGTCATTCCTAACCTCATTGGCTTTTTTGAAAAATAGGTTTACTCTGGGGAGCCAGCCCTGTGGCCGAGTGGTTAAGTTCGCGCTCTGCTTCAGTGGCCCAGAGTTTTGCCGGTTCGGATCCTGGGCGTGGACATGGCACCGCTCATCAGGCCATGCTGAGGTGGTGTCCCTCATGGCACAACCAGAGGCACTCACAACTAGAATATACAACTATGTACTGGGGGGCTTTGGGGAGAAGAAGAAGAAAAAAAAAAAGATTGGCAACAGATGTTAGCCCAGGTGTCAGTCTTTAAAAAAAAAGATTTACTTGGCAGGGAGACCCAGAAGGGGTTCTGTAGACTTGTATTCTCTGCCATCCTCCCTGGACTTACATTGGGTGGAAGATGTTTCCAAATTATGTAGGTTAATAGTTCTAGGCTCAGCGTCCACCTAGAGAGTTTTATCTTAGCGTAAAGTTTTTGGATGCGTGCTTATCACATCTTCATAACTTAATATCCTTTCAGGTTTATGATGAAAAACAGAATCAAAACCAAAAGTAATCAGATATTTAAAAATAAATGGGATGAGTCGAACACAGCTACTCTGATCACAGTTCATGTGACAAAGACCTGGGGTTTCAATTGTTTATAAACAAACATGAAACATCAGACTGATGGAGCATCACTGGAAATGCTCACAGGACTTCTTCCCCCTCCTTATAGCCGCTGATGTACAGAGGGGAAGAGGGAGCTGGCAATCTGTAATAAAGACCCCTGGCAAACACATCTCTAGCCTCATGGCTGAAGATCTAAAGGGCTTGCAGTGGGCAAAGCATAGCGTATTTTGAGTGTGGGGTAGAGGGGGCAAGTTGGGAAGTGGCCATGGTGAGACTGAGTAGGAGTGAATGGGTAGGGTGGGGCTGGATTGGGAAAGAGGCCTTATGCCGTTCCAAGGAATTTGGGTTTTGTTGGTCAGGCCATGGCAAATCAGTACCGGATTCTAGAGAAGTGACATGATTCATCATCCACTCATTCTTTCCTTCCTTTCCCTCCCACTCTCTCCTTCTCCCTTCTCTCCCCGCCTCCTTCCTTCCTGACTCTAGCATCAGCATTTAGGATGGATTGGATCCAGATGAGAGTGGCAGCTGGGGCCAGTTGGGAGTTGGCTTCTGGAGCCCAGAGCACAGGCAGTTTGGGCATAAGCATAGGTAGTGGCAATGGTGGCAGAGTCTCTGAAGAACTCTGAGCTATGTGGTCACATAATCAGAGGGATGTATTGGGAAGATTGCTCTCCAGCAATGCAGACAAATGGGATGGGAGCCAGACAGAAGGCAGGGAAACCAGTGCTGCAATACTTCAAACAAAAGACACCAAACTGTGAACGAGGGCAGGGGCAGTAGGGGTGGAGGGCATGGAAGGAAGAGCTGTTTAAGAAGGATAGGACCTAGGGGTTGTTGGATGGGTGGGTGAGGAAGGTGGAATCTAGCATGACTCAGATGACTGACTTGGACCAGTGGGTGAATGACCTGACACAAAGCAAGATTGGGAAAACAGGAACGCAAATGAATTTGGAGGAGAAAGTGAATTTTGTTTTTGATACACTAAGGTTGAAGTTCCTTCCTGGAAGGCTCAGGTGAGAGGCCTAGTCACCAGATGTCAGTGGGGGGGTCATCATCAAATGGATGCAGGTCATGGGCTGGGAAGGTTTGCAGGGAAGACATGGACCCCCAGGAATGCCAATACGTAAGGGCGAATAGAGGATAAAAGAGGCAGGAAAAGACAAGGAGAACCCAGGGAGGCATGAAAAGAATCTGGAAAGAGTGTTGTTAATGACAAACAAAAGAGGAGAGTTTCAACAAGGAGCGGTTTACAGCAAGGACAAGTCCATGTGGGCCAGGAGTGGGTGGCCATGACTGAGCAGCAGTGACGATCCTTAGAAGTGAGTGGGTGTAGGATCTTGAAGGGGAACAGAAGATGCCACCCCAAAACGGGCCACTTTGGCATCCAGATTTTCTTGAGCTGAAAAAAAAATCAGGACCCGGCAGATTCAGGAAGAACTTTTACCCTTCTCTTAACTGCCTAAAAGAATTTAGATAAGGAGACTGGCTCAGAAAGAGAGCAATTACCAGAGAGAACATTTTTTTATCTTAAAGATGTATTTGCATGGCAAGGCAAACTCCTAATTATCAAACGTCTGCTCTTCTCATCTGCCAGTGAATTACCTTCTCCTCAGACCCCTATCCCATTCCCTGGTTCAGGATGGCCTGTAAACCTCAATCTCCCAACTTGCCCTTGGGTCTCACATTTTTATGGGGCTTCCATACATACAAAATTAAATTTGTTTTTCTCCTGTTAATCTGTCTTATGTCAATTTAATTATTCTATCAGCCAGAGGACCTAGAAGGGAAATTTTTTTCAGCCCCTAACGTCTGACAGGTCTTCTTGAGGACAGTGAAGGCTGCAGAGGATGGATGCTGGTAGAGGGATGGATGGTGAGGAAGCTGAGCCAGATGCTAAAATTCTCCAGTCATGGGCCTGCAATGACCAGGAAAGGAGGCTGGAAGCTGACGTTGCCTGGTGGCTTGGGAGGGGCCAATGGTGCTGTGAGAGCCCCACCCGCGCCTCCCCTGCCAGGGCTGAGGGATCAGAACGTGCAACCTCCGCGGGCTGGGGGTAGGGGAGGGAGGGTACGAGGGGGCTGTGCTTGGCGATCAGAGCAAGCCCCAAGCTGAGTCAGAGGGCAGAGGACGGGGTGAGTCACGTAGGGCTGGGCACCGGGCTCCGGGAATAGGGAGGGGAGACAGGTTCCGGAAGGGCTCGGGTCAGGGATGAGAGCGGAGGTGGACTGAGGTACCAGGGCTCAGAACCTCTGAAAACTACAGGCACCACTCGGCCTCCGAGAGGCTAGCCCCTGCTGCGGAGGGGCGGGATCCTAGGCCCACCCCAGCTCGGCTCCCGCCTGGGAGCAAATGATTAGAGAATGCGGGAGCTGCGGGGGCGCTTCGCCCGGGTCCGCGGTGCCCGGGTCCCTCGACTGCCCTCCATTCTCGAGGCGCCCCTTCCTCCAGCTGCGGCCCTGGCACCCGCTGTGCGTCGGCCCGGCCCGGCAGCAGCCCGCCCCTCGGCGCCCCAGGAGTCCGCATCCCCAGGCCGCCGCCGGGCGGCGCGCAGTTGGTGGAAGCGCTCGCCACGCCTGGGCGGGGCAGGAAGAACAAAGGCGGGACGGGGTTGCGGCCCAGGCTAGTGGGGTGAGGACCAGGCTGGGTCTCAGGGGGCAGGACTGGACCCGAAGAACAGGGCTGGGACTGAGGAGGTAGGGCGCCACTCCTGGGCCCGGGAGGACCGGGCCAGGAGCCGAGGAGCGCAGGGCACCGCGACAGGAGGGCCTGGAACGAGGATCACCGGAGGTGAACCACCAGGGCACCTGGCCGGGTAGAGGAGAGTCACGTGACACCTCGTACACCCTAAGGGGGCCTGTCTGTTAGTTTCTACCACAGCGCCCTCTTTATTTCCTTCACAGCGCTAGCCAGCATCTGTAATTAGCTGTATTCGTTCATTCTCGGTTTCCACTAGAAGGTCATTTCCAGGAGATGGGGCGAAATCTCCCCGCGTTCCCCAGTGATGGAACAGCGCCCAACGCGAGGGACACGGGGCAAGGAGTGAAAGGGAGGATCATGAGCCCGAGGAGGCTGGAAGACCTGGGAAGAGGAAGGGACTGGCTTTCAGACTGAGGACAACGCTGGCCGGCGACCAGGGTCAGCGCAGGGTACCGCATTGACTGTATCAGCGGTCCAGCAGCACAAGAGCTCACCTTAAGACTTCATCACATCACATCTGACGTGGCGATCCACCCTGATGCCACTCAGACTACTGCCAGACACTCTTGGCTTTATCAGGGTCACACCCACAAACCATCAGATCCACACCAGGTCACACCGGGACTGGGACAGTGTGTGTACGGTCCGTGTTCACCAAAGTCCTGAGGCCCAGCTTTCTGTTGTTGCTCCAGTTTTTAATTAGATATTTGAGACCTTATCTATACCTTAGGCCATTTTTACTGCACTTCCCAAAATAAACACAAGATATAAATAATTTAACTTGAGTGGAAAAGTAGAGTTTTCATTACCCTACACAAATCTTTAAAATACTAGATGCACCTTGCCAAGTTGTGCTGGTCACTTACTTTAGTGTAGGATGCTCAAAGTATCCAAATGAATAGTGTCAAGTTTTGCCACCCAGTTGCTGGGCCGGCAGCGCTCTGCTGAAGAGCCGATCTTCCTGTCTGCTCCTGCCGGGGATTTGTCATCCTGTGGTGGGTTGCCTGAGAGCCGGTCCCGCTCCTGTACCCCTGTATCCTCACGCAGCCCCAGGGCTTTTTTGGAGAAGTTCCTTTTGTAGCAGGATTCTTCCGTGGAAGTATTGATCAGCGGTGTACTTCTTTGTTAATCCCAGCTTTCCATTTTTTAGTTGGTACTAAGAGTTTTTCTGACCCATCAAAGATTCTCTTCCTGTTTTCCAGTGAGACTAAGAATTTATGTTTTTAAAATACTATTTCTGTGTCTGGGGATTTGGATGTGAAGGCCTCGCCATGAGCTCTGTTTGCTGTCTTGCAACAGAATGTTTTCATCCTCTTATAATTCTGCACATTTTAGCCTCTCGCCTTCCACTCCAAGCTCAGCCCAGAAGATTGCTCTACATGCACTTTACTTGATACTGTTGCAAAAGCAACATGTGTCCCTATAATAAAATCCAGCAATCCAGAATAATAGAAAGTAAAGAATGAAATAGTCCTGTCCTTTCCCAGACACCCTTGTGTATATTTAAAAACTATATATGGAAACATCTACATTTATATAATATTTTTTTTAAAAATGGGACCATACTGTGCCCCCAAAAAGATAAAAGTCCTTAATATGAACTGAGACCCCTGCTGACACTATTCTGAAGTCGTTTTATTTTTCTCTGGGAAAAGTGAGGTTAACAGAGCATGATTATTATCCATTGCTCCTAAGGTCTGTGAAACAGGCAGGCTGTATGCATTTGCACTGAAGGAGAAGATGTGACATCAGCAAAATTCCCCACTTAAACCCTCTTTATTTAAAAAGACTCACGCATATATATAAATACACACATCTTCAAGATGATGGCTATTGTTGATGCAAATAATCCATAATCAATCTATAAATCAAAATTGGGGTGAGTTTAATACGAGCCAGATCTGAGGACTAGCCCAGGGCCTTCCTTCCCCCAAGGAATGAAGGGCACCAAAGAAGTAGGGTGTACAGAGTGGTTATATATTGGAACAAAGTGTACATCACATATGACAGGATTGTCCTTTTTACAACAGTCACAAGATTGCCTAGTTGGCACAGTGATTCACACAGCAGGTAGCAGGTCTGCTGTCTTGATGGACACAGCAGGTAGCAGGTCTGCTGTCTCAAGCTGGGTGGTCACAGGGTGAGCACAGCAATCAGTTCCTAGCCTAGGGAGAGATGCTCATCCCTAAGGAAATGCCAACGGTGGGGGGATAAGTTGCATCTTTATCTTAAGGGCATTTGTTCTTATCTTTGGGACATAGGAAATGCTTAAAGCAATGCATGCTCAACAGCCACATCAGGCCCTTTTGGAAAAACAAGGTCAGGCTGAGTTAGTTTTACACCAAATGGCTTCCTCATATATTCTAATATATCGTATTGTTTGCCATTTGTTTATCACTATTTATTTTGCATCATTCTTTGCACCAGCTCCCCGTTTGAGTACATTTTCCCCATCAGTTGGTAAGCTCCATGATACCACGGGGGACCAGGGGACCAGAGAACCAGAGTCTTTTTGCTCAGAAGTAAGTCCATCATGTCCCAAATAGCAATTGACACAGAGTAGGTTCTTAGTAAACACTTCCGAATGAATGAATGAATGAATCTTACTGATCTGAGGCTTTTAGAGTCGTCCTTTTTCTTTTCTTTTCTGTTCTTTTTTGAAATATATTATGCTTAAGGTCTAATTGCCAGTGCAATACAAGAAATGTACATTTGGTCATTCAGATGATCAAAATATATTTCTCATGTATTTAATCTTTGTCCGTTGTTCCTGGCTCACAGTCCCAAAATCCTTGGAATTTCCTGAGCTATCAGAGCAATAAGAGCATCTTTTGTTACAATACTTGGTCTCTTGTCCTCAGTTCCTGAAATTGCTTCAGAGCCATAAAGGTGAGATAAGTGTCTTGTTATTGGTAACAAGCTCCTTTCCACAGCAACTGAGTTTATGTTAATCAGTTGACATTTGGAAAGCACCTAAGGATGGGAGCTGGTTGCCAGCAGAACCACGAGATTAAAGAGTTGGAAGTTTCGGTCCCATCTCCTGACCTTCAGGGAGGGGAGAGGGCTGAAGGTTGGATCAATCGCCATTGGCTGAAGATTTAATAAATCATGCCTATGTAACAAAGCTTCCATAAAAACTCAAAGGACAGGGTTCAGGGAGCTTCCAGGTTGGGGACCAGAATGCTCCCACAGGCCACTATGCCACACCCCAAACTCCACAGGACAGAAGCTCCTTTGTTTGGGATCTTGCCCTATGTATCTCTTCATCTGGCTGTTGATTCGTGTGGTTACCAAGCAAGGGTTCACTGTCCAATGTGCGCAGAAGCTGATACAATGGCACCAGTTTTTGAGAGAAGAAGAAAACCTTATTGTGGGGTCAACCCATAAGGAGACAGCAGGTAAGGTTCTCAAGTCTGTCTCCCTGATCCAGGGTATGGGGTGAAATTTAAGGAGTTAGAGGTATAAGCTTATTGGCTGGTCTTGAATCAGTGAAAATATGGTAATGAAGCTATTTGGGCTGCTGAAAGCCGGATTTTCTTTAGTGAAGGGCTTCTTGCTTCATAAAGGGCTCCAGTAGCAATATTTCTGAAGATTCTTGGTTCTGGGGACATCTTTGGGCTATGGGTTTCCACCTGGCACATGCACAGTGCCGTCTCTGTTATTGAGCAAGGTTTGATTAATCAATAATCTGCTTTAAGGAAGCAAAACTGGTTTAACGTTTTATGTGCTATTTCAGTATCCTTTGTAATAAACTGATAATCTACCGAGTAAACAGATTTCCTGAGTCCTGTGAGCCACTCTAGCAAATTAATAGAACCCAAGGAGGGGGTCATGGGAACCTCTGATTTATAGCTAGTTGGTCAGAAGCACAGGTGACAACCTCGGCTTGCAGTTGGCTTCTGAAGAGAGGCAGTCTTGCAGTCTTATCCCATGGTATCTAATGCTCTCTCTGGGTAGATAGTGTCATCATTGAGTCAAATTGTGGGACACCCAGCTGGTGCCCCAAGCATTGCTTGGTGATGTGGGAGGAAAACTCCCCCCTTCACATGCTGGAATTGGGTCCTGAACCCCAAATAGCCTCAGAGGTAGTGTTGTGCTGGTCTTCCTTTATTCTGGTTTGGTTTCCACTTTGCCAATTCACTAGTTATCTACTTCTCTTTTGAGTTCAAATGATACACAACATTTAAAGATTTGTAATTTGCTAGAACACAAATAAAAGGGATTTCTTCCATTGATACTTAACATGAGATAATATGGTAGAGGCAAAATATTTCATAAATATATGATAAAATTTCATAATTATTGTAATTTTCCATCTTTGGTGTTAAGGCACATAGCCATTCATTAATCCTATAATACAGGATTGATTCAGAAAAGAGATTTTCTTGTAGTAATTTATACATGTTCATGTCAGATCCAGTCTTTCATTTGATTAGTTGAATATGGAAAAAACAATTAAAATGATGCAATCAGTCTCTAAAATTAGAATAACAGCTGATAAGACTGCCAATAAACAGTAGTGTATTAGGAGTTTTAAAAGAAGTTAGAAAAACACAATTTTTTGGAGATATTAGTATTACTAAAAATATCTTCTTATAACTAACAGCATATATATTTATGTAAATTAGAAATTTACTCTAGTAGCTTGTAAGATTTTTAAAAGCAGGGATGTTAGTGTGACTAAACTTTTACATATCATAATCTTTGCGTGTGTGTGTGTGTGAGGACGATTGTCCCTGAGCTGACATCTGTGCCAATCTTCCTCTATTTTGTATATGGGATGCTGCCACAGCGTGGCTTGATGAGCAGTATGTAGGTCTGTGCTCGGGACCTGAACCTGCAAACTCTGGGCTGCTGAAAGAGTGTGTAAACTTAACCTCTGGGCCCACCCATATAATAATTACTTTTAATACAATTTTTATTTTGGAACAATTTTAGATTCACAGAAAAGTTGCAAAAAGTAATACAGAGTTCCCATATAGCCCTAATACAGTTTCCTTTAATGTTAACATCTAATATTATTGTGGTACATTTGTCAAAACTAGGAAGCCAACACTGGTATATTACTATTAACTAAATCCCAGACTTCATTTGGATTTCACTAGTTTTTCCATTAATGTCAGCACAGAAAACAAAGAGCCAAGTGGCAGAAGTTAAGTCCTTCCTTATCAGTAATTGCTTTAAATGTAAATGGATTAAAGTCTCCAATAAAAGGCAGAGATTGGCAGACTGGATTAAAAAAACATGATCCAGGGCCAGCCCAGCAGCCTAGTGGTTAAGTTCAGCATGCTTCACTTTGGGGGCCTGGGTTTGGTTCCCAGGCATGGACCTACACCACTCTGTTAGTGGCCATGCTGTGCTGGTGGCCCACATGCTAAAAAATAGAGGAAGATTGGCACAGAGGTTAGCTCAGGTCAAATCATCCTCAGTGACCAAAAAAAAAAAGAACCATGATCCAACTATATTCTGTCTACATGATACTCAATCCAGATCCAAATACACAAATAAGTTGAAAGTAAAAGGACAGAAAAAGATATTCCATGCAAAAAGTAATCAAAAGACATCTGGGGTGGCTATATTAATATCAGACAAATTAGACTTTCAGTCAAAAACTGTAGGAAGAGACAAAGAAGGACATTATAGGTTGATAAAATGTTCAATACAACAAGAAAATATAACAATTCAAAACATTTACCTATGGGGCCGGCCCCATGGTCGAGTGGTTAAGTTCACACGCCCAGCTTCAGCAGCCCAGGGTTTCACCAGGTTGGATCCTGGGTGTGGACATGGCACCACTCATCAAGCCATGTTGCGGCGGCATCCCACATGCCACAGCTGGAAGACTCAGAACTAAAAATGCACGACTATGTACCAGGCGAGCTTGGAGGGGGGAGAAAAAGGAAAAATAAAATCTTAAACAAAACATTTACCTAACAACAGACCCTCAAAATATGAGGCAAAAATGGACAGAATTTAAGAGAGAGACAAATAGTTCTACATTAATAGTTGGAGACTTTAATACTCCACTTTCAATAAGGGATAGAAGATCTCAACAGAAGGTCAATAGGGAAATAGAGGACTTGAACGAACATATAAACCAACTAGACCTAACAGACCTACACAGAACACTCCTCCCAACAGCAGCAGAGTACACGTTCTTCTCAAGTGCACATGGAACATTCTCCAGGATAGACCGTATGTTAGGGCACAAAACGAGTCTTAATGGATTCAAAAAGATTGAAAATGTACGGGGTATATTCTCTGACCACAAAGGAATGAAGCTAGAAACCAATAACAAAAAGAAATTAAACAATGCATTCTTAAAAAGCCAATGGGTCAAAAAAGAAATCACAAGGAAAATTGGAAAATACTTAGAGATGAGTGAAAATGAAAACACAATATACCAAAACTTACAGGATGCAGTGAAGGCAGTGCTCAGAGGAAAATTTATTCTTGTAAATGCCTACATTAAAAAAGAAGAGTGGGGCTGGCTCAGTGGTGTAGTGGTTAAGTTTGCACACTCTGCTTTGGTGGCCCAGGGTTCACAGGTTTGGATCCCAGGTGCGGACCTATGCACCACTCATCAAGCCATGCTGTGGCGGCATCCCGTATATGAAATAGAGGAAGACTGGCACAGATGTTAGCTCAGAGACCATCTTCCTCAAGCAAAAAGAGGAAGATTGGCAACAGATGTTAGCTCAGGGCCAATTGTCCTCACCAAAAAAAAAAAAAGGAGAGATCTCAAATCAAAAACTAACTTTACACTTTGAGGGGGCTGGCCTGGTGGCACAGGGGTTAAGTTCATACATTATGCTTCAGCGGCCTGGGGTTTGCTGGTTCAGATCCTGGATGCGGACATGGCACTGCTTGGCAAGCCATGCTGTGGCAGGCGTCCCACATATAAAGTAGAGGAACATGAGCATGGATGTTAGCTCAGGGCCAGTCTTCCTCAGCAAAAAGAGGAGGTTTGACAGCAGATTTTTGCTCAGGGCTAATCTTCCTCAAAAAAAACCTAACTTTACACTTTGAGGAACTAGAAAAAGAAAACCAAACTAAACCCAAAGCTAACAGAAGGAAGGAAATAATAGATTAGAGTGGAAATAAATAAAATAGAGAATAGAAAAACAATAGTCAATGAAACTTGAAGTTGGTTGTTTGAAAAGAAAAACAAAATTGACAAACCTTTAGCTAGACTGACAAAGAAAAAAAGAAAAAAGATAGCAAATAACTAAAATTAGAAATGAAAGTGGTGACATAACTACCGACCTTACAGAAATAAAAAGGATTACAAGAACAACCGTATGCCAACAAATTTGATAACCTAGATAAAATGGAAAAATTCCTAGAAGCTCACAAATTACATAAAGTTACTTATGAAAAAATAGAAAATCTCAACAGATCTATAACAAGTAAAGATATTGAATGAGTAATCAAAAATCTCTCAACAAAGAAAAGTCCAGGACCAGGTGGCCTCACTAGTGAATTCTGTTAAACACTTAAAGAAGAATTAACACCAATCCTTCAGAAAAACTTCCAAAAAATCAGAGGAGGGAACATTTGCTATTCATACCCTGATACCAAACCTAGATAAAGACATCACAAGAAAACAAAATTACAGATCAATATTCCTTATGAATATTAATGTAAAAATCCTCAAAAAAATACTAGCAAACTGCATCCAACAGCATATTAAAAGGATTATACACCATGACCAAGTGGAATTTAGTGCAGGAATGCAAGGGTAGTTCAACATAAGAAAATCTATCAATGTAACACCCACATTAATAGAATGAAGAGGAAAAAAACACATGATCATCTCAATTGGCACAGAAAAGAGATTTGACAAAATATGACACTCCATAATAATCATAATAATTTAAAAACACTCAGAAAACTAGGAATAGAAATGAGGAACTTCCTCAACATGATAAAGGGCATTTATGAAAAACCTACAGCTAACCTCATATTCAATGGTGAAAGACTAAAAGCTTTTCCCTCCAAATCAGGACCAACACAGGATGCCCACTTTTGCCACTGTTGTTTAGCAGTATGCTGCA
Organism: Equus przewalskii; assembly: GCF_037783145.1. Lineage (NCBI taxonomy): Eukaryota > Metazoa > Chordata > Mammalia > Perissodactyla > Equidae > Equus > Equus przewalskii. The sequence goes on from NC_091849.1 coordinate 3,760,202, forward strand.
ATTTCTAGCCAGAGCAATTAGACAAGGAAAAGAAATAAAAATTATCACAATTGGAAAGGAAGAAGTAAAACTCTCTATTCACAGATGACGTGATTCTATACACAGAAAATCTCAAAGAATCCCTAAGAAAGCTACTGGATCTAACATACAGATTCAGCAAAGTTGCAGACGCAAGATGGACATGCAAAAATCAGTTGTTTCTATACATGTGTAATGAACAATCTGAAGAGGAAGTTAAGAAAGAAATCCCATTTACAATAGTATCTAAAATAATAAAATACCCAGGAGTAAATTTAACCAAGGAGGTGAAAGACTCGTGCACTGAAAACTACAAAACACTTCTGAAAGAAATTAAAGATCTAAATAGATGGAAAGACATCTTGTGTTAATGGATAAGACGACTGAATTGTCAAGACATCAATACTACCCAAAGCAACCTACAGTGATCCCTATCAAAATTTCAACAGCATTTTTTTTGCAGAAATGGAAAAGCCAATTCTCAAGTTTATATGGAATTACAAGGGGCTTCAAATAGCCTTTTTCAAGACGAAGTTGGAAGACTCCCACTTCCTGATTTCAAAACTTACTACAAATCTACAGTAATCAAAACCATGTGGTACTGGCATAAGAATAGACATATAGACTAATGGAGTAGAGAATCCAGAAAGAAACCCGTACATCTATGGTTAGTTGTTTCTCATAAGGGTACCAAATCCATTCAATGGGAGAAAGAATAGTCTCTTCCATAGATAAGCTGGGACAACTGGATTTCCACATGCGAGGATGAAGTTGTACCCTTACTTCACACCATATACAAACATAACTCAAAATCAATTAACAACCTAAATATAAAAGCTAAACTAGAAACACGTTAGAAGAAAACATAGGAGTAAATCCTCATGACCTTGGATTTGGCAATAGGTTCCTAGGTATGACACCAAAAGTCCAAGGCAAATCCACAGAAAACAGATACATTGGATTTCATCAAAATTAAATATATTTGTGTATCAAAGGACAGTATCAAGAAAATGAAAGACACTGGAAACCATGCTTGAAGAAAGGTCCAACCAAGATGCATGCAGACACAGGTGTGCTGTATACTTACTACTGTAAGATTACTTTGAATCAGGTTAATGTGCTTTAAAGGCTTCTCCAGCCGCCTTAGAGGTCGTTGAGTTCTTTCTGCGGTCGTGGTTGTTTGTTGTTGCCCTGCAAAGGCGAGATGTTAGAGCCTAGAAAGAGGTGCGCTTCTCAGGGTGCCTTCAATTCTCAACTCCTTTGGAAACAGACTGCATTTGTATAGGGTTTGTGGTTTTGGTTTACGTTCTTTTTTTAATCTTATGAAAAAGTGATAACCTCCTCCTTCCCCACACCTCCCTTTTAACCCTGTCATTGGGGATACTTTTTACTTCATTATCACAGTTAAAAGCTGAGCTCTGGAGCCAGGCTGCTTTGCATCTGTATTAAACTCTTCGGACCTCGGTTTTCTCATCTGCAGAATGGAAATAACCACAGAAATTGTATCACGGTGTTGCTGTGAGGATTAAGCCAGATAATCCACGAAAGGAAGCTAGCATGCTGTCAGTACACAGTGAGCACTCTGTAAGAGCTAATGATTATTATCTCACACTAGTCTTTTCTCTAATAATTACCCAGAAATATTAAGTTGCCTTTTTAGCTTATCCTTGAATAGCAGGGAGCACTTACTTAATTCACATTCCTTCATCCAAGATTTATTACTCTGAGTCATAAATAAAGTGAGAAGAAAGTCACACGACAGAATTTTGGCTTAATTATATTTGCAATTCCAGTGGTATGATCTTGAAAGTACTCTTTACTTCTAATTTTTAATCAAACCTGCATCCATCATACATCTGTTTGTACAGTGAAAGCCTAATACCTCTAACTGTACAGTGGCTAAAATGCTCTGATGGATTTGGAGAGGAGATACGAAGTTGAAGCTTTGGGTGGGTCCAAGTACATGCAAAAGTAATTTCTAAAACATGTTGAATTTGCCAGTATCTGGTTGTCAACTAAATCCTTAGGTAAAATAAGTTAAAATATGAGAAGTTTGTGTTCTCATGTTTTTGAGTAGCCAATTATTCATGGTATGAATGACCACTTAACATCAAAAACCTATTTAATCACAGAGAGATTTTTACTTGAATCCAGCCTCTAGATTACCATTTTGTTGGGATGATATCCATTTGTAGGGCCTGGGCCTTGCTTGCTGGGCAGAAACTCCCAGGCCCGTTGCTACCATGTGTCCTTCTGGCTCCCTTCTGGGTAGGCAGCCCAGCTACTGGGATTTGTAATGACTTGGGCTTGGCCATCCTGGATCCTCCCTTATCCCACGAGAAGAACAGCACAACTTACAGGGACACAGAGCACCTCCATGTGAGCTACTGTTCTGGGAACGCTGGAAGTACCAAGGACAGCCCTGTGGCAAGCGTGCAGCCTTTGTTCCTCTGCCTACTTAAGCAAGCTTCTCTTAAGGGGGGTTGCGGGTTCCGTCCAGTAGGCCACCACAGGACACTCTCCTGTAAGTAGGACCCAATAAACCTGATATCGACCCTGATATCAGTTTCCCCACATTAAACCCAGCATATATGGGGTTAAGACCCAAACACTCATTCCCTGCTTACTCACTGGCTTCTATGGGGTTAAAACCAAAACACTCATTCCCTGCTTACTCACTGGCATCCTGGCTCCAGAATCCACTATCCTCCATGGAGACAGACACCGTCAAGGACAAGAACCTGGATTATCTCCTCCCCGCAGAGAGATACAGGCTGGTGGGAAAGCTGCTGACCAGCAAGGTCATGGGCTCCCTCCTCTCTGCAAGTGTCTCAAGGCCAAGGACAGGCTGGTGGGAAAGCTCCAACCAGCAAGGCCATATGCTCGCCCTCCCCTACCTAAAACCCCAAATAAAAACCCTTCCTTTTAGCTTTTCGGAGAGTTTGGGATTTCAGCGTTAGCTGCCCTCTCTCCTTGCTCAGCGCTGTGCAAAAATAAAATTCCTACTTTCTTCCACCACACCCGGTGTCAGAGATTGGCTTGCTGTACAAGTGAGTGAACTCACTTCAGGTTCTGTAACAAACCTATATGTCTTGTTCGCAGTCTCCGGGTTGTTTCCTTCGGTCTCTCGGCATGATTCCCCCCAGCCCTAGCCCAGCTGGGCCTGTGGCGGAACACCACTTAAGACTTATTAATGCAAAAAGCCAGTTCATAACATGTTGCCATTAGAATTCCAGCCACAGCTTCTGAGGAATTAAGATTGATCACTCTTGATAAGCGGCAGATCTTTCCAAAGCACCACGGGAAGACAAACTTCTCAGAAACCAGATGTTTTGTAAGGAGATCAACGTAATAGCTCATTTCCTGATGAAACTGGCAGGGGTCCATGTCTTCTAGTTATGTTCGAGAAAAACCATTAGATTTCCTCATGAGATTTCAGAATTTGGATGATCTTCAACTGGAGACAATGGATACCCTGAAAACATATAACATCTGCTCACCCCAAAATGTCCAAAGAAACCTGGAAATACTCAGAACTACCAGCATGTTCATGGAACAAAGACTGTGCCTCCATCCTACCTCCAAGGTCTATTTCCTGGGAACTCAGCAGCATGGTAAAAAGAACAGAAGGGAATTAAGAAAAAGAATATCTGGCTAAAAGTGAAAGACAACCTACAGAATGGGAGAAAATATTTACAAATTATATATATGATAATACCCAGAATATGTAAAGAACTCCTACAACTCAACCACAAATGGACAAACAACTCAATTAAATATTGGGCAAAAGACTTGCATAGACATTTCACCAAAGAAGATATATGAACATCCAATAAACACATGAAAAGATGCTCAACACCAGTAGTCATGAGGGAAATGCAAACTAACCACAATGGGATACCACTTTACACCAATTAGGATAGTTATAATAATTTTTTTAAAAAAAGAAACATAACAAAAGTTGATGAGAATATGGAGAAATCACAACCCTCGTACATTGCTGGTGGGAATGTCAAATGGTGGCGCCACTGTGGAAAATAGTTTGGCAGTTCCTTGAAAAGCTAAACAGAATTATCATATGACCCAGCAATTTCACTCCCAGGAATATAACCAAAAGAATTAAAAACAGGGACTGAGATAATTGCATATCAGTATTTATTGCAGCATTATTCACAAGAGCCAAATAATCCAAGTACCCATCAACAGATGAATGGATAAACAAAATGTGTTGTATATGTACAATGAAATATTACTCAGCCATAAAAAGGAATAAAGTCTTGATATGTGCTACAATATGAATGAACTTTGAAAACATTATGCTAAGTGAAATAAGCCGGACACAAAGGCCCATATATTGAATGACTCCACTTGTATGAAATACCTGTAATATCCAAATTCATGGACAGAGAGAGTAGATTATAGGTTACCAGGGCCTCGGTGGAGGGGGGAGTACGGAGTAACTGCTTAATGGTTATTGCGTTTTTGTTTGGGGTGTTGAAAAATTTTTGGAAATAATTAATGGTGATGGTTGCGCAACATTGGGAATGTAATTAATGCCACTGAATTGTGTACTTATTATGGTTAAAATGACATGCTATATAAATTTTCAATAAAAAAATGTGTTATTAGGAAGTTTGTTTACCAAAGGAAAGGGGATGTTGTTGCAGAGGGAAACAAAAGTCATTAAATAAAACCAAAAGAAACTACCCTTCCAGGAGATAGTTCAAACTTCTCTGATTAGCCTTAGGGTAGCCCTCGATATTCATTTTCCTCTGAAGCACAAACGTGGGGAGTTGGGGAGAAGGGGAAGTGTAAGAATGCCTAATCCTGTTCTTGCATTTCTTCATTGCCAGGGATGAAATACGGGAGCCCGCAAAGGTGATGTCATTGTTGACGCTAACTCCATCTCGTTTTAATAGCGCCACCTCCTCCTCCAATTCAGGATAAAAATATGCTTCCATCTCATTTGTGTGCAGTAAATGCTCAACCCTTAACCCCAAATTAACACGAAGTGATTTCCCTTTTGCATTTGGGCTCCTATTGAACTGTCCTAGAATCACCACTGGGGTTTACACCATTCATAAGGCGAGGGGGCCCGGCTGGGTGGCAGAGCGCTTTACTTCGCACCTTCCGCTTTGGCAGCCAGGCTTTGCCAGTTTGGATCCAGTTGCAGACCTACCAATGGCTTGTCAAGCCATGCTGTGACAGGTGTCCCACATGTAAAGTAGAGGAAGATGGGTATGGATGTTAGCTCAGGGCCAGTCTTATTCAGCAAAAAAAGAGGAAGATTGGCAGCAGACGTTAACTCAGCGCTAACTTCCTCAAAAAAAAAAGGCGGAAGGGGACCGGCTCCGTGGCCGAGTGGTTAAGTTCGCGCGCTCTGCTGTGGGGGCCCAGGGTTCAGATCCGTCAGGCCACGTTGAGGCGGGGTCCCGCATATCCCACAACTAGAGGGACGTGCAACTAAGATATACAACTGTGTACGGGGGGGGCGGGGGGTTGGGGAGATAAATCAGAAAGAAAAAAAAAAAGATTGGCAACAGTTGTTAGCCCAGGTGCCAATCTTTGGGGGAAAAAATAGAAAAAGGCGGAGGGAATGAGGGCAGGCCAGCTTTCATCCTCAAACAGGGAATTACTTGCTCAGTCCACACTTGCAATTTCTGCTCATGGCCACAAGGTGGTATTGTTGCATCGCGGCAGTGTATGATCAACGTTGAGTTGCCAATCCTCACTGCGCCTGCCGTCTTTCAGCGATGAGGGGCATCTTGTCCTTTTTCAGAGCTCAGCTCTTTCAGTTTCCATACCAAGGACTAAAACGGCTCCAAGACTGGTTCCAGAACTTACTATTTCACGTTTCCTTGCCCCCCCCCTCCCCCCACCATGGGATTCCTACTACCCAGAGGTCTGGCTGTTTTTCCTTAGAAAGCCTCATAGCACAAAGACCTGACCAAACCCTTGTCACTGAATAACAGGATTACACGCCCTCCTTGTAAGGAAGTCTATCTTCAATTATTCCAGGGAGCCTGCACCTGCCTTTCTTAGGATGACTGCTTACTTTCTGTGACCCAGAGATGATTTGAGGACATCCCCTGAGTCTCATCACAAAACGATATCAACCTTAAAAACAAAACAGCCAGTTACTTTATCAGCAAAAAGAGTTTATCCGGGAATAGCCAAAGTGTGTGCATGCTATGGCCGACAGTAGGCAAATTCCACAAACAAGAAAGAGGAATGTTATTTTACAGAGAAAAAGGAGGAAATTGGCAGGGGGGTGTTTTGAACTAAAGTCCATTAGAGAAAAGCAAGAGTTCAGGGTGATGATAGTTTCTCATTGGCTGAGTCGCTGGGGTAGTCAATTCCTGTTTGGGATGCGATGTACATTTCTCCCTATAATTAATGATTCTTTCCTGTTGATGACTTCTGTTGGGGTCTAGTTGACTACCTTTTCTGTAATTGACCTGCAGTGGTTCTGCAAGGGAGCTCCCCTTCTGGCCTCCTGACTCCATTTTAAATGAGGTTTCCCTTTATTAATTTTCACAGAGGAGGGGAAAAACAAAACCAAACTTCATCTCGGTGGGAACCTTCCAGTACCTTCAGAAATGCCCCAAGCACTTTTTCCTCTGATAAAAGTCATTCTAAAATGAAGACTGCCTATGTAATCTCTTGGGCTCAGAAGACAAGGTGGCCCTGTTCCCTGTTGGCATGAGGGCCTCTCAGAGAGAGGCCATATTCTCACCCCTGAATACAAGGAAAACAACAGCAGACAGACCAACCCCAACAGTGGTCTACAAACTACAGCTGCAATCACTTTCATTAGGAACATTACGAGCACAGTGAAAAGCTTCCTTCTGCTCTATTACTTGAATAGGGCTATCCCAGGACAACAGACATCCAAGTACAGAGTTTGGGAGGGTCCTTGGGGAGGTCACGATGGTAGGCGGGCTACCAAATGAGGTGGCACAAACCAAAAAGTGCTGGAAGAAGAGACAATTAGCCCACACTGCTCACCAGCACCCCTCCCCCGACACACCCAGCCACTGGCTCTCGCTCCATACTTTCCACCATCTAGGGGATATCCTTGTCCTTGAGCCTTCTTTTTTTTAAAAACTTTTTCCTTTGAGAAAATTGTAGATTCACATGTAGTTGTAAGAAATAACACAGAGACATCCCACGTGCCCTTTATCTAGCTTCTCCCAATGAAAACACCTGGCCAGACTACAGTACAATATCACAGAACATTCTCATCACAACGGTCCCTCCTGTTGTCCTCTTACAGCTACACCCACCCCTCCCAACCCCTGGCAACCACTCATTTATTCTCCCTTTCTATAATCTGTCATTTCAAGAATGCTTCATTAATGGAATCATGTGCTATGGAAACTTTGGGAATTGGCTTTTTCCACTGAGCATAATTCTGTAGAGATTCTCACAGGCTATTGGGTATATCAACAGTTCATTTTTTTTATTACTAACTGTTCTGCCACACACCTTCATTTTTAAACCCCCATACCTGCCTAGACAGGAGGGGGCCCCCTCTTACCAGCAATTGCTTCTCCCCAGTCTTTAGAGACTTACCTTAAGCGGTAAATAATAGGGCATAAAATAAAATCTAAAGCCTGTGAGCTTAAGAATTTATTGGGGAATGTTGGGAGAACTGGATATCCACATGCTAAATAAGGGGATTGGACACTTATCCTACAGCGCCCGCGGAGGCCCCCTGACCTAAGTTCCCGATTGGCCTCCTCCCTGGGACAGAGACTCCGGCGGGGCCCCGGTGCCCGGCCACTTCAGGGAGAGACCGCCGCCCACGCCAGGAGAGCAGGCCGGGGATCGCGAAACAAACGCTGTAGCCCGAGAAAGCCCCAGGTCGCCACCTGCACGGAGCCACCCCATGTCCTGGTCCATCTCGAGGGGGCCCGCCCGGGGACGGGGGGCGGGGCTTCGCGTCGCCTAGGAGCCGGGGAGGGGCGTGGGCGGGGCTGGGGGGCGGGGCGGAGAGGGGCCTCGGAGCCGCGGAGTGGGCCGGGCGGGGCTGTGGGGCGGGGCGTCGCGTCGCCTCCCAGCGGTGGAGTGGGCCGGGCGGGGCTGTGGGGCGGAGCGTCGCGTCACCTCCCAGCCGTGGAGTGGGCGGGGCGGGGCTGTGGGGCGGGGCGGAGAGGGGCCTAGGCGCCAGGGAGTGGGCGGGGCGGGGCGGGGCGGGGCGGGGCGGGGCGGAGAGGCGCCTCCGAGTGGGCGGACCAGCCGGGGCGCCGCAGTGCGCTTGGTCCGGGTTCCCTGGAGCGCGGCCGCCGGGGCGCTGCGTACCGCTGGGCGTCTGGGAGCGCGCGGCCGCACGCAGCGGGAGCTGGTGCGGATGCTCGGAGCTTCCCTCCCAGAGGCGCAAGGCCGAGTTCTGCCGCTCCCTCCCTGGGTGTCCGCTGGCCGGAGGGTGAGTGCCTCCCCGACCCGGGGACCTAGGGCCTGCGAGGGGCAGTTCCCCGGGCCTGCTCTCGGCCGAGCCTGAGGGCCGGAGAGGTCGCCGATTTTCACTTCCCAGCCGGACTGGGAACATGTGGTCCCTTTTACCGCGGGCCGTTGATCGTTTCGCAACCAGGACTGTACTGGCTCCTCCCGAGCCAGCCCCGTGCTAGGCCCGTTCTGAGTGCTGGCCATCTGTTTCCTCTGCCCTCCGCCCTGTACGCGGTGCTGTGACTACCCGCATAGCGCAAACGAGGAGACAGGGCAGCCCAAGGCCAGTGTGTAAACGCACTGCCGGGCTAAGGCCGAGGCGGGCACCTGGGCTTCCCTGACCGCGCGCGGCCTTTGTCAAGGATGTTGTGGCCATCTGTAACAGAACCTAAAAAATTTGCTTCAACTTTTAATCTCTCTGGAAATATCAACCAAAGAAGTACATGCAAAGGAACATATATTAAATAATACACACTTCTAGCAGTGCTGTTTTTGTTTTGGAAAAAAGATGGAAATACCCGAAGTGCTCAGGAATAGAGAAATGGTCACAAATGGGCATGCAGACCGTGGTGTAGCTACATAGAGAATGACAAGCACGGGCCTGATCGTATGGAAAAAAGCATAGGAAATGAAGTGAAAACGTCGTAAAACAGCTTCTGGATGCTGATTAAGATGAAATCATGTGCATCAAAAATATCAGAGCCCATGGATGTGGTATATATAGTTTAATAACCACAAGGTTCCTTTTTCCTGCAGACGTGGGTAAGTGTACAGTTTCTAACGAAGGAGAAACCGGTTACTGCTGTAGCGTGTGGCCCAAGGAGGGAGAAGACAGGGAAGTGAAGAACCCTGGACAGCAAGTCAAGAGCCTGATAAGAGTCTTTTCTCTTATTTTGGACAAGTCTCTCACTTCTTGGGCTCCAGTTTCTTGTTCTCTACGACTAGGAGAATTGGATGAGGTGGGGAGTCACACGCTCAAATGCCGTTGATGGCCAGGCACGTGATGTAGCTGTGTAAACTGGGCCAAGCAAAACAATAGGGAATGGGGAGGCGGAGGGATACAGAAGAATGTACGCCCTGCTGTAAGCATTAAAATTAAAGCCTTTGATCTGAAGCCTCCCCTTTGGAATCTCAGGATAAGGTGTCTCCTGAATCTGCAGGACAGCGGTAACCTTTTAAAAGGTTATCACGTCATGTCACTCTCCTGCTTAAAATGCTCCAACAGCTTTCTATTAGGCTTAGAATAAAATCCTTAGCCATTCTCGGGTCTCCCAGATGACCTCTTTGACTGCAAACCCCCCCCCCCCCACACACACCGTTTTTTAACCCCAGGCCAGTCAAACAGGCTTTCTTGATGTTTCTTGAACACTCCAGGCCAGTTTCCACCTCACGCCTTATACTTGCTTTTCCCTCTGCCTGGGCCTCTATCCCTCTAGATCTTTGCGTGGCTGGGTCCGTATCATCATTCACGTGCTTGCTCAGAGATACTGTCCTGGACCGTCCCCTCTGAAAGAGCAAAGGTACCCCTGCTGTTCTATTCACTAGAGTACTTTATTTTATCATCGCTGCCACCATTACTTAGTATTATTACTAGTACTTATCACTATCTAGATGTTTATGGTTGGTTTCTTTCCCTGACTTTTCCTGCCCCGAGGGTATAAATATAAAGTTCCATTCTCAGTGTCTTGTTCACTGCTGTGGCCTCAGCACCTAGTGCAGTACCTGGCCAGAGGGCGAGTCCTGCGACAAGCTGGGGACCCGGTGGATTGGATGAGTAGGTTGGTGAGGACTTGTGTCCTACTCGCTGCTGGTAATGGAGAGTCAACCCCAGCGGCTTAAACACAGTTCAGAGTTTGATCTCTCATGTAAAGAAGGCTGGAGGTTGGCAATCCAGAACCGTCTCACAGCCCCAAGAAAGCATCAGGAATGCAGATTCCTTTCATATCTCTCTTCTGCCATCCTTAGTCCATAGCCTCTGTCCCCAGGATAACGAGATGACTGACTGAGTCCTCACTGTCATCCCACAGTCCAGCTCAGAAGAAGGCCAGTGGGAAGGGCCAAAATGGTACACCCCCTCCACCCCTGCTAAGTCAGCCCCTTTAAGGATATTCCCTAGGAGCCCCACCTGGTGGCTTCTGCTTACACCTCATTGGCCACCTCTAAGTGCAAGGGAGGCTGGGAAATGTAGTCTCTAGCTGGGCATATTAACATGGGAATAAATTCAGAGACCGTCCTTTTTTGTTTTTTTGGTTTTTTTAGAGGTATTAGGCAAACTTTATAGGTCAGAATTTTTTTTGGGGGGGCAAGACATTTGCCCTAAGCTAACATTTGTTGTCAATCTTCCTCTTTTTTCTTCCTTCCCCCCCCAAAGCCTCAGTACGTAGTTGTATATAGTTGTAAATTCTTCTAGTTCTCCGATATGAGCCACTGCCACAGCATGGCTACTGACAGACCAGTGGTGTGGTTCTACACCCGGGAACCAAACCCAGGCCACCAAAGCAAAGAGCTCCAAACTTTAACTGCTGGGCCATCAGGGCTGGCTCTCAGGGACTGTTCTTAAAGAACAAGAGAGATGATGTTCGGTAGCCAGAGGCAGGCTCCTAACTGTTCAGTCAATAGTTGATTTAAGCAAAATGGGAAAATACTGAAACTCACCTTTGGGGTTTGAAGGTGTTTGGAGTTTCCACCCTCTGTCTGGTGAGAGCTGTTTGCTCTCTCTCCACTTGAAGGGCCTGCCTGCCCCTGACTCAGCTCTGGCCACACTTATTTAAACCTCTTTTCCTTTCTGTCCCCCGGGCACCCAGCCCCGGGTACAGCCCAGCCCCTCACCCTGCCCTCAGTTCTTGGCAGCAGTCTGCATATCTCAGCAGTTTACCCAGCGCTCCTGCACAGCTGGTGGCATGGAGGGCCCAGGAATGAGCTCATTCAGGCTCTGTTCCAGATTCCAGTGGTGGCCATTGATGAGCCCGATTTCTGTCTCTCTGTTATTTTTATTGGGATGCATTGACATTTTAAAATTGTCATTTGTGGGGCTGGCCCTGTGGTGTAGTGGTTAAGTTCACACGCTCCACTTTGGCAGCCCAGGGTTTGCAGGTTCAGATCCTGGGTGTAGACCTAACACTGCTCGTCAGTCCACACTCTGGTAGCATCCCACGTAAAATAGAGGAAGGTTGGCACAGATGTTAGCTCAGGGCCAATCTGCCTCTCTCTCTCTCTCTCTCTCTCACACACACACACACACAGATTGTCATTTGGACACAACATGTGGCATCCCCACACTGGCCCTGAGTCACAGGCTCTGAGCAGTTTTTTCTGACGGTGGGCGCAGCTTTGTTGGAGACTGTCTCTTCTCAGAATGAAGCCAGTTATTGTGGGGTCGGCCAGCCAGGGGTGAGGATTCAGGCTTCCCTGGCCTTTGAGGCCCCACAGGGAGAACTAAGATTTTCCAGAGCCTTATGTGCCAGCTGTCGTACGTATGTACTGGTCTCTCTTGCTCTCCTGGGTGATGCTGGGGCTCTGTAGACTCTGGTAGACATGGTAGCTATGAATTGCTTACCAGTACTCCTGCCCGTTGTCTAATCAGCTAAGGTGAATATCTTACGGGGAAAGCTTGGGAGAGGGAGGGAGGAAGAGAGGCCCGGCCCTTCTTCCTATCGGATGACTCATTTCCCAGGACCTCTTCTCTGTGGCCCCTTCAGAAAAACTTCTGAGTCCTTTCAAAAAAAAAAAAAGGTTTTGATAGCCTGCATGATTTATCCTCTGAGGCCTAAATCTCCAGAGAGTTCCTTGCCTCTTTTGAGAAGACTTTTTTCTGACACATTTTCCTGCCCTTCACTAAGTGGTGGTGAGGCCTGGAGTCAGCACGTTGACTTCACCACTGCCTCCCCCACCTCCCTCAAGTGTTTGTTTTCTCTTGCAGATTGTTGGGGTCACTGAGCAGAACAGCCACACCTAAAAGCCTGGGGCTGCTCCATCGAGCACTTCCTGACCAGCGACCAGGACTAACAGCAGACCCACCTCTTGGCAGTCTTCAGAGAGAAAGAATCCGTCTTCCTAGCACATGGCAGGTGATTATTAGCTGTGGGGTAGTTAAACTTTTTAAAGTTGAAATTTTAATTGGAGATTGAATACATTGTTATAAAAAATTCAAACAACCCTTTTGTTTATAACGTGAATTGTTACCGTACAAAATTGATGTTCTCTACCTGATGCACATGAAAAGCAATTATTATGCCACTGGCTTTTGAGAAAAGAAAATGCTTGATTGTGAGGTCACCGCCCAAGGAGGCAGGAGGCCAAGCTCTCAACCCTGTGTCCCTGGTTCAGGGTTTGGGGCCAAAGTTAAGAGGTTGGGAGAACAGGCCGGGACGGGAAATGCTGGAGGGGCAGGTTTTGATTGGAGGGCTTGAAATATTTGTGGTAATGTTTTAAACGTTTGTGGTAAGCTGTGGAAGGGGCTTCACCGCCAGATCTTCCGGGACAACGGATCCCTCACTTCTGACAAGAGTCCAACTTTCACATTCCAGTCCTGTTCCCGTCCTTTGGTTCTGCAGAGGGAGAATCTTTGGTCCTGGTGTCATTTCAGGTCAAGATTTTCTCCTCTGTGCGTTCTCTGACTACGTGACTTGCAGATTTTTTTGTTTACTACTTCTGAAAAACAACTCTTAATCATTCTATTGATAAGATGGGATCAGTTCATACTGGTCCTAGTGGGCCCGCAGTTACAGAATCGCTATCTGGAATTATCTTGCTTTGTACTTTCTTATTTATGTTACTGTCCTATTAACTTAAAAAGCCTCAAAACGAGTTTATTCAGGAATAGTCAAAAGAATTGCAATCTGGGATGTGCGGGCTCTGGAGAATCATAGGCAAATCTGGAGAACAAAGAAGGGGAGCTGGCTTTATAGAGAAGAAGGGGGAGTGGGAGGGGCTATTCTAAAGGAAAGTCCATTGGAGGAAAGTAGCAGTTCAGGGTGGCAATGGCTTCTCATTGGCTGAGCTGCAGTGTTTCTCATTGGCTGAGCTGAGGCATTTCTCATTGGCTGAGCTGTGGCATTTCTCATTGGCTGAGCTGAGGCATTTCTCATTGGCTAAGCTGCTGTGTTTCTCATGGCTGGTGTGTTGCTGGGTGGGGAGAGAAATCTCCCTTGAGTAGTGAAGCAGTTGGCTTCCTGTCAGAGCCTCTGTCTCTTCCCTTTTGGAGTAATTGACCATGTATGATAGTGCAGGAGAGCTCCCCCTGCAGGTCTTCCCGACTTCAGTGGAGTTCAGGTTTCTTTTATTAATTCCCACAGTCCATTTCAACCCCACCAGAATGTAAGTTCCCTGAAACTAAGGGACATGCTTATCCTGTCTTTGTTCTAGTCTCTGGAATGATCCCCAAGACATGGTAGGTGCTCAATAAATAGTTACTGAGTGAGTGAGCCCCAGCAGTCACCATGGTGAAACATTCAGTATGACTGCATCTTTACTTTTGTCTCTGCCCACAGCACACACATATACACACACACACGCCATTCTGCAACTTCTTTTTTCTCCCAGCAATAAAACATGAAAATCCTTTTATTTCAGAACCTAAAGATCCACCTTATTTTACACATTATAGTGTAGATTGTGGTTTCTTAACTACAGCACTACTGACATTTTAAGCCAGATAATCTTTGTTGTGGGGGCTGTCCTGTGCATTGCAGGATGTTTAGCAGCATCCCTGGTCTCTATCAGATGCCAGTAGCACCCTCCCCCCTAGCCGTGACAACCAAGACTGTCTCCAGACATTGTGAAATATCCCCTGGGAGGCAGCACTGCCCGCAGTTGAGAGCCACTGGTGTGGATATTTCATTTGTATCCATTCTCCTATTAAGCTCCCAAGTAGAGTTCTTTTATCACAAAGGAATCTGAGAAGTCAAGAATGTTGACCATTAATCTAACTCATGAAATTCAACCTTTACACTCAGTCAAGTGTCCCAAAGCTGTTTGCTTCAAATTAACTTTTGTGTTTTCTCCTCAAGGTCCTAAACTGAGAAACTTAAATCAAGAGTTAGAACATTTTAGTCTTAGACGTTACCAGGACAAATTTAAGCAAATCCCCAAAGCTGCCTTCCAGGAGAAATCAGTACATAATCTCACAGAATCTTATAAACGGGGAAAATTCTGCTTCAGAGGCTTCTGCTATTAATGACACAGCCAGGACTTGTAAGACCTGACTCTTCATAGAGCTTCTTGTCAGACTTGCCACGAAAAGCTGGGCTCTGTGTAGGCCCTGCTCCCCCCTCTGGAACTAGGGGTCCAATGTTTCATATCTTGTTTAAGTGTCAGATTTTGATGGGCCTCGAGGAGAAGAAAGCACAACTTTGTGGCAGTAGCTGACACCTGCCAATGTAGGGTTAACACGAAAGAGTAATTGCGGTAGCTTTTTATTTTGATGTTAGGAAACAGGGCTAAAACTTCTCATAGAGGATAGCCAAAATAGGTTGGGCTTTTAAAGAACTTAGTGGTGTTTTCTTTTTTTTTTTTAAAGATTTTATTTTTTTCCTTTTTCTCCCCAAAGCCCCCCAGTACATAGTTGTATATTCTTCTTTGTAGGTCCTTCTAGTTGTGGCATGTGGGACGCTGCCTCATCGTGGCTTGATGAGCAGTGCCATGTCTACGCCCAGGATTCAAACCAACGAAACACTGGGCCGCCTGCAGCGGAGCACGCGAACTTAACCACTCGGCCACGGGGCCAGCCCCCCTTAGTGGTGTTATTTTTGAGGAATCATAATTTGACCTGTTGTATTTTTGTGTATTAGTAAGCACAAATAATGATGAGCTATGATATAACTCGATTAAAAAAATGCTCATTATTTTAAAACTGTCACCCATAAAAAGGGTTGGTATTTCTTAGCTTCAGCTGCTGTGACACACCTACACACCTCCTTTTCGTCTTAGTCCTCCTTGAATTTTGATACAGAGGAATTGCTCTTGAAGAGAATGTTTCTTCTCTGGATTTAGGTAAGAAAGTGCTCATCGTCTATGCGCACCAAGAGCCCAGGTCTTTCAATGGATCCTTGAAGAGAGTGGCGGTGGAGGAGCTGAACAGGCAGGGCTGCGCCGTCACTGTTTCTGATCTCTACGCTATGGACTTTGAGCCGAGGGCCACAAGGAAGGATATCGCTGGTGAGTCGTGGGATAAGCGCTCTGCTTTTTTAAAACTTTCTTCTTGTGTTTTTTTAATTTAAAAAATGTCTTGAAAAAAGCTAATCATTGACGTGATATACAACTCTCAAGATAAAAGAGTCTGCAATGCAGGTCCTTCCCACTGTGTCCCCCAGCCACACGGCTCCTCTGCCCTCAAGGTCCGTGGATCAGTTTGCTCCATATCCTTCCAGAGGTAGTCTGTGCTGTATAAGGCAATTGCCAGTGTGTTCTCCACTGTCGTCCCACTCTGCTGCCACTTAGGGCCTGGTGGCCTTGGACTCGTCCCTCAGCCTCTCTTCAGTCTGGGTTTCCTCACACCGATCTCATCGGCTGTTCTGAAGTTAGAAGAGGTCCTGTATGGAGCGCGGCACCTGGGGGGTGGGAAGCCCTCCGTGATGGCAACCTGTTATTAATCCTGATTAATGCCTCCTGAGGAATCGTTCTGGTTGACAGGAAGCTGATTAAAGGCATAGATCAAGATAACTTACTTTCGTCTTAGTTGCCTAGGTAGAGCTGGAAGTTCTAGTCCCAAACGCCTCCTCCCACCCGCGGCTCCTGCCTGACCTCCCCCTCCCCCACTGGGCTTGCTCTTGAATCACTGCTGCTACAGTGAGCTTTTCCAGACTCACATCGGGCCATCTGTTTATTTTTCCTGCTTACACCGTATAGCTCCCCACGTGCAGGAAAAGCCTAAGCTTCTCAGCAAGGCTTGCGAGGCCTGGCCCATCGCTCTAGTCACATCACCTGCAGCCCTCCTGCCTTTCGCCCCCGTCCCTCAGATGTGCTCCTGGTGGCCCTTTGCCGGCCTGGCCAGGTTGGTGGACGCTCTGCCCTCTCTGCGTCTTTTGCTCAGAACATCCTTCCCCTTCACTCCAGTGCTCCAGGCTACCTGGTGAACTCCTATCCCATCTTCAAAACCCGGTCAGAAAGCCAATCTCCAGGGATGTGTTGGTAACCCACCCAAGCAGAGCTGGTTACTGCCCCTCTGGGCGGCCGCTGTACGTGTTTCACACTCCAGAGCTGGACCACATGCATCTTGATGGTGGCATGGGGGCTCATCTGGCCACAGCATTAGACTGAGCTTGCAGACCGATCAGGTTTTGTAGGTTAATCATTTGGTTATTTATCTGTTTCTGCTAGACTTTGAGTCCCTTGAAGATAAGGACGGTAGCTTTCTCTCTTTTTATGTACATAGCTGAGCTGAGGGCCTGGCACCTGGTCAGGTCTCGGTGAGTGTCTGGTGCCTTGCTCAGTGAGTCCAGGTAACCTGACACTCGTGGGATCGGCAGGATGGGCTGTGGACGCCCAGCTGAGAGTGAGAACATTGGCCTCTTCCTCTCCAGGCGTGCTCTGCAATCCCGACTTCTTCCGTTATGGGGTGGAGGCATATGAAGCCTGCAAGAAGAGGTCTCTGACCAGTGACATCATTGACGAGCAGAAGAAGGTTCAGGAAGCTGATCTAGTGATATTTCAGGTTCGTTTTTCCTCTAATTATTATGGTGAATTAGATTCATTTTATGTCAGACTCTTTCCACATGCTGAGTTTCATGCTCCCAGAAGTGGTATTAGTGTTTTTAGCACATTTGCCCACATATTTGTGTCTGGCTGGGTAAGGAGATCCATGTACCCAATATCACTCCTTCAAAGTCCTGACCCCTCAGCATTTGCGTTAGCCCAGCAGTCCATGGAATGTCTGACTCATGCCCTGAGTTGCCCTCCTTCCCCTCCCGTCCCCACCCCAGACGTGTAGAGGCTGCATGAAAACCAGATTTGTCCATGTGAGTATTTACCCAGGTAATTCGGGTGAAAGGCAACTCCTGCCTTGAATATCCTAATCATTAAGAGGAGAATCTTCTTTTGTTCCTTCCTCTCTCTGGTTGCCTCACTCGACCCTGCTTCCGTGTATTCATTCACAATTGTCCCAGGCTGGTGACTCGCTGCAGGAAGAGCCAGCCCAGGACGCTGCTTCTATGGACTCTAGCTCGTCAAGGCCACTTGCCGCCCGCGCTAGACAGGCATGCCGCCGTGGAGGTGAACGTAGCCTGGCAGCAAAATAAACCCGTGCTTTTGGGAATCATTGGGTTGATGGAAATCTAAGTCCAACTCGAAGAAAAGGAGAATTTATTCGAAGGACCCTGGTCACTTGGGTCTCCTTGAACCCAAGGGCAGGCTGGCTGGGCCTCAGGGACAGTGGAGATGGGGCTTGGACACCTCCGCTCTCGCTGGCTCTGCGTGTCAGCTGCTCCTCTCCGCACGTCGGCTCTGCTCTCCTCCCTCACTGCGCACCCAGGACTGGAGTTTAGATCCAGAATCTTGAAGGGAGCAATCTGACTGGTCCAGATTGTCTCTGTTTTCCAGCCTGCTTGAGGGTGGGGAGTGGGTGGGAGGACAAGACCCCTGTGCTCATGGGGGTGCTGAGCCCACATTTCGGGTGAGGGGTCCAGATGGAACAACACATCCTGAAAGGCGAAGTTCACAAACCCTTCATAAAATAAACCTGCACCTATGGGAGGAGGGATGCTTCACCCCTTCTCTTCTGCCTGACCCAGGCTGCCTCTATGCACGCCTTCCTGGCACCATCCCTGTCTTTATGAGCGACCTTGAGCTGCTGGTCTGGTCAAGGTGCAGGACGTTCTTTCGTCCTCATTACACGTGGCTGGATCACAGTGCCTTAGACCTAGGTGGCTATATGGCTTATGGTCCACTTACTAATAGTCATGCCAGAACGATGGGGCTACAGCAAGACGGGCCCCAGCAGTTGGCCCACGGTCAGAGCAGAGCCGTGCTCAGTTCTCTCGCGCCTCTCTTCCTGTCTTCCTGGGGCCAGCTGCCCCTCCTCTCCCCCGCCTCCTCCACTCATGTAACTGGGTGGCTGAAGCAAGTCAAGGCCTGTTCTTTCTGTAATGATCTTTCTCTTTTCTACCCCATTTCACTTCTCTTATCCCCCTGCATTCCCTCTTTTCCTGATACTTTGCCCAGAGGGTCTGCATTGTAAGTTTCTTTTTTTACTCAACACTAATAAGTATTTCATTCATCACTACTGCTACTGTTATCATAGCTCGCTGCTCACTGCGCACTGGCTGTTCTGGGCGCTGCAGTGTGTCACTGAATCCTCAGCACAATGCTGTGAGCTGGGAACTAGTAGTCGCCCTACTCACATCAGGAAAAGGAGGCACAGAGAGGTTAAGCAACTTGCCACCGTCATCAGCAGGAGGTTGTGGAGCTTGGATTTCAGTGCCGAGTCCCGCGTTGGATGTATCGTGAAAGCACGTGGAACATGGGCTTCCTTCCCCTTTGGCGACAGATTATTGCCTGTGTTCCTTCCATTGATGATGTGTTCAGTAGAGTGTTAGGGCTTCTCTGGGAACCAGAGGGACTTCAGGGAGCTCTTACTGCTGCTGTGTTTGGAATCTGAGCATAAGGCTTTAGTTTGTGTTGAAATCCAAAGCTCAGCACCTAACTCAGTCCGACTCCCAGAGGCCAGCAGCTCACTCCCAGGCACGGACAGGGGTACCTTCTCTTCCACACCCTTCCTCTTGGCCCCCTCGCCTGGATCGGTCACAGGGACTGCTGCCACAGAGCCAGTGTCTCCTAGAGCTTCCCAGCGCCTCCCGCCTGCTCAGGGACCAGCATCAGGGGACTGTCACTGCGGGATGCAGAGCCACCTATAACAGCAGCCAGGGCCGTTGTCAACCCCGTCCACCCCAACATCACCATGTCCTCATTGTGTGCCTCAGAGGGAATGGGCAGAAAGGTCCCGCCCTGCTCATCCTGCCCCATGGTACCCTCACCTGCCCGGCCACCTGGCGGGGGAGGGCGGCGGGAGTCCTGGATCACCAGGTAGACAGCATGTGGCTCCGCTGTTGCCCCCGCAGTTCCCGCTGTACTGGTTCAGCGTGCCGGCCATCCTGAAGGGCTGGATGGACAGGGTGCTGTGCCAGGGCTTCGCCTTCGACGTCCCCGGATTCTACGACTCCGGCTTCCTCAAGGTGTGTGCACTGGGGTAGGAGTCGCTGGGACGGGGGAGGGAGGGGGGCAGCTCTTCAAGTTGCGTTTCTAGTTTGCTTTTGATTTAAACAAATACTGATTGAGCACCAACTATGTGCAAAGCCCCGGGTTCCGTGCTCGGGTGAGGAAAGCGTTGTTTCTGAAGTCATGGGGCTCTTGGTCTAGTGAGGGGCACAGACACGTCCACAACTAACTAGTGACTGGCCGCGGGGGCCTGGGCTGGTGTTGGGGAGGCCGACTTGGGCCCCATGGTGGTCAGCCCTGGCTCTCGAGAGGGGTCTGCTCCTGACAGTCGAGCCCTGGCCTCGTCCCAGCTCTCCTCTGAGCTTCACCTTCCTACCCGAAAAAATAAGGTGACACAAGACCTCCATGCAGGCGTAGGCTCACATGGACCTGCTACATGCGCAACATGAGGAGCTGTGATTTTTTAAATTCTAAAAGCCTCTGAAAATAAGTGCATATAAGGAAAACACTGAATCACAAAGATCCGTCTTGGACCCTGAAGTAACGCTGCCATTTGCTGAGTGGTCCTGGGTGCTGGCCCACCTGCCCACTGCCTCATTCAGCCGTCACAGCCGCCCCCCCCGCCACCAGTCAGCGCCTAGCACTCACCCACTTCCCCCACAGCATCCATGGAGCCTGCACTCGACCTGAAGTCGGGCACAGCAGAGTCTCTGCTCCCCTGGTCCAGTCCCTCTGATTGTTCCCTCCTTCCTCTCCTTGGATGTGGGTATCACCTGCAGCTGGGCAGGACAGAGATGGGAATGTTAGAGTTGTCCATCCCTGGAAGGAACTGACCTCACATTTTCCCTCCTGGGCATTGGAAACCTCTGTGCTGGAGTGGCAATAGCCCTTATTTATCTCCTCCTCTGGAGTCCACACAAAGGCATCTGCTTTCTCTTCTGCAGGATAAATTGGCCCTCCTCTCGCTCACCACGGGCGGCACGGCCGAGATGTACACGAAAACCGGAGTCAGCGGAGATTTTCGATACTTCCTGTGGCCCCTCCAGGTACCCACTGCACCACCCTGCCCGCCCCCCTTCCCCTGCAGTCCCCCAGGGGTCAGACGAGATGGGACAGAAGCCTGACACCCAGACCATTTTACCTCCCCCTGGATACAGGAAGTTAGAACATCTTGCCCTTTTTCATTTTTTACTTAGCAGCACTGAAAAGGTTGGCCAGTAGGGAAAACACATGTTATAATGACAGCCTTTGATATTGTTTGGGCAGAAGCTAAGCCAAACCTGGTTAGTTGATGTCTGCTCTGTGGTAAACAGAGTCACCCCAAGGTGGCCCTGTGTGTGTAACAAGGGAGGTGTAGAGCCGTCCACACTGACTCAGCTTTGTGGAGGCAGCATCGCCCTCGAACCCTGGCCAGAGGTGCCCTGGGCCTGGCATTCAGGACAGCCTCACGCCCACCACAGGCGAGGGGTCCATGGAGCCAGGGGCTGTGCCCCCTCGCTAGAGCCCAAACCCCCTTCTGGGTACCCAGGGCTCAGGGCCTGTGGCCCGCTCTCCAAGGTGGACACCGTGCTGCCTGTGTGCATGCCCTGGGCCCGAGGATCGGCCAAGGATGGCTGGCTGTGGAGGGGAGAGCAGTGGGCAGAGCGCATTTGAACAGCCTGCGGTGTCCACGTGTGAAGCCCCCGTGCTGAGGGACAGGCTCCGGTCCCACAGCTGCATCCCGGTGCAGGACTCCCGGAAGACCCCGGTGGGAACCTAGGTGGGAACTGTTCTTTCTGGTTGTTATGAAGGGACGTGTGTCGACCTAGGAGGGGGTCACACACCTGACAGTTTGTGGGCTTGCTTTGAAAACGTAGACAGTGGAGTGTGGGCCTCTTGCCCTCCCGCCTACCCCTGGTAGGGCAGGCCTGGACCAGGCTGTGGGTTTTAAGGGAAGGAAAGCAGAGGGAGGAGAGAGAGATTTCTAGAAAAACAAGTGGTCTTCTTTGAAAAGAGACAAGATGGTGACAGTGATTCCATTCAGTGATGCTCTGCTGAGGGAGATGGTAATTCACAAGTCTGGACTTTCTCCTCCACCTGCCGACTGGTCTCTTATATGCCGGTACCCAAGCTTAAATTCTTCTTATTTAAAAAAAATCTTGATATTTTTTTCAGTTTGCAAAAGAGTACATATTACAGACAAAGAAGTGAGACTATAAAATATAACAACAGAAAGTCAGTCCTCTTAATCCCCCCTTAAAAAGAATCACTTTTAATAATTTGGTGTATTTTCTTACGGCCCATATATATTCTTACATATATACTTTTTGCTATTAGGTTTATTATGTTTTTTTTTTTTTTTACATAAGTAGTACACCACAAATACTGCTTCAAATTTCTTGTTGTTTTCATTTAGCACTTATCTTGAACAACCTTCCATGGTGGCACATAATAGCTAGAATAATCTCTTCTGGAATAATCCATCGTATGAATGTACCATAATTTGTCTAATCAAGCAGAACCGTGATGTCTAGTGTCTGCATCAGTAGCAGAGGTTGCAGTTTACTCTCAGTTATCAGAATAGAGTTGGGAGCTCCCGCGGCCCAGAGCTTCACCTCGCTGGCAAAGGCCTCAGCCTAAGGCTGTAGGGCAGCTCAGTTGTTTTCCGTTACCTCGTAGCGTTACAGTTGTTCAGTATTCTTTGAAGGTTTGTTTCATACCATTTCCCCCTTTAAGTATTTAACTGAATGATATGTAAAGGGTGTGGCTTCTCACCAGTCCTCTCTCTCTCTGGCTGTAGCACGGTACGCTGCACTTCTGTGGATTTAAGATCCTTGCCCCTCAGATCAGTTTTGCTCCTGAGATTGCATCAGAAGAAGAGAGAAAAGAGATGGTGGCATCCTGGGCCCAGAGGCTGAAAACCATCTGGAAGGAAGAGCCCATCCTGTGCACACCCCCTTGGTACTTTGGGCAATAACTGTGCCATGTACACATCACATGAGCACCACACAAGGAGACACAAGCATGTGCAAAGAGAAGATGATGCTGTGAGCAGATGACAGACAACGGAATTACCTAGACCTATTTACTGACGTGCATGACGTGCCTGGAGTGTTTCAGGGTTTCATACAGCCAGCCCAGTGTTGCCGGGGCCAGCTGGTTCTTTCTTTCCTTTTCCAATATCTTTCCATCTCCCTATTTGCAACCTTCGTGGTTATTTTCAAATAGCTTTCTTGGCGTGGAGCTAGATTTGTTAGTTTCTTCTATTTCATGACTCAACTTGAGAGTTTTATTTTTTACAGGAAAGTTGAATCTTTTCATAGCTAGTGTTTTGGTGCTCTGTTTGGACTTATTTCTTCCATCATCTTCTTCTTTTTTTTTTTCCTTACTTGCATTATGACTATGAGGTTTTAATTGAACAGCCATTTAACATGTTTTAAATCACTGAGTGCCAGTTACAATGATCATTTCCCAGCGTTAGTCTGATGGCATCCTATCACCGCACACGTTCATGTGACACTGCTAATAGACCCCGAAGTGTAGAGGCATGTGGATGTGGGCGTCTCCCTAAGAGCAAGTTTAAGAGATTACATCTCCTCCTCCTCTTCCTCCTCCTCATGGTCGCTGCTGAGGACAGACAGATGCCCGGCGCCCGTCTTCCTCAGCATTCCCGACACCACCCGCATCCCCTTCTCGTCAGACTCACCACACAGCTTCTCCCTGGATCCTCGTCATCAGACACCTTCTTGTTGGAACTGTCATCTTCCGACAGCTTTTCCCCTGCCTCACTTTCCTCCCCTTCATCAGCACCTTCAAACCCTTTTGCACCTGCATCTTCCGCCTCTTTTTCAGCTGACGCATCATCAAATACTTTTTCATGTGTGTCTTTCTTTTCACCTGAATCTTCACCCTCTCAGAGCGTCCCTCATCAGACGCTCCCTCAGAGCCATCGTCTTCAAATTCTGATTTTTCAGGGTTCTTTCCTTCTAACTGTTCAACACCGTTTTCTTCTGTGTTTTTGGAGCCATCTTCAAACTGTCTTGAAGAGCAGTCTTCAGCTTCTCTTTCCAAGACATCCTCCTCAGGCTCTTTTTGGGGCTGTCCTCCTCAGATTCCTTTTCAGGGTCGCCTTCAAGCTTTTTCCAAAGCCATCCTCTTCATAATCTTTTTTGAGGCTCTTCATTTGAGGTTCTCCTCCAAGATGGTCTCTTCAGACTTTTGGAACTGCCTTCTTGAGACTCTTCAGAGCCATGTTCTTTAGCATCTTTTTTAGAAGGATTTTCTTCAAAATCTCCCCCATCTTCTGTTATGTCAAATATCTTTCCACCTATAGGTTCTTTAAATGCCATGTTAGTTACAGCTTCTTGAGCATTCGTCGTGTGCTAGGATGTTCTAGAAATGTGTTGCTTTAGAAGACCTGCTCTTTGAAGCAAAGATGGAATTTGAATACTGACTGCCTCTGTTGGCCTCGGGGCATTAAAGAAAGCCTCCGTTCTCTTAGCCTTTCCTCCCTTTCCCTTGGCATCCCCTCAGCCTGGTCCTCTGTAGTCCCACCCCACGCTTGGACAGGGATTGGTGTCCACCAAGCCACCTGCTGTTGAGGGTTCAAATACAAGGATCAGCTTCTTCTGCATTCCTCAAGGTCACAGAGGTTACACCATCTGGGTGTTTATCAAGGAGAAGGAGCTTCCCAGTTGGCCCACACTTTGCATACTCTCCTCAGAGGTTTCCTCCGACCTCGCTGAGCACCAGCGGGCCATCCTCAGAATCCACAGGATGGGACATCTTTGAGGATGACGACTCCCTCGTTTGTGGCGTGCTCAGGATGGTCCAGCAGTCCAGCTGCTGTTATTACAGAGACACTTCTTCCTGTGCTGCGGGCACCTCTGCTTTTCTGAAGCCTCACGTTCCCCTTAGTTGGAACTCGGCAGCCTCAATATGCAATTTCTACCTTCTAATTTCATCTCCATCCAAAAGTTCTAATGCAAGACCCACAGATTCTCTCTTCAAATAACTGCAAAGCCCATCCCCTTCAAGATTTCTTTGGTTATCTTTGAGAAGCTTGACTTTAGCTTCTGCCTGAGGATCTCATAATTATGACAAATTAGACAGAAGGCGTGAGGAAGCCTCCACTGTGATGTCTGGAGGCAAACCAGTCACGTGACATTTGTATTCCTATCTTCAACGTGAAGCCTTTTGTTCTCTCCTCTTTTTGAGATCCGTGGGTTTGGGAGTTTCTGTTCACAGAGGTTTCTCAGCATTACTAGCATCATCTATCTTTTCAGTAGAGCCAGACTTGCCATCCTTGAGGAGCCATCATTAGCCTGATATATGGCAGTAAAATCTTCAGTGATCTTGGGGAGCCAAGCCTTCTTGCCCAGGGCTGTCAGCTGGCTACTGCCTGGGAGATTGATTTCTCCGCTGGGGCTCTCCTGGGCGTCGTCACCCTGGATGTCTCTGTAAAGTTCTTGCATTCGCAGCTGCTCATCAGACGCCTCTTCCCATCCACGTAGTTGCTGTCCATGTTTTCTGCCTGGCTCAGGAGCAGGGCCTGGGCGAGCAAGGAGGTGCTGGCTCGTTCCGCCTGGCCTCTGTGTCACCAGTCAGGTCTGAGGCCTGCTGTCTTTGTATTCTAACTCTGCCCTGCTTTCTTTTGTGGCAGTATTTCCTGAACATGCCCTGGGCTGCTTTTTCCCAGTCAGACTCTGTCTCTGGACTCCCTCAAGCTTTCTGATCCCTGGAGAATCCTATCAGCTGTCTTCCGGGCACCTCAGATTCAACGTTGCCATCATTTGGGTTCATCCTTCTACTTCCCACACTCTATCACTGTCCGTTACTTCAGTAAGAGGCAGGAACATTCATTCAGTCATATTCCTGAGTCAATATGCATATCACAACCTATATTCCACGAGCTTAATCAGCAAGCCTTGGGAAGTCAGCAGTCCCCTGACAGCATGCCCTCGTTCTCGCCCCGGGCCCGTGACGTGTCGGGGTTTCTACACTGAAACTATACCTGGCATCTGGTTCTTACTTCAGGGCCATCCCACCTAAAATCGCCCATTCTTTCCTCTTAAAGAAGACATCTTGATTATAGACTAATAGACTAATGACTAATCAGCCCATGCTCACACATAACTATGGTTTCGTGCACTTGGTATTTTTTATAACGTGGGCATTCTGTGACTCAGCTGTGGCTGTCAGAGGCCTTAACACAGTCGAGCACATTGACGCTGGACTTAAATTGAACGTTATTTATCCACATCACCAACCATAAGGTGTTATTCAGTCAAGGGACTCAGGACATACGGAAAAGTTCACATATGTACACATAGGTACACACACGCTACTAAGCAAATAAATAATTTCCTTAGCAACCCCCCAACCCCCCATTAAACCTTACACTGCGCATATTTACTACGACCTTACCAAACCCCAAAAACAAGACCAAATACGCAAAACTATGTAAAGCCTAATTCTCACACAATAGCACTCACACTAAAAACCTACCCAACAATCTAAAAGGACCCCCCCACTGATACCAACATGCTACTTTAATCAATAAAATTTCTGTAGACAGACATCCCGCTAGATCTGATTTCTCAAAAAATCCATTAAAACAACCCAACACCCAAACCCCACCACGCACCCTAAACTGAACTTGTTAATGTAGCTTAATAACATAGAGCAAGGCGCTGAAAATGCCTTGATGAGTATTCTTACTCCATAAACGTATAGGTTTGGTCCCAGCCTTTTTATTAATTGCTGCTAAAATTACACATGCAAGTATCCACTTCCCAGTGAGAGTGCCCTCCAAGTCACACCCAACGATTGAAAGGAGCAGGTATCAAGCACACTAAAACAGTAGCTCACAACACCTTGCTTAACCACACCCCCAGGGAAACAGCAGTGACAAAAATTAAGCCATGAACGAAAGTTTGACTAAGTTATATTAAATGCGGTTGGTAAATTTCGTGCCAGCCACCGTGGTCATATGATTAACCCAAATTAATACAACCCCAGCGTAAAGTGTGTCAAAAGATATCATCACAAATAAAGTTAAAAGCCAGTTAAGCTGTAAAAAGCTACAACCAAAGTAAAATAAACTACGAAAGTGACTTTAGTATCTCTGACTACACGATAGCTAAGGCCCAAACTGGGGTTAGATGCCCCACTATGCTTAGCCCTAAACCCAGATAATTTACCACAACCAAGTTATTCGCCAGAGTACTACTAGCAATAGCCTAAAACTCAAAGGGCTTGGCGGTGCTCTATATCCTTCTAGAGGAGCCTGTTCTATAATCGATAAACCCTGATAACCTCACCAACCCTTGCTAATGCAGCCTATATACTGCCATCTTCAGCAAACCCTAAAAAGGTACTAAAGTAAGCACAAGTATCCAACACAAAAACGTTAGGTCAGGGTGTAGCTTATAGGATGGAGGGAAATGGGCTACGTTTTCTCCTCTTAAGAATATAAACGTGCACGAAAGTTTCTATGAAACTAGAAACCAAAGGAGGATTTAGCAGTAAATTAAGAATAGAGAGCTAAATTGAATCAGGCCATCAAGTGCACACACACTGCCTGTCATCCTCCATAAATATTACAAATCATAATTTAACGTAATATCATGATCCAAACATTTAAAAGGAGACAGATCCTACCTAGGTAAGTGTACCGGAAGGTGTGTTTGGGTAATCAAAGTGTAGCTTAAATAGAGCATCTAGTTTACACCTGGAAGATTTCACATAAAATGATCGCTTTGAACCAAAGCTAGCCCAAACAACACCCACGTCAGCTACTTCAAACTACTTAAATAAAACATTCACCAAACTACTAAAGTATAGGAGAGAGAAATTTTAATTGGTGCTATAGAGAAAGAGAATGATGAAAGAAATGTTAAAAGTACCAAGTAGCAAAGCTTACCAAAATGATTTAGCTAGAATAGTTTAACAAAGAGAACTTAAGCTAAACATCCCGAAACCAGACGAGCTACCTACGAACAATTTCAAAGAACCAACTCATCTATGTTGCAAAATCGTGAGATTTATAGGTAGAGGTGAAAAGCCTAATGAGCCTGGTGATAGCTGGTTATCCAATGACAGAATTTCAGTTCAAATTTAAATTTACCTAAAAAACCTTACAATTCCAACGTAAATTTAAATTCTAATCTGAAAAGGTACAGCTCTTTAGATACAGGACACAACCTTCCTTAGAGAGTAGGAATAAAATATATTCACAGTTGGCTTAAAAGCAGCCACCAATTAAGAAAGCGTTCAATCTCAACAATATATTTATCTTAATCCCAATAAAAATCAAGCCAACTCCTAACTTTATACTGGATTATTCTGTTGACACATAGAAGCAACATTGTTAATATGAGTCACACCTGGCCAAGCTTCTCGTGTTGCTGGACCTACCTCCTCCCCGTGTTTCATTCGCCCACTGTTCCATCTGCAAGTCTACCACGCTGGTCCAAAATACTGCCTTTTTGCGCCGGGGTTATTTCAACAACCTCCTAAGTAATCCTCCCTTGTGCACTTTGCCCCTCACAACCCATATTCTGCAAAATGCTTAGAGTAATCTTTAAGCGCGCGCACATTTCACGCCACTCTTGAGGCTTATTAATTCTTCAAAGGTTTCTCATGCTCTTAGATGTCCAGAACTCTTGAGCTAGGCTGTGAGGCACAGCATGTGACCCTGCCTCCTGTCCAGGCTCTCGGGCTCCCTTCTCCCCTCTGTGTCTACATCCCAGCTGTGCCTGACTTCTTTCCACTCCTGCCCAGGACCCGTGCCCGTCCTGCTGCAGGGCCTCGGTCTAGGCTGCTCTCTCTGGCAGGAGTGCTCGCCCCACTTCCTCACACTTGACGTGCCCCTTCCAATCCACTTGTTTAAGGAAACCCTTTCCTGTGCCTTGTACTTCTCCTGGCTTTAAAAACCTCTCTGTGGTATTTTATTTATACAAGAAACACACAAGGACATTCTTGTACATGTTTCACACGCTAGACCATCTGGTTAACATTTGTCTCCCTCACTAGACTGTCGGCTCTGTGAGAGCAGTGATGGGACCAGTCTTGTCTAAGCTGTGTCAGTGCAGGGCAGCAGCCATGCCCCGAGGTGCTCCCTACATATTTGTCGGAGAGCTGAGGTCTGCACCCTCCTCACAGCCCGCCCAGGGCCCCAGCCAGAATCCCAGGCAGCTGTCAGCAAGACAGTCACAGCCCTGTGCTTGAGTGTGCGTCCCTGTGAGCACCAGGACTTCTGAGCGACTGGACCTTACTGCTCGCCCCTGGTTCTCTTCTGCTCCTGTGCTTGCAGACACCAGCCCTGGGCTCTTGATGGGGGCTTGGAGTTTGGGGAGGACATGCAAGGACAGGCAGCCGCGGGAGGAATTCCCTGGACAGCTGCCTGCCTTCTCTTCACTGAGGACTCAGGGATGCACCGGGGCAGCGCAAACTCGCCTTCTCCCTCCCGCTCAGCGGGCTGCAGCTGCAAGAGCGTGGCCGGTGGACAGGGAGCAGCCCCAGCCAGGAGAGCCTCATCCTGCGGTCCTTGTGGGGTGGCTGACCCCAGAATGCCTCAAGGGGGAAGCAGATGCCACTGCCCGCTCTCTGAAGTCACCAACTCTAAATGTCAAAGGGCAGATTCTCTGACCAGCCAGGAGACGCTGCCCCTTCCCACGGGGGGTGAGAGGAGAGGACTGGCAAATTCAGAGGGAAGGCTCCTCGCTGCCCTCCCAGGTTCCTGAACCCTGACTTCCCGCGACAACTTGAACTTGCATGTGCCAAGGTTGTTACTTCCACCTTCCAAGCAAAACTGTTAACATTTCCAGGACCGGGACCTTGTTACATCTCGTGGGCTCCCATAGCACCTCGCACCCTGTTATGTTGACTGCTGATTTTTAAAACGTTATAGCTGGAACACTTAAAATGAAAATACATTCAGCATTGGCAGGGCAGTGAGAATTGCTGTTAAAAGCAAAAAATGGAAATGAGTGCAGCCATATGTGTGTCTAAGGCAGGAGCAACAT
Source organism: Equus przewalskii (assembly GCF_037783145.1). Classification (NCBI taxonomy): domain Eukaryota; kingdom Metazoa; phylum Chordata; class Mammalia; order Perissodactyla; family Equidae; genus Equus; species Equus przewalskii. Next base: position 3,789,823 of record NC_091849.1, read on the forward strand.
TTTCTTAGGAGCCCGGGGACTCTGGTTTTTGTCTTTGTTTTGTTTTGTCTGTTTAGTGGCAGGACCAGAGAACATCCTGTCTTCTTTCTGACTTTTAAACTGATGAAGAGATTGGGGTTGTAGCCTCGTGCTTAAAGCAGGTGAATGTAGTCATTAGTGAAGGACCCTCAGGTGTGCGTGAGGGCTGAGCTGAGGAGGGCGAGAGGAGGCAGGAGGACAGGCCCCTGGGAGGGGCTGCCCGCCTCGGTGAAGATTGCTGCGCCCCGGGCTGGGTGTGGAGATGCACGCAGCAGAGGAGTCTGGGGGAAGGCCTGGTGGGATCCCAGGACAGATTAGCTTTGTGAGTGGGGAGAGTGAGGAGTCAAGACTCCTCAGCCCGGTTGGAGGGCTGGCTGCCTGGTGGTGGGGAGAGAAATGCCGTTCACCGAGGTGGAGTTCCGGGGAGAAAGGTTTCAGGAAGGAAGGCAGGCTCCACTTCAGACATGTTTGCTCAGAGGGGCCTGTGCAGCAGCCAGCAAGGGGATCTGGTGGGCATCTGGATAGAAAGACATGGAGCACAGGGCAGGGGTCTGGGCCGGGGGTGAAGATATAGGTGTAATGTGTCTAAGTGGTATTGGTGAACGTGGCAGTTATGGGTTACCCACTGGCAGAACTGTCAGGGTTATCCACATGGAGGTGGAGAGAAAACCAGGGAATGGACGAGATCTCCTCGGGGCAGCCCAGAAGCTGGGGAGGCTGAGGCCCGAGCCCTGGGCCACACCAACACTGGAGGGGCAGGGACCCGAGAAGAGACGAGCAGGAAGGGCAGGCAAGGAAGTCAAGGACATGAGTACCGAGAAGCCAGGAGTGGCTGTGCCGAGATCGCAGAGGAACATGGGGGTGACAGTGCCCTTGCACAGACGTCCCTGGGAGCTGGGCTGCATGACTGTGACCGTGTACCTGCCTCCAGGAGCTGTGAGTCTCCATAGCACAGGGCCTTTTTGGATTCAGAAATTCTCTTTGGTTATGCAGAGTTAGGTCCCAGAGCCTAGCTTGGGTGGAGGTTGGTTAAAAAGAAAGAGAAAAGAGACTTGTGTTTCTCAATGTAAGAAAGGTGTCAGGGACTTTAGAGTAGTTCCTGGCAGCTCAAGAGTGTGAGAGAGGGAAATAGGCACAGGTCTCAAGAGGCTGACATGAGCCCCAGAAGACAGGGCAAGACGGGGATGGAGGGAGGAAATGGTGCATGAGCTGTTCAGTGGTGGGGACTGTGGAGGACCGTAGGACAGCCGGCCAAGCCCAGGCAGCCCTCCACTGTCATACGTGTGCTCAGGCTATTTTGTTTTGCCCTCAAAGGAAAGTGTTGCTCCAGACAAGACCAGAGGGCTGGAGATGGCTCGGATTGCCCAGCACCGGGCCCTTTGCCTGGGACACTGTTAATGGCTCAGTACTCCTGACAGCAATCTGGCCATAAATAACAGGAGTGTAAGCACAGCTGGCCCTTTGACCAGGCAATTCCAGTTAGAGGGATGTATTCTAAGGAAATACATAGAAAGTGAAAGTGATTTTCTAAATTAAATGTGGTTTTTTTATTAGCAATGCTAGTTACAATGCTGAGTAATAATGGCTAACACGTATTGGATGCTTGGTGTGCACCAGGGGCTGATAGGGATTCTTTCCATGGGTCGTTAGCTCATGGGATCCTCACAGCACTCCTCTGAGTAGGCAGCATTGCTCTCCCCATCTTACAGATGTGGAGACTGAGGCAAAGTTAGGCTAAGACACTTGCCCGAGGCTCACAGCTGTGGAGAGAGAGGCAGATGTGGGATTTGAACCCAGAGCATCTGGTTCCTCTCTGGAAGCAACCTAAGTGTGTGTGATGAGGGTAATGCCGAAGAACACCACGGCCACCGCTGGGCTGTTAGGATGGCGCGTGATGTGAACTGCCGTCTTCGCTCGTCCCACCTCTATTCCCATTTCTTCTCATAGCAACAGCCTGATTGGGAATCATGCCCTTTCAACAAGCCACGTGGTTTTCATAGGGGTGACACCTCCCCAGTACCCAGGAGTGGCACTTGACAGACATGACCAACCAGTGTTCCATGCTCCAAAAAACCCAAGCCAGGCAACGAGATTAAATTCAGAAATTCACTGATCTACTGGGAAAAGGAGATTTTCTTGCTTCTGAACTAGGAGCTGTGACAATGTAAGTTGGTCAGGGGCCATGACATAGAGAGCGTTGCCTGCAAATGAAGGCAACACTGGCTAAAGCTCATCCAACTTGTATAAAGAGACAACTTCCCAACGACATCCTTTGAACACCTGGACCTATCCTTGCCTGAAGCTGGAGCTTTATTCTTGAGTTCTTCAGTCATGTGAAGCAATACATTTCCTTTTTTACTTAAATGGTTTTATAGCAATTGCAACTAGAGCAATCCTAAATAATTCTACAAGCATAGTTAGTATCTGCATGGAAAAATGAAATATTATGCTGAAAACAACATAAATGAATTTTGGAATATGATCATAATGTGAAAACATACATAGAGGTGTATACAATTAGAACAAATTTATGATAACATGTCAGATTCTTCTTTTCACCAAATGGGTTAAGTATATAGTGTCACATGAGCAAAGGAGGAGGGTAAGCTGAAGAAGAATCTGCCATCGTGGGGCCCTAAGGGAGCAGCAGAGGGCAGCACAGAGTCCTGGGTTCAGTAACTGCCAGTGACTGACTGACTGGCCTTGAACAAGCTGGTCAACCTCTTTGGGCCTCAGTTTTCCGTCTATGAATTAAGGAGAACCTGGCCTCCTATACTGACCCCGCCTGATGTGCAATATTCCAATAGGCCCTCAGTCCTGTCGTGTTGCAGTCTTTTCCCTGAGGTCCCAGAAACAGGCTAAAGTGCTGTCGGGATCCCCTGTAGCCCTGGGTGGCCCTGACTCGGCTGTGGACACTAGTACGTCTGATTTCTATTTGCCTCTCACTTGCTTTCTGTAAACTGCATGTGTTGCATGCAAATTCATTCCGTCATTTGTTTCATTAAAACATATGTGGACAGTTTATCAGAAATCAGATCACGTGTCACTTGAACTCCTGAATCGCTGATGGAAGGACTGTATTTTGTGCTGATTTCTCCCGGCATGGGCTGGGAGTCTGTAAGATTTTATTACGATCTCCATTTTACAGATGGGTAAACTGAGACTTATAGAGTTAAGTAATTTGGCCAGAGTCCCACCACAAGTAGCAGAGCTGAGGCTGAAACCAAGGCAGCCTTTTCCAGAGTTTGTGCTTGGAACCACTTAGGTTAAGGCACCCTGTCGGGTGGGGGTAGGGGGCAACCAGGCACAGAGGCCATTCTTTAAACCGACCCTCAAAGACCTACCTGGGAGTTCGTAGTGGGAAAAGGAGAAATCTGAGCTGGAGCTTCCTGCCCCACAAGGGCGTAATGCTTGGGGGTCGAGGATTCTTTTGCCAAGTATCTGTCTGAGGTGGAAACCCCACCGAGCCTTTCATTTCTGCTCTGTGGCAGATAAGATTTCTGAAGAGCTCTCCTGCCACGAACCTGCCAGGGGCCAGAAAAGTCACAGCACAGTTTTTTTCCTATTGATTTTTTTTTCTTTGAGGAAGATTAGCCCTGAGCTAACATCTGCTGCCAATCCTCCTCTTTTTGCTGAGGAAGACTGGCCCTGAGCCAACATCCGTCACTGCACACTTTTAGTGCATGGCTGAGACCGTGAGACACAGAAGTGTCCAAGCACCTCCCAACCTTCCTCTCCCCGCCACCCACCCACCAACCTTGCCCCCAACGACAAAACCCTAACTGGTGGCTGACAGCAGAATGGTAAGCAAATGTGGAACCTTAGGTTGCTTCAGGGTCTAATGCCGATATCAATACTGTAGCAAAAAGAGCAAGAGACCAGGTTTTGGGTCTGTGCGATGGAGGCAGCTGAATTGAGAAAGCTGGTAGAAAACGATGTCTGCCTTTAAAGGGACACAGGAAGATCACCTATCCCCATCTCAGCTCTGGGTAGGAAATAATCTCTCTTGCATTGTAGAATCTTGGAATGAAATTTATTCTACCCACAACTACAGAGTAAGGGGAAGTCTAAAGAAATTAAGTGGCCCCAAATGATGACAACCCTTGGTATAGGGTTGTCATAAACATAAATTTGTTCTGGAGAAAAACGTCATCTAATGCCTGCCAGGATTAAGATCAGCCTAATATAAGCCACCCAAAATTACCAAACACACAAGGAAACGAAACGTGACTGAGAATAAGCAGAATCACCACGCAATAGGTTTCATCACCCATGAGCTTCAAATACTGACATCATGAGATACATAACACAAGATAACGATGTGTGAAATGTTTGAAGAAAGAAAAATAGACTCAAACACTGAGCGACATACAAGAAGCGCTCCAAAGTGACTGGATAGATTCGAAAAATAACTCAGTGAACAGGCTAAACAGTGGATTAGACAAAGATGGAGAGAGAATTAATGAACTAAAAGATCTGAGCAAATAAGGAATGAAAGGAAACGATCAAAGACAGACTGAAGCACGGAGAATAGAGTAAAAAGACCTACTGTATTTTTAGTTGGATTTCTAGAATGAGAAAATGGAGAGTGCCTTATTTCCAAAAGTATAATAGCTGGGAACTTCCCAAAGTTTATGAAGGGTATGAAGGATACTAGTAGTTAGATTTAATAAATACCACATATCTCAAGCAGGATAAATAAAAGAAAACCTATACCAGACATAGCATAGTGAAACTGCTTGACGCAAAAGAAAAGTGGAAAGAATGGACAGATCACCTACAAAAGAACAACGGTTTAACTGACAACTGATTTCTCAATAGCAAGGGCAAAAGCCAAAAATAGTGAAATAGTATCGTTGACATGTTGCAAAAAAAGAGAACTATAAATCTGGACCCAGACTGCTACATTTAATGATGCGCACAAAGGTTTCATGATAAACGATTGATCCAAATGGTAAATAACTTCTGTGAATTAGTGTGGTTAATATTTTCCGCAAGAAAATCAAATCTTCCTAAGTCTTCAAAGGCTGTTCTGAAGATGCCTGGCTTCGCATTTCCATGATACAATCTGTGACTTCAGGGAACAGATTCTCCACTTATGATTATGATTATGATTATTATTATTATTATTCTTGAGGAAGATTAGCCCTGAGCTAACTGCTGTGGCCTCTTTTTTTTTTTTAAGATTTTATTTTTTTTCCTTTTTCTCCCCTAAGCCCCCCGGTACATAGTTGTATATTCTCCGTTGTGGGTCCTTTTAGTTGTGGCATGTAGGATGCTGCCTCAGTGTGGCCTGATGAGCAGTGCCATGTCCATGCCCAGGATTTGAACCAACGAAACACTGGGCCACCTTCAGCTGAGCACGTGAACTTAACCACTCAGCCACGGAGCCAGCCCCCAATCCTCCTCTTTTTGCTGAGGAAGACTGGCCCTGAGCTAACATCCGTGCCCATCTTCCTCTACTTTATACGTGGGACGCCTGCCACAGCATGGCTTGCCAAGTGGTGCCATGTCCGCACCCGGGATCTGAACCAGTGAACCCTGGGCCACTGAAGCAGAATGTGAGCACTTAACCACTGCACCACTGGACCGGCCCCATGATTTTTTTTTTTTGATTAATTAATTTTTTTGCTGAGGAAGACTGTCCCTGAGCTAACATCTGTGCCCACCTTCCTCTGCTTTATATGTAGAGGCCACTGCTGCGTGACTTGCAGAGTGGAGCTAGGTTTGTGCCCGGGATCCCCTGCAAACCCCAGGCCACCAAAGCAGAGTGCGTGAACTTAACTGCTACGCCACCAGGCTGGCCCCCACTTATGACTATTTTTAATCATAGAGTTATGTTTTCTTCTACTATTATTAGCTTTTTCTTTCAGGAAGTAACGAGACAATTTATGAAGAAAATATTCATTATATTTAACACTTTAACTTCATTCTTGAGAATTTATCCTAAGGAAATTATTTTAAAATCACCAGCAAGTTATAGTTTTTTTTAAATGAAGAAAAGAATTCTAAATATGGGTTTGATTAAGCAAATTATGTTGTATCACTTTGATGTAACAGTATAAACCCGACAGAAAAAATATGTGGTGTTATGCACAACTTATAAAACCTCGTCATGAAAAGCATTTTGCATAATAAATAGGTAAACCAGGCCTATAATTGTCAAGAACTGTGCAGGTTCTAGGATTTTACCCTATTTGTAAGCTTACAAATTAGCCTGTTACTTTCTGTTTCATGGATGCTGGCAGAAGACATGAACTTCTGGATCAGAGACAAAAGACTTTATTATTCACAGCAAAAGCAGTAGCTAGAGCTTATCATATTCTTCTGTGTTGGTTCCCATGGCCCCCGAGTCCATCAAAGCCAATGCAGAAGGCCCATCCTGGGCGCCTGCACACGCAGAGGACTGTGTTACGGGAGAGGAGCACTGAGCTCGGGAGATTCGGGGCTTTTATGGAGAGCAGAAGCAAGCCTGCTCTTCCTGGGGAAAGGAGCTAACTCATCTACTGAGGTTGCCACTGCAAACACAACCCTAAGAAATAGCCCAGCAAAGGGCACTCAAGCATTCTTGGCATACTTAGCAAGAAGTTGCAGGGAGCTCAGCGCCCCCAGTGGACTGCTTTCTCAACAACAAAGTAAAAACTAGGCATAAGGCATGGAGACCAAAAAAAGCATGAAAAAATAAATATTATCTTGTTAGTGTGGTGATATTTCTTTAGCACTGTTCTTTGCTCTTGTGATCTAGTAGGTATGTATGTACGTATATTCATATACAAGCACTGGGCAGAAAACACTGTCCAACATTAGTTTTTGGAAGACTAAGAAAGGAAATTCTTCCCTCTTCCTGCCGCTGCCATCTCTGCTTCTTTCCTTTGTCAGAGATGCTTCCCGGGTTCTCCAGGTCCTTCCTCCAGATCACAGGGAGTACATATTCCGCTCTGAATGTCCCACGGAGAATGGCAACTCTACATGTCTGCACGAGGAACCCCTGTGAGCTCCCAGTTCTGGGGGCTCTCATGTCCACTAGGCATCATTCATCTGTGAATAATGATAGTTCTGTTTCTTCTTTCCCAACTCTTGTACTTTTTCACCTTTTTGTGTTTTTAGGGAAACCGCCTGTACAATAGATGGGCATCCTTCTTTTGTTACTAATCTTAATGTAAAATCTTTTAAGTATCCACCATTAGTATGATGAATAGTTGTTGAATTTATAAAATCTTTGTATGCATATATTGAGATAATCATGTTTTTAAATTTAATCTAGTGATATAGTAAGTTTCAGTGATTGCTTTCTTAATTTTAAACTAACCTTACAGTCCTGGGAAACCTACTTTGGCCATTATATACTATCTTTTTTATATCTTGATGAATTCTGCTTGCTAATAGTCATTTAAAAGTTTTACATTTATGTTAATGAGTTGGATTAGCCTATAATTTTCTTTCTCCTCCTGTCCTCATCAGATTTTAATATGAAACTTAATCTCAAAAAATGAGTTAGGGAGTGCAGCCTCTTTTTCCATACTCTGGATTACTTGATGAAGAATGAAATCACTTGTTCCTTGAATGTTTGATAGAACTCTCCAGTAAAACCATCTGGATGTGAAGTTTTGTTTGGTTTTATGATTCTAGATTAGATAAGATAAGCACAATCCACCTGTCTCTCCCACTGAATGTAGCCATAAAGCCTGGGAAAATGCTTAGAGCAGCTGTCAGAGGAGTCTAAAACGTAAATAGTAGCAGATGGATTGGGGAAGACCAGAATTCAAAGTACTACGAACCTGGCAATGAGTTTACCATTTTTTCCGTCCAGTATTCCCCATTCTGAACTCAACACAGCCCCAATCCTGAAGTAGGCAGAGGCTGAAGACACTAACATCTCTCAGAGAAGCCCTCTAGTCCTGGCTTCAATGGCAACAATGGGAATTGCTGATGTTCAGAGAGTGTGAAATCCCTCATTCTTTCTTTTCTCTGGCAATTCAGCCTGCAGGCAATCCTGCAGTGGCAACAAATGGAGCCTGCGACAGCTGAAACCATTACGAAATAAAACCTTCCTCTCCAGTCAGTGACACTGTGGCCCAAGAAGTTGGGACCAAATCCTGTTGCTTTCTTTCCCTCTCTGTCCTCTCATCTCTTGACCCCAGACAGGGTGCACTGGTAGAAACATGTGGCAGAGTGGGGCAATTAAAGCCCCAGTTTTCTGTCTGTAGACTGGAAATAGAAGTCCTATTGAACAGAAAGTAGTGGGGAGACTACGGGGAGGGAGAGAGAGGAGCACAAGGAAACCATACCATAAAGTTGTGTGTGAACTCCTGGGCTCACCTTCAAGCTGCGGATGCACGGATCTGATGCCGCTCAGCACACCAAAGACGTTGAGAACTGAACTAAACGATAGACTACTGGCCACTGGGTGGCATACACATGAGACAGATGCAAACAGCACTGCAAAGGCTTGGAGAACTGAACTGACATGGGAACCACAGCCCGCTGAAAGCACACGGGAACCAGTGCCCTGAACCTAACCAAGCTGATTACCTGCTAAAATGAAAATAGCAACATTTGCTGTGGAATTTAAATAAGACCTAGAGTTTCATAACATAATATTCAAAGTAGTCAGAATACAATCCAAAACTACTTGGCATTCAAAGAACCTGGAAAATCTCAATATGCATGGGAAAAGAAAATCAAGAGATGCCAACATCAAGATGACACAGATGTTGGAATGATCTAACAAAGACTTCACAGTAGCTATTATAAAAATGCTCCTGTGATCAATCACAAATATTCTAGAAACCAATGGAAAAGTAAACAGTCTCAGTAAATAAATAGAAGGTATTGTTGATGAAAATAATCCATAACCAATCTATAAATGAAAATTTGGGAGAGTTTATTCTGAACTAAAATGTGAGGACCATGGCCTGGGGCCTTTCTTCCTGAAGGAAGAAAGGGCACCAAAGAAGTGGGGTGTACAGAGTGGTTATACACCCCCAAAGAGGATGTTTCACATATGATTGAAATGTCCCTTTTACAATAGTCGCGAGACGGCTCTGTCGGCACAGCGATTGATGGACACAGCAGGTATGTCGCTGTCTCAGTGAACACAGAAGGGTGGCAGGTCTGTTGTCTCTAGCTGGGTGGTCACAGGCGAGCTGGGCGGTCAAAGGTGAGCACAGCAATCAGTTCCTAGCCTAAGGAAAGATGCTTATCCTTAAGGAAATGCCAATGTAGGGGGCAGTTGCACCTTTATCTTAAGGCCGTTTGTTCTTGCCATAGGGAATGTTTAAAGCAGATGTACAGTGCATGCTCAACGCCACAGTCAGGCCCTTTAAGTCAGGTTGAATTAGGTTTACACCAAATGGCTTCCTCTTATACTCCAATATATCCTATTGCTTGCCATTTCTATTTGTCAATATGAAAAAGAAACAAATGCAAATTTTAGAACTGGAAAATACAATAACCAAAATACCACCTCTTTAGCAGAATGAAGATGACAGGGGAAATAGTCAGCAAAGTTGAATATAGACCAATAGAAATTATCCAATCTGAATAACAAAGAGAAAAAAATGGGGCCAGCCCAGTGGCGCAGTGGTTAAGTTTGCAAGTTCCGCTTCTTGGCGGCCCGGGGTTTGCCGGTTCGGATCCTGGGTACGGACATGGCACCGCTTGGCATGCCATGCTGTGGTAGGCGTCCCACATATAAAGTACAGGAATGTGGGCACGGATGTTAGCTCAGGGCCACTCTTCCTCAGCAAAAAGAGGGGGACTGGCAGTAGTTAGCTCAGGGCTAATCTCCTCAAAAAAAAAAAAAAAAAAAGAACATAGCCTCAGGGACCTGTGGCAAAATAACACAAGGTCTAAGATTGATGTCATTAGAGCCCCAGAAGGAGAGGAGAATGAGTATACTGCTGAACAGTCTTTGGAGAAATAATGACTAAAAACTTCCCAAATTTGGTGAAAGACATAAACCTAATAATTCAATTCCAAACAGCATAAACTGCAATTTGCATACAGATATATTATAATGAATCTATCATAATGAAACTATTGAAAAGTAAAGATAAAGAAAAATTCTTGAAAGCAGTCAAAGGAAAAAATGTGTTTACCTATGGGTGAATAACATTTCAAATGATGGCAGATTTCTCATCAGAAACCATTTATCTCAGTAATAGATAGAACTAGAGACAGAAAATCAGCAAGGAGGTGAAATGACTGAAAAATATCATCAGTCAACTGGATCTAACTGACCCCCATATAACACTCCATTCAACAACAACAGAATGCACATTATTTTCAAGTACACATGGAACATTCACAGAAATAGACCATATCCTGAGTCACAACAAATTTAAAGAATTGAAATCATACAAAATATGTTCTCTGATCATAATGGAATTAAGCTAGAAATCAATAAAAGAAAGATAATAGAAAAATCACTGCAAAATCGGAAATTAAACAACACACATAAATAATCCATGAGTCAAAGAGGAAGTCTTGAGAGAAATTAGAAACTATTTCTAACTGAGTGAAAATGAAAATACAACATATGAAAACTTGTAAGATGTAGCTAAGGAAGTGCTTAGAGGGAACTTTATAGCATTCAATGCTTACATTAGAAAAGGAGAAAGGTCTTGACTAAATAATCTAAGCTTCTATCCTAAGAAATAAGGAAAAGAAGACCAAAATATACTCAACAGAAGAAAAGGAAGGAAATAATAAAGATAGGAGTAGAAATCAATGAAACTGAAAACAGAAAACAATAGAGAAAATCAATTAAACTCAAAGCTGGTTCTTTGAGAAGATCAATGAAACTGATAAACCTCCAGAAAGATTGACAAAGCAAAAAAGAAGACACAAATTATTAATATAATTATTAAAGAGGGGATATCACTACAAACCTGCAGACACTCAAAAATTAATAAGCCAATAAAATAATACTAGAAACATCTCTACCCATAAACTTTAGCTGAAATGGCACAATTCCTTGAAAACTGCAAACTACTAAACTGTGCCCAAGTTGAAACAGACAACTTGAATAGTCCTATGACTATTGAAAAAATTGAACTTATAGTTAAGAGCCTTCCAAAAAACAAATCTCTAGGCCCATATGGTTTTACTGGTGAGTTCTGCCAAGTATTTAAGTGAGAAAAAAACATAAGTTCTACAATCTCTTCAAGAAATTAGAAGAGGGAACACTTTCCAACTCATTTTATGAGGTTAGAACTACCATGATAGCAAAAACAAAGACAGTATAAAAAAGAAAATTTTAGATTACTATATCTATAGACCATGATATTTTTTTACATATTTTTTTTTACACAAGTGCAAAAATCCTCAACAAAAAATTAGCTCACACCCAGCAATGTATAAACAGCATGACAAAGTGGGATTTATTCCAGGCATGCTAGCCTGGTTCAATAATTGAATATCAATCAATGTAATCCATAATATATTAAGGAAGAAAAAGCACATGATCCTATTAATTGATGCAGGAAAAGCATTTGATAAACTCAAAGTCCATCCACATAAAACAAAAACTGAAACCTCTCAGCAAGCTTGGAATAGAAAGAAATGTCCTCAACCTGATAAAGGGCATTTAAAAACCTGTAGCAAACATTATACTTTTCCCATAAAATCAGGAATAAGGCAAGGATGTAAACTCCCACCACTCCTATTCAACTTCATACTGCTAGACCTAATTAGTGCAATAAGGCAAGAAAAAGAAATAAAAGTTATACACATTGGAAAGGAAGAAATAAAACTGTTCCTATTTGCAGATTATATGATTGTTTAGAGAGAAAAACCTCAAAGAATCCAGAGAAAACCCAAAAATCTTCTAGAACTAATAAGAGAGTTTAGCAAGGTCACAAGATACAAGGTCAATGAATAAAGGCAAATTGTATTGTATTTTATATCATAGCAATGTACAAATGGAAAAGAACATTAAAACAATAAAATTTGATACATACAAAAATGAAATAATCTCACAAAATATGTATACAATCACTATACTGAAAACTACAAATAGATGACTGAAAAATTAAAATAGATCTAAATAGAGAAACACACCATAATCATAGATTAGAAATAGCAATATTATAAAGATGTCAATTCTTCCCAAGTTTATACACACATTTAATACATTAATAATTCCAATCAAAATCCATGAGAACTTTTGGTAGCTATAGAAAAGTTGATTCTAAAGTGTATAGAGAAAGGCAAAGAAGCTAGAATATTCAAAACAATTTTGAAAAGTTGGATCCATACTGCCCAATTTTAAGACTTATTCTAAAGCTACCGTAATGAACACAGTGTGGTAAAGCAAAAGAATAGATACGAAGTCAATGACAGAGTAGATAGAGAGAGGGATAGACCCACACAAGTACAGCTCAATGACATTTTTAGTCTTTTAAAAACTAGGAGGGGGCCGGCCCCGTGTGGTTTGCACACTGCTTTGGCGGCCCAGGGTTTCACCAGTTCTGAATCTTGGTTGTGGACATGGCACTGCTCATCAAGCCATGCTGAGGCAGCGGCCCACATGCCACAACTAGGACCCACAACTAAAAATACACAGCTATGGAGTGACATCAGCAACATGGCGCGTGAACTCACCTGGGACTCTCTCCCCTCCAAATTACAACCAAAAAGAGCAACTGCTTTCCAACCAAAAAGAAAAAAATCCGAATAACAGAAATTGTCAGAGACCCACAGCAGCCGAACAATGGAGGGCAGAGAGGCTGGGGACCCCCTTGGAGGAGCTGGAACGAAGTAAGAGAGAACTTCGCTGCCTCCCCTAGAGACTGGGATCGCTGCCGCACGTGAGGGAAGGAGCAGGGGAGGGGCCGCGTCTCCGGGGATCGTCCAGGACTCCCACTGCCCATTCAGTGGAAACCCTCTAACGGGCGAAAGCTTTCCCATGGGGGAACCCCAGCAAGCCAGGGCCCTGGGAGACCGGAGAGCAAGAGTGGATGTGAATCCAGGTCACTGTGCAGAAGAAAATGCCCCTCCTCCCCCAAACGGTCCTGTGCCCGCCATCGCAGCAAAAGGAAGAGGGCTCAGAACACACTGCTCTTGATCCCCATCTAGTGGCGACAGGCTGTAACTGCAACCAACTAATAGCATCATGCGCAAAAACCACTCCTCTACCATCCAGCAATTTATAAAGGCTCTAGTCCAAAAGGAAAACAATAAAAACACAGAAGTATGTCCTGAGGACTTGGAAACAGGTAAACTAAGTGAAGATGAGTTCAAAATAGCTATCATCAAAATACTCAATGAGGTAAAGGGAAATATGGAGAGAAAACTCAACGAGTTCTGGAGTTACTTCACAAAAGAGATTGAAACTATAAAGAAGAATCAATCAGAAATACTAGAGATGAAAAATACAACGGATCACATAAAACAGAATACGGAGTCCCTGAATGCCAATGTAGACACCATAGAGGAGCAAATTAGCATAATCAAAGATAGACAGGCTGAATGGCTCCAGACAGAGGAAGAAACAGAACTAAGAATTTAAAAAACTGAAGAAAAATCTTTGAGATATAGCTTACTCAATGAGAAAATGCAACTTAAGAATAATCGGAATTCCTGAGGGTGTGGAAAAGGAAAATGGAGCAGAAAGTGTGCTCAACGAAATAATAGAAGAGAACTTCCCAAATCTAGGGATTGAGAGAGAAATGGGTGTGGAAGAAGCTTTCAGATCTCCTAGATTTGTCAATGTAAAAAGACCTACTGCAAGGCATATAGTAGTAAAAATGGCAAAAATGAAGGACAAAGAAAGAATACTCAGGGCAGCAAGGCAGAAGAAAATAACCTACAGAGGAATCCCCATCAAAATTTCAGCTGATTTCTCTACAGAAACCTTGCAAGCTAGGAGACATTGGAATGACATCTTCAAAACTTTAAAGGATAAAAATCTTCAGCCAAGAATATTCTATCCAGCAAAAATATCCTTCAGATGTGAGCGAGAAATTAAATCTTTTCCAGACAAACAAAAGCTGAGGGACTTCATAGTCACAAGACCTCCACTACAGGAAATCCTCAAGAAGGCCCTCATACCTGAAATAAGAAAAAAAGGAAGAAAGGGGTCACAAAACACAGAGTAGGGAGACAAATAGAATCGGAATAAGATAGCAAATATCCAACTAGGGCATTAGGATAAAGGGAAGGAAATCACCAAAGCAAAGACAATCTTATCACTCTCATCACAAACTCACAACACAAGTTGGAATAAGAGATGAAAATAATAATTTAGGAGGGGAGGAGGAAAGGGACTGAAACAGTCTAGGCTAAGGAAGTAAGAGACCACCAGAAAATGGACTATGTTATACACAAGATTCTGAATACAAACTTCAGGGTAGCCACTAAACTAAAAAACAGAACAGAGACACTAAACATAAATGAGGAAAAAGCTAAGAAACCCAGCATAAGAAAGTGCAGAAGTCAATGGGTAGGCTAAAACACACAGGAAGAGAAACAAAGGAAACACAGGAAAACCGGAAAATGAGCAACAGAATGACAGCATTAAGCCCTCATGCATCAATACTCACCCTCAATGTAAACGGATTGAACTCTCCAATAAAAAGACACAGAGTGGCAAAATGGATTAAAGAACAAGATCCAACAATTTGTTGCCTCCAGGAAACACACCTCAGCTCCAAGGACAAACACAGGCTCAGAGTGAAGGGGTGGAAAATGATACTCCAAGCTAATAGCAAACAAAAGGAAGCAGGTGTCACAATCCTTATATCAGACAAAACAGACTTCAAGATAAGGCAGGTAAAGAGAGACATAGAGGGCCAATATATAATGATCAAGGGGACACTTCATCAAGGAGAAATAACACTTATAAATATCCATGCATGCAACAGAGGAGCACCAGAGTTCATAAAGCAACTATTGACAAACATAAAATAAGATATCAAAAATAACACAATAATAGTAGGGGACATCAACACCCCAGTCACATCAAGGGAGAGATCATCCAGACAGAAAATCAACAAAGAAACAATGGAGCTAAATGAAAAGGTAAAACAGTTGTACTTAATAGAAATATATAGAACACGCCATCCAAAAACAGCAGAATACACGTTTTTCTCAAGCACACATGGAACATTCTCAAGGATAGACCATATGTTGGGAAACAAGGCAAGGGTCCACAAATTTAAAAAAAATTGACATAATAACAAGCATCTTTTCCGATCATACTGCTATACAGGTAGAAATTAATTACAAGAAAAAAGCTGAGAAAGGCACAACGATGTGGAAACTAAGCAATATGCTATTGAACAAGCAATGGATCATTGAAGAAATTAAAGAAGAAATAAAAAATACCTGGAGACAAATGAAAATGATAACATGCCACACCAACTCATATGGGATACAGCAAAAGCTCTATTAAGAGGAAAATTCATCACAATACAGACACATCTTAACAAACAAGAAAAATCCCAAATCAGCAATCTTAAATTACACGTAACTGAATTAGAGAAAGAAGAACAAACAAAACCCAAAGTCAGCAGAAGGAGAGAAATAATAAAAATCAGAGCAGAAATAAATGCTATTGAAACAAAAATGTCAGTAGAAAGGATCAATGAAACAAAGAGCTGGTTCGTTGAGAAGGTAAATAAAATTGACAAACCCCTAGCCAGACTTACAAAGAAAAAAAGAGAGAAAGCTCATAGAAACAAAATCAGAAATCAAAGAAGAGAAATAACAACAGACTCCGCAGAAATACAATGGATTATAAGAGAATACTACGGAAAACTATATGCCTGCAAAATGGATAACCTAGAGGACATGGATAAATTTTTGGACTCCTACAATCTCCCAAAGCTTAGTCAAGAAGAAGCAGACAATTTGTACAGGCCAATCACAAGGAAAGAGATTGAAACAGCAATCGAAAACATCCCAAAGAATAAAACCCCAGGACCAGATGGCTTTCCTGGGAAATTCTACCAAACTATCAGAGAGAATTTTATACCTATGCTTTTCAAGCTATTCCACAAAATTAGGGAGGATGGAACACTTCCTAATACATTCTACCCAACCAACACCACGCTGATACCAAAGCCTGACAAGGACAGCACAAAAACAGAGAACTACAGGCCAATATCGCTGATGAACATACATGCAAAAATTCTCAACAAAATTTTGGCAACCTGAATTCAGCAATTCATCAAAATGGTCATACATCATGATCAAGTGGGATTCATACCAGGGACACAGGGATGGTTCAACATCTGCAAATCAATCAACATGATCCACCACATCAACAAACTGAGGAATAAAAACCACATGATCATCTCAATAGATGCAGAGAAAGCATTTGACAAGATCCAACAGCCATTTATGATAAAAACTCTGAACAAAATGGGGATAGAAGGGAACTACCTCAACATAATAAAGGCTATATATGACAAACCCACAGCCAACATCAAAGTCAATAGGCAAACATGAGCGCCATCCCCCTGAAAACAGGAACGAGACAAGGATGCCCTCTATCACCACTATTTAATATAGTACTGGAGGTCCTGGCCAGAGCAATCAGGCAAGAAAAAGGAATAAAAGGAATCCAAATAGGGATGGAAGAAGTGAAACTCTTGCTGTTTGCAGGCGACATGATCTTACATATAGAAAACCCCAAAGACTCCATTGGAAAACTTTTAGAAGTAATCAACAACTACAGCAAAGTTTCAGGGTGTAAAATCAATTTACATAAATCAGTAGCATTTCTACACTCTAATAACGAACTAACAGAAAAAGAACTCAAGAACACAATACCATTCACAATTGCAAAAGAAAGAATAAAATACCTCGGGGTGAATTTAACTAAGGAAGTTAAAGACTTATACACCAAAAATTACAAGGCTTTTCTGAAAGAAATGGATGACCTCATAAAGAGATGGAAAGACATTCCATGTACATGGATTGGAAGAACATAGTTGAAATGTCCATTCTACCTAAACCAATCTACGGATTGAACACCATCCCAATCAGAATCCCAATGACAGTCTTCACAGAAATAGAACAAAGAATCCTAAAATTCATGTGGGGCAACAAAAGACCCCGAATTGCTAAAGCAATTCTGAGAAAAAAGAACACAGCTGCAGGCATCACAATCCCTGACTTCAAAACATACTACAAAGCTACAGTCATCAAAACAGCATGGTACTGGTACAAAAACAGGTGCATAGATCAATGGAACAGAATTGAAAGCCCAGAAATAAAACCACACATCTATGCACAGCTAATCTTCACAAAGGAGCTGAGGGCCTACAATGGAGAAAAGAAAGTCTTTTCAACAAATGGTGCTGGGAAAACTGGACAGCCACATGGAAAAGAATGAAAATTGACCATTCTTTCTCACCATTCACCAAAATAAACTCAAAATGGATCAAAGACCTAAAGGGGAGACCTGAAACCATAGGTCTTCTAGAAGAAAATGTAGGCAGTACACTCTTTGACATCAGTATTAAAAGGATCTTTTTGGACACTATGTCTTCTCAGAGAAGAGAAACAATAGAAAGAATAAAGAAATGGGACCTCATCAGACTAAAGAGCTTCTTCAAGGCAAAGGAAAACAGGATTGAAACAAAAAAACAACCCACTAACTGGGAAAAAATATTTGCAAGTCATACATCTGACAAAGGCTTAATATCCATAATACATAAAGAAGTCACACAGCTCAACAACAAAAAATCAAACAACCCGATCAAAAAATGGGCAGGAAACATGAACAGACATTTCTCCAAAGAAGATATACAGATGGCCAACAGGCACCTGAAAAGATGTTCATCATCGCTGATCATCAGGGAAATGCAAATCAAAACTACACTAAGATATCACCTTACACCCATTAGAATGACAAAAATATCTAAAAGTAATAGTAACAAATGTTGGAGAGGTTGTGGAGAGAAAGGAACCCTCATCCACTGCTGGTGGGAATGCAAACTGGTGCAGCCACTATGGAAAACGGTATGGAGATTCCTCCAAAAATTAAAAATAGAACTACCATATGATCCAGCTATCCCACTACTGGGTATACATGCAAAGAACCTAAAATCAGCAATTCCAAAAGTCCCATGCACCCCTATGTTCATTGCAGCATTATTTACAGTAGCCAAGACGTAGAAGCAACCTAAGTGCCCATCCTCGGATGATTGGATAAAGAAGATGTGGTACATATATACACAATGGAATACTACTCAGCCATAAAAAGAACAAAATCGTCCCATTTGCAACAACATGGATGGACCTTGAGCGTATTGTGTTAAGTGAAATAAGCCAGATAGAGAAGGACAATCTCTGTATGACTCCACTCATATGAGGAATTTAAAAATGTAGACAAAGAGAACAGATTAGTGGCTACCAGGGGAAAGGAGGGGTGGGGGGTGGGCACAAAGGGTGAAGGGGTGCACCTACAACACGACTGACAAACAATAATGTACAATTGGAATTTCACAAGATTGTAACCCATCATTAACTCAATAAAAAATAATAATTAAAAAACGCCAAAAAAAAATACACAACTATGTACCAGAGGACTTTGGGAGAACAAGGAAAAATAAAAGCTTTAAAAAAAAATTGGCAGACTTTATTTTTTAGAACAGTTAGATTTAGAGAAAAATTGAACAGATAGTAGAGACTTTCCATATACTCCATGGACACAGTTTCCCCTGTTATCTTACATTAGTATGGTACATTTGTTACAATAAATGAACCAATATTGCTACATTATTATGAACTTGCTATATTACTATGTCCGTAGTTTACTCAGATTACCTTGGTTTCACATATCTTTTTTTCTGTTCCAAGATCCCATCCAGGATATCATGTACCATTTCACTGTCATGTCTTCTTAGGCTCTTCTTATCTGTGACAATTTTCAGAGATTCTTGTCTTTGATACCTCATCAGTTTTGAAGAATACTGGTTAGGTATATTGTAGGACGTTCCTCTAATGGAATGTGCCCGACTTTCTCTCATGGTTAGCCTGGAGTTATGGGTTTGGGGAGGAAGACCACAGAGGGAAAGTGCCATTTTCATCACATCATATCAAAGACATATACTATCAATATGATTTATGGCTGTTGTCACATTGATCAACTGGCTGAAGTAGTCATATTCTGTTTTCCCTTTCCACACTGTATTACTTGGAAACAAGTCACTTGTGGAGTCCACACTTAAAGACTGGGAGTTATGTTCCCCCTCCTTTAGAGAGGAATATCCACCTAATTTATTTGGAATTCTTCTGCATAGGAGATTAGTCTCCTCTCCTCCATTTATTTATTTATTCAATATTAATTTATTTATTCAATCATTTATTTGTATCAATAGCACTCATGAATATTATTTTATACTTTAGGTTATAATCCAATGCTATTTTATTAATTTTCGTGCTCAAAATGTTCCAGCTTTGGCCACTGGAAAGACTTTTAGAAACCAAGTTCTGCGCACTAGGTGTACTCATTGCTGCTATATAGTGTGATTTCTTTCAGGCTCTCTCAACTGAGAGAGCAAAGAAATATATGTGTGTACACCAACCCATGTATTTATGTATATCTATAAATATTTCTATATACAGCCATCTGTATCTGTGATAAGTTCTTATTGTCTTCAGCTCTACCCCTTCCACATAGATCATTCTAACCTCCTCCCCTTGCTTATATGTAAATTCCCACTCCAATGACAAAAATCTGGCTCCCACCATTCATTTAATTGTTCACTTCGAGTATGCATGTATAGCAGTATTTGATCTGTTAACTTGTACCCCTGGGAATCAACTTTATCAGCTGGAGTACAATACTTACATGCAATTCCTTTTGTCTTTAGTCTCACAGACTCCATTCACTCCAAAGTAACTTAGGTCAGCACCTTTGCCCCATCTGCTTCAGTGAGGTTGTTTCATACATTGGTAATACAGTTAGATTCTCTTGTCACACTCTACATTTTTTCCTAGGATCTCCAGACCTCCTAAATTATTATTTTTAAATTTGCATACATTAAGGTTCACTCTTTGTGAGGTAAAGGTCTGTAGGTTTTGGCGAATGTACAGTGTTACGTGTCTGCCCTTACAGCAGCACACGGACTCATCTCACTGTCCTAAAATGCCCGTGCTTCACCGTCCCTCCCTCCTCTGCACCTAAACCCCTGGCAACCACAGATCTTTTTTTTTAACCGCTGATCTTTTTACTGTGCCTAGAGTTTTGCCTTTTCAAAAATGTCATATAATTGGAATCAAACAATATGTAGCCTTTTCAGACTGGCTCCTTTCACTTAATAACACGCATTTAAGGTTCTCCATGTCTTTCCGCGGCTTGATAGTTCATTTCTTCTTATTAATGAATAATACTCCCTTGCATGGATATATTACAGTTTATCCTTCATCTATTGAAGAACATATTGCTTGTTTCCAGTTTTTGGCATTTATGAATAGAGTTACTGTAAACATTCATATGCAGGTTTTTGTGTGGCCATAAGTTTTCAGTTCATTTGGGTAAATAAGTAGGCGTATGACTACTGGATCACATGTAAGAGTGTGTTCAGCTTTTGAGGAACTGCCAAACTTTCTTCCACCGTGGCTGTAGCATTTTGCACTGCCACCAGCAATGAATGAGCATTAGTCTTTTTTTCACATCCTTGCCAGCAATTGGTATTGTCAGTTTTTTGGATTTTAGCCATTCTAATACATGTGTGGTGATGACAACAATGAGTAAACAACTCATTTTTGTTTTAATTTGCAATTCCCTAATGACAAATGATGTTAACCACTTTTTCATATGTTTATTTGCCATCTGTATCTCTTCTTTGGTGAGGTGTCCAAATATTTTGCCCATTTTTAAATTGGGTTGTTTGTTTTTGCATTGTTGAGTTTTAAGAGTTTCTCTTCCTAATATCTTGAGTACTAATTCTTTATCAGATATATGCTTTGTAAATATTTTCTCCCAGTATGTGAAATCTCTTTTCATTGTCTTACTAATTTATTTCCACAGTAGAAGTTCTTCTTTTCTTTCTTTCTTTTATTTTTCTTTTGAGGAAGATTAGCCCTGAGCTAACTGCTGCCACTCCTCCTCTTTTCACTGAGGAAGACTGGCCCTGAGCTAACATCCATGCCCATCTTCCTCTACTTTATACGTGCGATGCCTACCACAGCATGGCGTGCCAAACAGTGCCATGTCCGCACCTGGGATCCAAACCAGTGAACCCCGGGCCACCCAAGCGGAATGTGCGCACTTAACCGCTGGGCCACCTGGCCGGCCCCAGTTTTTCATTTTAATAAAGTATAATTTATCAATTTTTCTCCCATGGATCATGCTTTTGGTGTTTTATCTAAAAACTCATTGCCAAACCCAAGGTCAACTAGATTTTCTCCTATGTTTTCTCTAGAAGTCTTATAGTTTTGCATTTTAAATTTATGTCCATAATTAATTTTTAGTTAAATTTTGTGAAAGGTATAGGGTCTGTGTCTAGATTCATTTTTTTGCATATGGACATCCAATTGTTCCAGCACTATTTGTTGAAAAAACTATCATTTCTCTAGTAAATTGCCTTTGCTCCTTTGTCAAAGATCAGTCGACTATATTTGTGAGAGGCTGCTTCTGGGTGCTCTATTCTGTTCCATTGGTCTATGTGCCTTTTCTTTCACCAGTGCCATGCTGTCTTGATCTTTGTAGCTCTGTAGAGTTTTGAAGTCAGCTAATGTCAGTCCTCCAACTTTGTTTTCCTTCTCCAGTACTATGTTGGCTAGCCTGAGTTTTTCACCTTTTCATATTAACTTGAGAATCAGTTTGTCAGTTTCCACGATGTAGCTTGCTGGAATTTTCATTGGTATTGTATTGAATCTATAGATGAGTTGGGAAGAACTGACATCTTAACAATATTTATTCTTCCAATCCACGAATTTGGAATATCTTTCCACTTATTTAGCTCTTTTTTTATTTCGTTCATCAGAATTCTGTAGCTTTCCACATATAGACCCTTTGCATATTTGTTAGATTTATACCTATTTCATTTTTTGTTGCTTAAATAAATGATATTGTATTTTAAATTTCAATTGTTCATCGTTGGAATAAAGGTGAGTGATTGACTTTTGTATATTAAACTTGTGTTCTGTGACTTTACTAAAATAACTATTTCAAGGAGTTGTGTGTTTTTGTTTTGCTAATTCTTTGGGATATTCTACATAGAGAATCATGTCATCTGTAAACAAAGACAGTTTTATTTCTCCCCTCCCAATCTATATAATTTTTATTTCCTTTTCTTGTCCTATTGCACTAGCTGAGACTTGCAGTACAATGTGGAACAGAAGTGGTAAGAGAAGACTTTCCTCTTTCCTGTTCTTAGGGGAAAAACATCCACTTTCTCACCATTAACCATCATGCTACCTGCAGGATTTTGTAGATGTCGTTAACGAAGTTGAGGAAGTTTCCCTCATTTCCTAGTTTGCTGAGAGTTTATCTTGAATAGGTGTTGGATTTTCTCAAATGCTATTTCTGCATCAATTGATATGATCATATGATTTTTCTTCTTTAGCTTATTAATGTGGTAGATAACATTAATTGATTTTCTAATGTGAACCAGACTTGCATATCTGGAATAAATTCCAATCAGTTGTGATGCATAATTCTTTGTGTACCTTGTGAGATTGGGATTTGTGAATAATTTGTTGTAAAATTTTTCATTTATGCTCGTAGGAGATCTTTTTTTTTCTTTTCTTGTAAGGTCTTTATCTGATTTTATTAGATATTAGGGGAATGCTAGCCTCATAAAATGAGTTAAGAAGTAATCTGCTTCTATTTTCTGAAAGAGATTGTGGAAATTGTATCACTTCTTTTCGAAGTGGAATTCAACAATGAAACTCTCTGGACCTGTGGTTTCTCTTTTAAAAGATAATTACTATTTCAAATTATTTAATAGTTATAGGCCTACTCAGATGATCTATTTCTCCTTTTCAGTAGTTTGCGTCTTTCGAGAAATTGATGCATTTCATCTAAGTTATTAAGTTTATGGTCATACAGTTGTTCATAACATTGCTTTATTACCCTGTTAATGTCCACAAAATCAGTAGTGATAACCCCTCTTTGAATTCTGAAATTAATTTGTGCCTTCTCTCTTTTTCCTTGGTTAGCTTTTTTTCTTGATTAGCTAGAGGTTTGCCAATTAGATGATCTTTTCAAAGAAGAAGTTTTGGGTTTCATTGATCTTCTCTATTGATTTCAATGTCACTGGTTTCTCCTCTAAATTTATTTCCCTTTTTCTTCTCGCTTTAGACTACATTGCTCCTCTGTCTCTAGTTCACTTATGTGAAAGCTTACATTATTGATCTTAGATCTGTCTTCTTTTCTAATATATGCATTTTAATGCTATAAATTTACCTCTATGCACTGCTTTTACTGCATCCCATAAATTTTGATCAGTTGTATTTTATTTAGTCAAAATATTGTTTGGTTTCTCCTGAGATTTCTTTTTTTGATTCATGTGTTATTTAGAAGTATGTTGTTTAATCTCCACATATCCTGAGATTTTCCAGCTATCTTTCTGTTATTTGTTTCTGTTTTAATTCCACTATGGTCTAAGAACAGACTTTGTATTATTTCTATCCTTTTTAATTTTGTTAGGATATTTATTATGGCCCAGAATGTGGTCTCTTTTGGTGAATGTTCCATTGGAGCTTGAAAAGAATGTGTATTCTACTATTTCGGAGTGAAGTAGTCTATAAATGTCAATGAGATCCAGTTGATTATGGTGCTATTCAGTTCAAGTGTATTCTTACTGATTTTCTGCCTGCTGAATCTATCAATTACTGAAAGAGGAATATTGAAACCTTGAACTATAGTAGTGGATTTGCCTATTCCTCCTTGAAGTTCTATCAGTTTTTGCTTCACATGTTTTGACCCTCTGTTGTTAGGTGCATATACATAAAAGATTGTTTTGTCTTCTTGGAGCATTGACCCCTGTATCATTATGTAATGCCCCTCTTTATCCCTGATAATTTTCCTGACTCTGAAGTCTGCCTTGTCTGAAACAGAAAGCTATTCCAGTTTTCTTTTAATTACTATTAGCGCAGTATATCTGTTTCCATCCTTTTACTTTTAACCCATCTATGTCCTTATATTTAAAGTGAGGTTCTGGTAGACAACATATAGTTGAGTCTTGGTTTATCATACACCTGATAGTCTTTGTCTTTTAATTAGTGTGCTTAGATGGTTCACATGTAAAGTGATTATTGATAGAGTGAAGTTAATATCTGCCATGTTTGCAACTATTTTGTATTTGTTGCACTTGTTCTTTGTTTCTCTTTTAAAAAATTTCCTCTCTTTTACTGCTTTCTCTGGTTTAAATTGGACATTTTATGATTGCATTTCCTCTCCTCTCTTGGCATATCAATTATACTTATTTAAAAACATATTTCAGTGTTTGCCCTAGAGTTTGCAATATACGTTTGTGACTAATCTAAATCTCCTTTCAAATAACACTATACTGTTTCACAGGGAGTGCAATTACATTACAATAGAGTATTCCTAATTCTTCCTTCCAATCCTTTATAACATTGCTATCATTCATTTCACCTATCCGTATGCTATCATCACTGAACAGAGTGTTACTATTATCACTTTGAACAGTTATCTATTAGATGAATTAAGAATAATAAGAGATTTTATTTTACCTTTTCTTATTCTTTTTCTAACACCCTTCCTTTATATAGATCTGAGTTTTGACCCATATCATTTTTCTTCTTTCTGAAGAACTTTTAACATTTTTCACAGAGCAAATCTACTAGTGACAAATTCCCTCAGTTTCTCAGAGCATTTTTATTCTCCTTCATTTTTGAAGGATAGTGTTGATGGATAGAGATTTCTAGGTTGGTGGGCTTTTTCTTTCAACACCACATATTTCACTTCACTCTGTCCTTGCTTGTATGGTTTCTTATGACAAGTCAGGTGTAATTCTTTGGGGGCAGGGGTTAAAAAGTAGTTTTATTGAGGTATAATTTACATACAGTAAATAGTGTATATTTTATGTGTACAATTTGATAAAAATTGACCATTTGTATACACTCATGAAACCACCACCAAAATCAGGGTAGTAAATATATTCATCCTCTCAGTTTCCTTGTGTCCGTTTGTAGGCCCTCACTCCAGCCCCTCCCTTCCTCTCTCATCATGAAGCAACCACTGATCTGCTTTCTGTCACTGTAGATTACTTTGCATTTTCTAGAGTTTTATATAAGTAGAATCATTCAGTATGTACTTTTTTTCCCCTCTGGCTTCTTTCACTCAGTATAATTATTTAGAGATTCACCCACATCACTCCATAGTTCATTGTTTTTATTGCTGAGTAGAATTTCATTTTATGGCTATACCACATTTTGTTTATTCATTCACATGTTAATAGACATTTGGCTTGATTCCAGCTTTGGGCTATTACAAATAAAGTTGCTATGAACATTTGTTTACAGTCTTTTTATGGACATATGTTCTGTTTTCTCTTAGGTAAATTCATAGAAGTGGAATGACTGGATCAAATAGTAGGTACACGTTTAACTTTTTAAGAAACTGCCAAAGCAATTGGCTTTTTTACATTCTCACCAGCAGGCTTCACTGCTTTTATTTTATTTTTTATTGTGGTAAAAATATATATAACATAAAATATGAATATGCTACTTTAACCAATTTTAAATGTACACTCCAGTGGCATTAATCACATTCACAATTTTGTGCAATCATTACCAGTCTCTTTCCAAAATTTTTCATCACCTTCAAACTGAAACTCTGTAACCACTAAGAAATAATTCTGCCTTTCTCCTTCTCTCCAGCCCCTGATAACCTCTAACCTACTTTCTGTCTCTATGAATTGCCTATTCTAGATATTCAGATAAACAGAATCACACAATATTTGCCCTTTTGTGACTGGCTTATTTCACTTAGCATTATGCTTACAAAGTTCATCCATGTTATATCATGTATCAGAACTTCATTCCTTTTTATGACTGAATAAAATTCCCCTGTATGTATATACCACATTTTATTTATGCATTCATGTATTGATAAACACTTGAGTTTTCTGGCTATTGTGAAGACATCTGCAATGAACATTGGTATACAAGTATCTGATTGAGTTGCTTTATTCAAATCTTTTGGGTATATACCTAGGAGTAGAATTGCTGAGTCGTACTGTAATCCCATATTTAGCTTTTTGAGGAAATGCCAAACTGTTTTCCACAGCAGCTGCACCATTTCACATCCCCATCAGCAATGCACAAGGAATCTAATTTCTCCACATCCTTGTCAACACTTGTTATTTTCCATTTTTTAAATTATAGCCATCCTACTAGGTGTGAAGTGGCATCTCATTGTGGCTTTGGTTTGCATTTCCCTCATGTCTAAGGATGTTGAGCATCTTTTTACATGCTTATTGATCGTTTGTATATCTTCTTTGAGAAATGTTTATTGAGGTCCTTTACACATTTTAAATTGGGTTGCTTGTCTTTTTTTATTGAGTGGTAGGGGTGCTTTATAAATTCTGGATATTAAACCCTTATCAGATATATGATTTGCAAATATCTTCTCTCACTCTGTAGATTGTCTTTTCACTTCCTTGATAATGTTCTTTGATGTACAAGTATATTTAATTTTGATAAAATCTAAGCAATCTGTTTTTTTTGTTGTTGTCATGCTTTTGGTGTCATACCTAAGAATCCATTGCCAAACTCAAAGTCATGATGATTTATCTTTATATTTTCTTGTAAGAATGTTATGGTGTCAGCTCCTATATTTAGGTTGTTGATCCTTTTTGAATTGATTTTTTATATGGTGTGAGGTAGGGGTCCAACTTCATTCTTTACATGTGGAAATCCAGTTGTCCCAGCACCATTTGTTGAAGACTATTCTTTCTCCATTGAATGGACTTGGAACCCTTGTCAAATGTCAGTTGGCCATAGATATATGGTTTTATTTCTGGCCTCTCTATTCAATCTGTTGATCTATATGTCTATTAATTGCCCTTCCATACTGTTTTCATTACTGTAGCTTTTAGTAAATTTTTAAAATCAAGAATGTGAGTCTCATGGTGACATCAGCATCATGGTGGAGTGAGCTCTTCCCTTAGTCTCTCCCCCCAAGACACAATGAAAAGGACATTCATAAACCAACAGAAGACATTCAAACAACACAATAGACATCTGAGAGATCTACAGCCATATGTCTGCAGGTGGGGGTGTCGGGCCCCCCTCAAGAGGCAGTGGAAGGAGGTAAAGGGGTCTCCTTTTCCTCCTGAGTGGCAACCATCTAGGGCATGGGACATCACATGGCCACCCGTGTGTGGCCTTGAGAGGAGAAGGGAGAAAATGCAGCCCTCCACAGGAATTCTTGTGCTCTCAGAGTTGCCCCCCAGCCTGTGGGAAAGCTCCACGCTGAGGCAGCTAAGAAATTGCAGGGTCATCCACACCAAGTTGAGCAGCCCAGATGGGCAGACTATGAGCGCAGAGTAGGGGAGCACAGGATCATGCATGTGAAAGAAAGCACCCCTCTCCCCGCTCCCACCTGGCACACCAGCTGGGCTGGTTGGCCAGAGCAGGAGATCTCTGCCAGAGCCTGTGCGCATATTTGTGTAAAGCAGGAGCGGCCAGTGGGTGAATGCAAACGGGCCCTGTCGGCACAGCTTCCAATGGACAGGCACATCTGCCAGGGCTCACAGGGAGCTCAGAAAACACGGTTCCTGCCCCCACCTAGTGGTGGCAGGTGGAATCTGCAACCAGATACTACCACTGTGCATCAGCAAAAGTCCACCCCATCAAATAGCATGAAGAAGTATATTAACACTCCAGACCAGAGGGAAAATGACAAGTACCCAGAAATAAATCCTGAAGACACAGAAATTTACAATCTAAATGACAGAGAATTCAAAATAGTTATCATAAAGAAACTCAATGAGTTACAAGAAAACTCAGAAAGACAGTTTAATGATCTCAGGAATAAAATTAATGAATGGAGGGAATTCTTCACAAAAGAGATCGAAACTATATAAAAACAAAACCAATCAGAAATTTTGGAGATAAAAAACACAATGAATGAGATAAAGAACAATCTGGAATCCTTAAAAAACAAAGCTGATATTATAGAGGACAGAATCAATAATTTAGGGGAGATAAATGTTGCACATGGAGGAAGAGAGAGAACTAAGACTAAAATGAAATGAAGAAATTCTCCAAGAAATGTCTGACTCGATTAGAAAATGTAACATAAGGATTATAGATGTTCCAGAGGGAGAAGAGTTGAATAAAGGAGCAGCGAGTTTATTCAAAGAAGTAATAACTGAGAACTTCCCAAACCTAAGGAAGGAGCTGGAATTACACATAAATGAGGCTAATAGAACTCCTAATTACATCAATGTAAAAAGACCTTCTCCAAGGCATATATTAGTAAAACTGGCAAAAGTCAATGACAAAGAAAAAATATTAAGGGCAGCAAGGCAGAAGACAATAACCTACAAAGGAATCTGGCTTTCAGTGGATTTCTCAGCAGAAACCTTACAGGCTAGGAGAAAGTGGAATGACACATTCAAAATTCTGAAAAACAAAAACTTTCAGCCAAGAATACTCTATCCAGTGAAACTATCCTTCACAAGATCCCCCTACAGAAAATGATCAAGAAGGCCCTCATACCTGAAAAAAGAAAGAAAGGGTTTAGAAAGTCTTGAGCAAGGAGGCAAATAGACAGACAAAATCAGAAAATTGTAGGTCTTTATCAGAACAGGTTAGCAAATACTTAATTATAACATTAAAGATTAAGGGATAGAAAGCATCAAAAATAACTATAATCACTTCATTTTAATTACAAACTCAGAACACAAAAGAGAATAAGTTGTGACAATAACTTAGAGGGGAAGAAGAAAAGGATGGAAACTGCTTAGACTTAAGAAATAAGAGGCTGTTGAAAAATGGACTATCTCATCTATGAGATCTTTTATACAAACCTCACGGAAACCCCCAAACGAAAAATCAGAACAGAGACACAAATGATAAACAAAGAGAAAACTGAGAAAACCACCATAGAGAAACACCAAACTGAACTGGCAGTTGGAAATACACGGGATGAGAAACAAGGGAAATACAGAACAACCAGAAAACAAGTAATAAAATGGCAGTATTAAGCCCTTATATATAAATAATCACTCTAAATGCAAGTGTATTGAATTCTCCAATCAAAAGACACAGAGTGGCTGAATGGATTAAAAAATAAGATGCAACAATATACTGCCTCCAGGAGACACATCTCATCTATAAAGATAAATACAGGCACAGACTGAAGGGATGGAAGACAACACTCCAAGCAAATGGCAAACAAAAGAAAGCAGATGTTGCCGTTCTTATTTCTGACAAAGTAGACTTCAAGATATAAAAGGCAATGAAAAACAAAGAGGGGTAGTATATAATGATAAAAGGAACACTCCACCGAG
Organism: Equus przewalskii; assembly: GCF_037783145.1. Taxonomy (NCBI): domain Eukaryota; kingdom Metazoa; phylum Chordata; class Mammalia; order Perissodactyla; family Equidae; genus Equus; species Equus przewalskii. Next base: position 3,819,294 of record NC_091849.1, read on the forward strand.
AGGTCATAACACTTATAAATATATTTGCAGCTAACACAAGAGCACCAAAGTACATAAAGCAACTATTAACAGACCTAAAAGGAGAAATCAACAGCAACACAATAATATTAGGGGACCTCAACCCTACTTACATCAATGGATAGATCATCCAGACAAAAAAGTCAACAAGGAAATAGTGGAATTAAATGAAAACCTAGATCACAAGGACTTAATAGACATATATAGAACACTCCACCCACAATCAGCAGAATACACATTCTTCTCAAGGTCATACGGAACATTCTCAAAGATAGACCATATGTCAGGAAACAAGGCAAGCCTCAATAAATTTAAGAAGATTGAAATCATATCAAACATCTTTTCCAACCATAATGCTATGAAACTAGAAACTAACTACAAAAAAAGCTGAGAAAGTGGCAAATATGTGGAGACTAAACAACATGCTACTGAAAAACCAATGGATCAATGAAGAAGTTAAAAGAGAAATCAAAAAACATCTGGAGACAAATGAAAAGGAAAATACACCATATCAACTCATATGGCATGCCACAAAAGTGGTCCTATGAGCAAAATTCATAGCAATATAGGCTCACTTTAATAACAAGGAAAATCTCAAATAAGCAATCTTAAACTACACCCAAAATAACTATAAAAAGAACAAACAAACCCCAAAGTTGGCAGGAGGAGGGAAATAATAAAAGCTAAAGCAGAAATAAATGAAATAGAAACAAACAAACAAACAAAACAGAAGAAAGGATCAATGAAATTAAGAGCTGGTTCTTTGAGAAGATAAACAAAATTGACAAACCTTAGCCAGACTCACTAAGAAAAGAAGATAGAAGCCTCAAATAAATAAAATTAGAAATGAAAGAGGAGAAGTTACAACAGATTCCTTGGAAATACAAAGGATTATAAAGAATTCTCTTTCAATTGTTGATTTCAAGTTATTTGGATAAATACCCAGTAGTGGAATAGCTGGGTCATATGGTATTTCTATTGTTAATCTTTTGAGAAATCTGCATACTGTTTTCCCCAGTGGCTGCACCAGTTTGCATTCCCACCAGCAATGTATGAGGGTTCCCTTCTCTCCACATCCTCTCCAACACTGTTGTTTCCTGTCTTCTTAATTATAGCCATTCTGACCAGAGTGAGGTGATATCTCATTGTAGTTTTGATTTGCATTTCCCTGATAGTTAATGACGTTGAACATCCTTTTATGTGTCTGTTGGCTTCTGTATATCTTCTTTGGAGAAATGTCTGTTTAGATCTTTTGCCCATTTTTTAATTCAGTTGTTAGTTTTTTTTGTTGATGAGATGTATGAGTTCTTTATATATTTTAGTTATTAACCCCTTATCAGATATATGGTTTGCAAATATCTTCTCGCAATTGTTAGGTCGTCTTTCATTTTGTTGGTGGTTTCCTTTGCTGTGCAGAAGCTTTTTAGTTTGACATGGTCTCATTTGTTTATTTTTTCTGTTGTTTCCCTTGCCTGACTAGACATGGTATTCGAAAAGATGCTTCTAAGACTGATGTCAAAGAGTGTACCGCCCATATTTTCTTCTAGAAGCTTTATGTTTTCAGGTCTTATATTCAAGTATCTAATCCATTTTGAGTTAATTTTTGTGTATGGTGTAAGATAATGGCCTACTTTCATTCTTTTGCATGTGGCTGTCCAGTTTTCCAAACACCATTTATTGAAGAGAATATCTTTTCTCTGTTGTATGTTCTTGGCTCCCTTTTCAAAAATTAGCTGCCTGTAGATGTGTGGTGTTATTTCTGGGATTTCAATTCTGTTCCATTGATCTGTGTGTCTGTTTTTGTACCAGTACATTCTGTTTTGATTACTATGGGTTTGTAGTATATTTTGAAGTCAGGGATTGTGATGCCTCCAACTTTGTTCATTTTTCTGTGGGTTCCTTTGGCTATTAGGGATCCCTTGTTGCCCAGTGTAAATTTTAGGATTCCTTGTTCTATTTTTTTTTTTAATTTTTATTGAGTTAATGATAGGTTACAATCTTGTGAAATTTCAATTGTACATTATTGTTTGTCAGTCGTGTTGTAGCTGTACCCCTTCACCCTTTGTGCCCACCCTCTACCCCATCTTTCCCCTGGTAGCCACTAATCTGTTCTCTTTGTCTACATTTTTAAATTCCTCATATGAGTGGAGTCATACAGAGATTGTCCTTCTCTATCTGGCTTATTTCACTTAACACAATATGCTCAAGGCCCATCCATGTTGTTGCAAATGGGACGATTTTGTTCTTTTTATGGCTGAGTAGTATTCCATTGTGTATATATGTACCACATCTTCTTTATCCAATCATCCGAGGATGGGCACTTAGGTTGCTTCTACGTCTTGGCTACTGTAAATAATGCTGCAATGAACATAGGGGTGCATGGGACTTTTGGAATTGCTGATTTTAGGTTCTTTGCATGTATACCCAGTAGTGGGATAGCTGGATCATATGGTAGTTCTATTTTTAATTTTTGGAGGAATCTCCATACCGTTTTCCATAGTGGCTGCACCAGTTTGCATTCCCACCAGCAGTGGATGAGGGTTCCTTTCTCTCCACAACCTCTCCAACATTTGTTACTATTACTTTTAGATATTTTTGTCATTCTAATGGGTGTAAGGTGATATCTTAGTGCAGTTTTGATTTGCATTTCCCTGATGATCAGCGATGATGAACATCTTTTCAGGTGCCTGTTGGCCACCCGTATATCTTCTTTGGAGAAATGTCTGTTCATGTCTCCTGCCCATTTTTTGATGGGGTTGTTTGATTTTTTGTTGTTGAGTTGTGTGACTTCTTTATATATTATGGATATTAAGCCTTTGTCAGATGTATGACTTGCAAATATTTTTTCCCAGTTAGTGGGTTATTTTTTTGCTTCAATCCTGTTTTCCTTTGCCTTGAAAAAGCTCTTTAGTCTGATGAGGTCCCATTTCTTTATTCTTTCTATTGTTTCTCTTCTCTGAGAAGACATAGTGTCCAAAAAGATCCTTTTAATACTGATGTCAAAGAGTGTACTGCCTACATTTTCTTCTAGAAGACCTATGGTTTCAGGTCTCCCCTTTAGGTCTTTGATCCATTTTGAGTTTATTTTGGTGAATGGTGAGAAAGAATGGTCAATTTTCATTCTTTTCCATGTGGCTGTCCAGTTTTCCCAGCACCATTTGTTGAAAAGACTTTCTTTTCTCCATTGTAGGCCCTCAGCTCCTTTGTGAAGATTAGCTGTCCATAGATGTGTGGTTTTATTTCTGGGCTTTCAATTCTGTTCCATTGATCTATGCACCTGTTTTTGTACCAGTACCATGCTGTTTTGATGACTGTAGCTTTGTAGTATGTTTTGAAGTCAGGGATTGTGATGCCTGCAGCTGTGTTCTTTTTTCTCAGGATTCCTTTAGCAATTCGGGGTCTTTTGTTGCCCCATATGAATTTTAGGATTCTTTGTTCTATTTCTGTGAAAAATGTCATTGGGATTCTGATTGGGAGGGCGTTGAATCTGTAGATTGCTTTAGGTAGAATGGACATTTTAACTATGTTTGTTCTTCCAATCCATGTACATGGAATATCTTTCCATCTCTTTATGTCGTCATCCATTTCTTTCAGAAAAGCCTTGTAATTTTTGTTGTATAAGTCTTTAACTTCCTTAGTTAAATTCACCCCGAGGTATTTTATTCTTTCTTTTGCAATTGTGAATGGTATTGTGTTCTTGAGTTCTTTTTCTGTTAGTTCGTTATTAGAGTGTAGAAATGCTACTGATTTATGTAAATTGATTTTATACCCTGAAACTTTGCTGTAGTTGTTGATTACTTTTAAAAGTTTTCCAATGGATTCTTTGGGGTTTTCTATATATAAGATCATGTCGTCTGCAAAGAGCAAGAGTTTCACTTCTTCCATCCCTATTTGGATTCCTTTTATTCCTTTTTCTTGCCTAATTGCTCTGGCCATAACCTCCAGTACTATGTTAAATAAGAGTGGTGATAGAGGGCATCCTTGTCTCGTTCCTGTTTTCAGGGGGATGGCGCTCATGTTTGCCCATTGACTATGATGTTAGCTGTGGGTTTGTCATATATAGCCTTTATTATGTTGAGGTAGTTCCCTTCTATCCCCATTTTGTTCAGAGTTTTTATCATAAATGGCTGTTGGATCTTGTCAAATGCTTTCTCTGCATCTATTGAGATGATCATGTGGTTTTTATTCCTCAGTTTGTTGATGTGGTGGATCATGTTGATTGACTTGCAGATGTTGAACCATCCCTGTGTCCCTGGTATGAATCCCACTTGATCATGATGTACGATCCTTTTGATGAATTGCTGAATTCAGGTTGCCAAAATTTTGTTGAGAATTTTTGCATGTATGTTCATCAGCGATATTGGCCTGTAGTTCTCTGTTTTCGTGCTGTCCTTGTCAGGCTTTGGTATTAGTGTGATGTTGGCCTCATAGAATGTATTAGGAAGTGTTCCATCCCTGCTAATTTTTTGGAATAGCTTAAAAAGGATAGGTATTAAATCCTCTCTGAAAGTTTGGTAGAATTCCCCAGGAAAGCCATCTGGTCCTGGGGTTTTATTCTTTGGGATGCTTTTGATTGCTGTTTCAATCTCTTTCCTTGTGACTGGTCTGTACAAATTGTCTGCTTCTTCTTGACTAAGCCTTGGGAGATTTTAGGAGTCCAAGAATTTATCCATTTCCTCTATGTTATCCATTTTGCTGGTATATAGTTTTTTGTAGTATTCTCTTATAATCTGTTGTATTTCTGTGGAGTCTGTTGTTATTTCTCCTCTTTCATTTCTGATTTTGTTTATTTGAGCTTTCTCTCTTTTTTTCTTTGTAAGTCTGGCTAGGAGTTTGTCAATATTATTTATCTTCTCAATGAACCAGCTCTTTGTTTAATTGATCCTTTCTACTGCCTTTTTTGTTTCAATACCATTTATTTCTGCTCTGATTTTTATTATTTCTCTCCTTCTTCTGACTTTGGGTTTTGTTTGTTCTTCTTTCTCTAATTCAGTTAGGTGTAGTTTAACATTACTGATTTGGGATTTTTCTTGTTTGTTAAGATGTGCCTATATTGTGATGAATTTTCCTCTTACTAGAGCTTTTGCTGTATCCCATATGAGTTGGTGTGGCATGTTATCATTTTCATTTGTCTCCAGGTATTTTTTTATTTCTTCTTTAATTTCTTCAATGATCCATTTCTTGTTCAATAGCATATTGCTTAGTCTCCACATCCTTGTGCCTTTCTCAGCTTTTTTCTTGTGATTAATTTCTAGCTTTATAGCATTATGATGGGAGAAGATGCTTGTTATTATTTCACTTTTTTAAAATTTGTAGAGGCTTGCCTTGTTTCCCAACATATGGTCTATCCTTGAGAATGTTCCATGTGTGCTTGAGAAGAACGTGTATTCTGCTTTTTTTGGATGGATTGTTCTATATATGCCTATTAAGTCCAACTGTTGTGGCTTTTCGTTTAGCTCCACTGTTTCTTTGTTGATTTTTTGTTTGAACAATCTGTCCATTGATGTGACTGGGGTGTTGAGGTCCCCTACTATTATTGCGTTATTTTTAATATCTTTTTTTATGTTTGTTAATAGTTGCTTTATGAACTCTGGTGCTCCTGCGTTGGGTACATAGATATTTATAAGCGTTATTTCTTCTTGATGAAGTGACCCCTTGATCATTATATATTGGCCCTCTATGTCTCTCTTTACCTGCCTTATCTTGAAATCCGTTTTGTCTGATATAAGGCTTGCGACATCTGCTTTCTTTTCTTTGCTATTAGCCTGGAGTATCATCTTCCACCCCTTCACTCTGAGCCTGTGTTTGTCCTTGGAGCTGAGGTGTGTTTCCTGGAGGCAACAAATTGTTGGATCTTGTTCTTTAATCCATTTTGCCACTCTGTGTCTTTTTATTGGAGAGTTCAATTCATTTACATTGAGGGTGAGTATTAATGCATGAGGGCTTAATGCTGTCATTCTGTTGCTCGTTTTCCGGTTTTCCTGTGTTTCCTTTGTTTCTCTTCCTGTGTGTTTTAGCCTACCCCTTGACTTCTGCACTTTCTTATGCTGGGTTTCTTAGTTTTTTCCTTATTTATGTTTAGTGTCTCTGTTCTGTTTTTTAGTTTAGTGGCTACCCTGAAGTTTGTATTCAGAATCTCATGTATAACATAGTCCATTTTCTGGTGGTCTCTTACTTCCTTAGCCTAGACTGTTTCAGTCCCTTTCCTCCTCCCCTCCTAAATTATTATTTTCATCTCTTATTCCAACTTGTGTTGTGAGTTTGTGATGAGAGTGATAAGATTGTCTTTGCTTTGGTAATTTCCTTCCCTTTATCCTAATGCTATAGTTGAATATTTGCTATCCTATTCTGATTCTATCTATTGTCTCCCTACTCTGTGTTTTGTGACGCCTTTCTCCCTTTTTTTCTTTTTCATGTATGAGGGCCTTCTTGAGGATTTCTTGTAGTGGAGGTCTTGTGACAACAAAGTCCCTTAGCTTTTGTTTGTCTGGAAAAGATTTAATTTCTCGCTCACATCTGAAGGATATTTTTGCTGGATAGAGTATTCTAGGCTGAAGATTTTTAAAGTTTTGCATGTGTCACTCCAATCTCTCCTAGGTTGTAAGGTTTCTGTAGAGAAATCCACTGAAAGTCTGATGGGGGTTCCTTTGTAGGTTATTTTCTTCTGCCTTGCTGCCCTGAGTATTCTTTCTTTGTCCTTCATTTTTGCCATTTTTACTACTATATGCCTTGCAGTAGGTCTTTTTACATTGACAAATCTAGGAGATCTGAAAGCTTCTTCCATGCCCATTTCTCTCTCAATCCCTAGATTTGGGAAGTTCTCTTCTATTATTTCGCTGAGCACACTTTCTGCTCCATTTTCCTTTTCCACACCCTCAGGAATTCCAATTATTCTTAAGTTGCATTTTCTCATTGAGTAAGCTATATCTCAAAGATTTTTCTTCAGTTTTTTAAATTCTTAGTTCTGTTTCTTCCTCTGTCTGGAGCCATTCAGCCTGTCTATCTTTGATTATGCTAATTTGCTCCTCTATGGTGTCTACATGGGCATTCAGGGACTCCGTATTCTGTTCTATCTGATCCATTGTATTTTTCATCTCTAGTATTTCTGATTGATTCTTCAATCTCTTTTGTGAAGTAACTCCAGAAGTCATTAACTTGTTTCTCTTATTTCCCTTACCTCATTGAATATTTTGATGATAGCTATTTTGAACTCATCTTCACTTAGTTTACCCATTTCCTCAGGTCATACTTCTGTGTTTTTATTGTTTTCCTCCTGGACTGGAGCTTTTATACATTGGTGGACAGTAGAGGAGCGGTTTTTGCACATGATGCTATTAGTTGGTTGCAGTTACACCCTGTCACCACTAGACGGGGCTCAAGAGCCTTGCGTTCTGAGCCCTCTGCCTTCAGGCGCGATGGCGGGCGCAGCATGGTTTGATGGAGGAGGGGCACTTTCTGTCACGCGCCGACCTGAATTCCAATCAGCTCTTGCTCTCTGGTCTCCCAGGGCCCTGGCTTGCTGGGGTTCCCCCATGGGAAAGCTTTCCCCTATTTGAGGGTTTCCACTGCACCACGGTGGGAGTCCTGGACAATCCCTGGATGCGTGGCCCCTCCCCCGCTCCTTCCTGCACCTGCGGCTGTGATCCGAGTCTATAGGGGAGGGAGCGAAGTTCTGTTTTACCTAGTTCCTGCTCCTCCAAGCGGCTCCAGCCTCTCTTCCCTCTGTTGTTTGGCTGGTGTGGGTCTCTGACGATTTCTGTTATTATGATTTTTTCTTTGGTTGGAAAGTAGTTGCTCTTTTTGGTTGTAATTTGGAGGGGAGAGAGTCCCAGGTGAGCTCGTGCTGCCACGTTGCTGATGTCACTCTCTCTTTATTCTATTTTTGTGAAGGATGTCATTGGGATTCTGATTGGAATTGCATTGAATCTGTAGATTGTTTTAGGTAGTATGGACATTTTACTAGGTTTATTCTTCCAATCCATGTGCATGGAATATCAATGTCATCATTGGTTTCTTTCAATAATGTTTTATAGTTTTCAGTGTACAGGTCTTTCACCTCCTTGGATAAATTTATTACTACCTATCTTATTCTTTCTGTTGCTATTGTAAATGGGACTGTGTCCTTGAATTCTATTTCTGTTAGGTCGTTATTAGAGTATAGAAATGCAACTGGTTTTGTCAGTTGATTTGTATCCTGAAACTTTGCTGTAGTTTTTTCTTATCTCTGACAGCTTTTTGGTGGATTCTTTAGGGTATTTTATAGATAAAATCATGTCATCTGAAAATCTTGGCAGTTTCACTTCTTCCTTTCCAATTTGGATCCCTTTTATTTCTTTTTCTTGCTTGATTGCTCTGGCCAAAACCTCCAGTACTATGTTAAATAAGAGTGGTGATAGTGGGAACTCTTGTCTGGTTCCTGTTCTTAGGGGGATAGCTTTCAGTTTTTCTCCATTGAGAATGGTATTAGCTGTGGGTTTGTCATATATGACCTTTATGATGTCAAAGTACTTTCCTTCTATACCCATTTTATTCAGAGTTTTTATCATAAATGGATGCTGTATCTTGTGAATTTCTGTTTCTTCATCTATTGAGATGATCACGTGATTTTTATTCTTCCTTTTGTTAATGTGGTGTATCACATTGATTCATTTGCAGATGCTGAACCATCGCTGCACCCACCCTTGGTTTAAATCCCATTTGATCATGGTGTATGATACTTTTAATGTATTGCTGTATTTGGTTTGCCAATATTTTGTTGAGGATTTCTGCATTTACGTTCATCAGCAATATGGGCTTTTAGTTTTCCTTCTTTGTGTTGTCCTTTTCTGGTTTTGGTATCAGGGTGATGTTGACCTCATAAAATGAGTTAGGAAGTGTTCTGTCTTCTTCAATTCTTTAGAATAGTTTGAGAAGATATTAAATCTTTTAATGTTTTGTAGACTTCTCCAAGGAGCCACCTGGTTCTGGACTTTTGTTTGTTTGGAGGTTTTTGATTACTGTTTCAATTTCTTTATTTGTGATTGGTCTATTCAGATTATCTATTTCTTCTTGATTCCGTTTTGGGAAGTTGTATGATTCTAAGAATTAATTCATTTCTTCTAGATTATCCAATTTGTTGGTGTATAGTTTTTCATAGTATTCTCTTATCATCTTTGGTATTTCTGAGCTGTCCGTTGTAATTTCTCCTCTTTTGTTTTTGATTTTATTTATTTGAGCCCTCTTTCTTTTTTTCTTGGTGAGTCTAGCTAAAGGTTTGTCCATTTTGTTAATCTTTTCAAAGAACCAGCTCTTGGTTTCACTGATTTTTTTTAATTCTCCATTTCATTTATTTATGCTCTGGTTTTTATTATTTCCTTCCTTCTACTGATTTTGGGCATCGTTTGTTCTTCTTTTTGTAGTTCCTTTGGGTGCACTGTTAGAATGTTTATTTGAGATTTTTTCTTGTTTCTTGAGGCAGGCCTTTATTGCTATAAACTTCCCTCTTAGAACTGTTTTTGCTGTATCCCATAAATTTTGGCGTGTCATGTTTTCATTTTCATTTGTCTCCAGGTATTTTTTTATTTCTCCTTTGGTTTCTTCATTGATCCAATCATTGTTTAGTAGTATTTTGTTTAGTCTCCTCATAATTTTGGCTTTTCTGATTTTCTTCCTGTAGTAGACTTCTAGTTTCACACCTCTGTGGTCAGAAAAGATGCTTGGTCTTATTTTTATCTCCTTAAATTTATTGAGACTTGCTTTGTGGCCTAATATGTGATCAATCCTAGAGGATGTTCCATGTGCATTTGAAAAGAATGTATATTCTGTGGCTTTGGATGGAATGTTCTGTATGTAACTACTAAGTCCACCCAGTCTAATGTGTTGTTCAAGGTCAATGTTTCTATATTAATCTTCTGTTTGAATAATTTATCCATTGGTGTAAGTGGAGTGTTAAAGTCCCCTACTATTATTATGTTACTATCTATTTCTCCTTTTATGTCAGTTAATAATTGCTTTATATATTTAGGTGCTCCTATGTTGAGTGCATAGATCTTTACAAGCATTATATCCTCTTGTTGGATGTTCCCTTTACCATATGCAGTGCCCATCTATGTCTCTTTTAACAGTTTCAGTTTTAAAGTCTACTTTGTCTGATATCAGTATTGCTACCCTTGCTTTATTTTCATTGCCATTTTCATGGAGTACCTTGTTCCATCCCTTCATTTTCAGTTTGTGGGTGTCTTTAGGTCTGAAGTGTGTCTCCTGTATGCAGCATATATATGGGTCTGTTTTTTTTGTCCAATCAGCCACCCTATGCCTTTTTTTAAAAGGATTTTATTTTTCCTTTTTCTCCCCAACGTCCCCGGTACATAATTGTGTATTTTTTTAGTTGTGGGTCCTTCTAGTTGTGGAACCCTATGCCTTTTGGAGCATTAAGTCCATTGACATTTAAGTAGCTACTGATAAATATGTACTTATTCCCTTTTGTTACTTTTTTTCCTGGATGTTGTAGTTCTTCTCTGTTCCTTTCTTCTTCTCTTTCTCTCTTCTCCTGTGGTTTGATGGCTTTCTTCAGTATTTTTTGGGGGATCCTTTCTCTTAATTTTTTGTGTAGTCATTATAGGTATCTGGTTTGTGATTACTATGAGGTTCATATATAATAACCTACGTATATAGCAATCTATATTAAGTTGATGATCTCTGTAGTTCAACCTCTTTCTAAAAGCTCTACTCTTTTACTCCCCTTCTTCCACATTTTATGTTTTTGATATCATATCTAACCTCTTTTTGTGTGTGTATACATTACTCTCTTGTCATGGAAATTTAATACTTTGTCATTAGACCTTCATATTATCTTCATAGGTGGTTGATCTCCTACCTTTACTGTACTTTTGCCTTTACCAGTGATTTTATTGCCTTTAAAAAAATTTCTTATTCCTATTTGTGGTCTTCTATTTCCCACATAAATAAGTCTGTTTAGCATTCCTTGTAAAACTGGTTTCTTGGTGATAAACTCCTTTAATTTTTTGTTGTCTGGGAAACTCTTTCTCTCTCCTTCCATTCTGAATGATAACCTTACCAGGTAGGGCATTCTTGGCTGTAGGTATTTTGCTTTCAGCACTTTAAACATATCATGCCACTCCCTTCTAGCCTGTAAGGTTTCTGCTGAGAAGTCAGCTGATAACCCTATGGGGTTTCCTATGTATGTCACTTGTTGCCTTTCTCTTACGGCTTTTAGGATTCTCTCTTTATCTTTAATTCTTGACATTCTAATTATAATGTGTCTTGGTGTGGGCCTCTTTGAGTTTACCTTGTTTGGTTCTCTCCATGTTTCCTGTAGCTGCATGTCTCTTTCCTTCCTTAGGTTAGGAAATTTCCAGCTATTATTTCCTCAAATATATTCTCTGCCCCCTTGTCTCTCTCTTCTTATTCTGGGACACCTATAATATGAATGTTAGTATACTTGATGTTGTCCCAAAGTTCCCATAGACTGTTCTCATTCTTTTTAATTCTTTTATCTTTTACCTGTTCAGCTTGCATGATTTCCTCTACTCTTTCGTCCAGCCTGCTGATCCATTCTTCTGTAACATCCAGTCTGCTATTGAGACCCTCTAGTGAATTTTTCATTTCCAGTATTGTATTCCTCATTTCTGATTGGTTGTTTTTTATATTTTTCAGCTCTTTGTTGAAATTCTCACTGCGTTCATCCATTCTTCTCCCAAGATCAGTGAGCATCCCTATGACTTTTTGCTTAAACTCTTTGTCAGGTAGATTGTTTATTTCTATTTCATTTTTCTCTGGGGTTTTCTCCTGGTTCCTTTGTTGGAATGTATTCCTTTTCCTCCTCACTTCACCTCATTCTCTGTGCTTATATCTATGTATTAGGTGGGTCAGCTATGTCTCCAGATCGTAGAGAGTTGGCTTTATGTAAGAGATGCCTTATGAGGCCCAGCAGTGCGCTTCCCCCTTGTCACCAGTTCCAAATATTCCAGAAGTGTACCCTGTGTCATCTACGTGTGTCCTTCTGTTGTGGCAGAGTTCCTCTTGCTGCAGGTGCTCAGGGAAGCTATGCTGTCCCCCAGGCCAGCTGACTGTAATGCACAGCTGTGTGTGGCTGCTGTGGACACTTCAGTCACTTTATCAGGCTTGGGGAGACCCAGCACAGTTGGCTGCAAGATGTAATAGCACATTCCTGTTGCAATTTTTCTGTTAAGTGAGTAGACCCCATGGTTAAGCATGGCTGGTTGCTAGGCTCAGGGGCTTACAATTGCTGTATGCCTCCAGCCTGCAAGGCACTTATCAACTCTCTCAGGATTGCAGCTGAGTGGGGCTGGCCCTGGGCACAGGAGCACCCAATTGTTCAAGCTTTGGTAGGTGGGACCAATTCTCTTTGTAGTTATTTGAGAAGCACAAGTCTGCTGCAGCTGACAAGCCCCACTTCCCACAGATCCACACACACCATTGACATAGCCTTGTCGCATGTGCACACCCCAATGCCCTGAATCAGACCCAGTTGCCCCACTGCAGTGGCCCCACACACTCCAGGCCCTTCTTGCACTTGCCCTGCCCCTCAGAGGCAGACCCATTTGCCTGGTTGCAGAGGATACAGGCACCCAGCCTACACAGGCCCACAAGTTTCTCAAGGACTTGCTGTTGTGTGAGGTCAGGCCCTAGGGTGGGCTGCATACCCTGACTGAGCTGGATTAAATTGATGCTCTAGTGGATGGGGTAGACCCTGGGCTAACAGGCCAGGGGAAAAGCCCCTAATGGTGACTGCCAGAGTTTGTGTCAGCACACGTGTACTAGGTCACAATAATGGCTGCCACCAATGTCCCAGTCCCTGGGTAGGTCTCATTTCTCACACATATGCACCCAGAGCCTGTCAATAAATCTCTTTTCACCAAAGGACTGTGCACCTTTCTTTCTGGTGATTTTAAGTTGCTTTCTGAAATGGGTGAATTTGCGCATGGGCCCTATGAGCTGGCATTATTCCCCCTTACGTCTGATACCTTTTCTGTGGGTATTATCCATAGTTGTTAGTAGCCAGCAAAGCCAGATATTATGATATTTGTCTCAGTTGCGTTGTGTCCAAAGGATGCTTATAGTGGTAATGCTACCCTACTCAGATCCCCCACTTCCTGCAGGGAAAGCTGTGTACCTTAGGATTGCTCCCAGCTGGCTGTGGCTTGTGAAGGTGACTTTTTTTTCTCTCCAGAAAGGAGTTTGTGCCTCTTCTGTGTCAGTCAAGACTGTCCCTTGTGGGGGCCCTTTTTATCTAGTTTTCAGTTCTCTCTCAGGGGTAATTTTTCCCCAAGTAGTTGTAAATCTGCTGTGTCCATGGGAGGAGGTGAGTTCAGAGTCAACCTATGCCACCATCTTGACACCTCTCCCTCTGTTTCTTCTTTTTCAATGTAGGCATTACAGGTATAAATTTCCCTCTGAGCACTGCCTTCACTGAATCCCATAAGTTTTAAAAAATTTTCATTCCTTTCTAAGTATTTTCTAATTTCTCACGATTTTATCTTTGACCAGTTTATTGTTTGATAGTGTATTGTTTAATTTCCATTTATTGGTGAATTTTCTGGCTTTACTTCTATTATTGATTACATCAATTATTATTGATTAGTAGCTTCATTCCATGTGGTCAGAAAAGATATCATGTGTGACTTCAATCCTTTTTAATTTATTGAGATTTATTGTGGCCTAAAATATGGTCTATCCTGGAGAATATTCCATGTGCAATTGAGAAGAATGTTATCCGGCTGTTGTGTGGAATGTTCTCTATATATCTATATATCTGGTTTTTAGTGTTATTAAAGTCCTTTGTTTCCTTATCGATCTTCTGCCTAGTTCTTCTGTCCACTATTGAAAGTGTAGTATTAAAGTCTTGAGCTATTAATGTAGAACTCTCTATTTCTCCTTTCAGTTGTGTCAATATTTGCTTTATATATTGTGGGACTCAGTTATTTGGTGCATATATATTCATAATTAAATCTTCTTAATGAATTAACCCTTTTATCAGCACATAATGTCTTTCTTTTCCTCTTAAAAAAATTTTTATTGAAACTCTATTTTGTCTGATATTAGTATAGCTATCTTAGCTTTATTTTGGTTACCATTTGAATGGAAATATTTTTCTATCTTTTCACTTTCAATCTACTTGTTCTTTTGGATCCAAAGTAAGTCTCTTGTAGATAGTATGTAGTTGGACCATGTTTTTAATGTGTTCTGCTAAACGTTGCTTTTTGATTAGAGAGTTTAACCAATTTACAATTAAAGTCATTACTGATAAGAAAGGAATTCTTTCTGCAGTTAAGCCATTTTTTTTTCCTGCATGTCTTATAGCTTTTCATATTCTTCATTTCCTCCATTACTGGTTCTTTTGGGTTTAGTTGATTTTTTTGTAATGAGCCATTTTGATTTCCTTTCATGTATAGTCTTTGGGTATTTTCTTTGTAGTCACCATGGAGATTATATTTAACATCTTAAATCTAAAGCAATCTATTTTGAACTGATACAAACAATTTCAAAATCACACAAAAATCTTGCCCCAAATAACTCCATCCTCCCTCATTTATGTTGTTGTCATAAATTACATCTCTATACATTATGTATCCAATAACAGATTTTTAATTAATTTTTATGCATTCTTTTCAATCCTGTAAGAAATTAAAAGTAGGCTTGCAATAAAAAATCCAATAACACTTGATTTTATATTTGCCTATGTGTCTGCCTGTATTGGAGAGCTTTATTTCTATATATTATTGTCCTTCATTTTTTTTAAAGGTTTTATTTATTTTTTTTTCCTTTTTCTCCCCAAAGACCCTGGGTACATAGTTGTATATTCTTTGTTGTGGGTCCTTCTGGTTGTGGCTGTCCTTCATTTTCACCTGGAGAACTCCTTTAATATTTCTTGAAGTGCTGGTCAAGTGATAGTGAGTTCCCTCAGATTTTGTTTATCGGGAATGGCTTAATTTCTCCATCTCTTTTGAAGGACAGTTTTGCCAGATATAAAATTCTCAGTTGACAATTCCTTTCTTTCAGCACTTTATATCATGCTTCTTCTGATCTCCTAGGTTTTTGATGAGATATCAGCTATTAATCTTATTGAGGATCACTTTTATGTGATGTCTTGCTTCTCTCTTGTTGATTTGATGATTATCTCTTTCTTTTTGACTTTCAACAAATTATAATGTCTCTCGATGTGAGTCTCTTTGAGGTTATCCTTCTTTGAGTTTATTGAGCTTCCTGGATTTTTAGGTTCATGTGTTTCAGAAAATTTGGGAAGTTTTGAGCCATTATTTCCTCAAATATTCTTTCTGCCCCTTTCAAACTCTCTTCTTCTGTGACCCCCCCCCCCACATAATGTTTGTGTTGTTACAATTGAGTGGTGCCCTACAACTTCCTTAGGATTTGTCCACTTTTTTAAGTCTATTTTCTTTCTGTTCCTCAGACATGATTGTTCATAAGACAATTGTCTCATCTTAGGTTCTCTGATTCTTTCTTCTGCCTGCTCAAGTCTGCTGTTTAGTTAATTTTTAAAATTTTTTTATTGAGTTCATAATAGTTTACATTAATGTGAGATTTCAATTGTACATTATTTCTTGACTGTCACCACACAAGTGCTCCCCTTCACTCCCTGTGCCCACTTCCACCCTCCTTCCCCTGGTAACTGCTGAACTGTTTTCTTTGTCCATGGGTTTGTTTATATTCCACATATGAGTGAATTCATCAGGTGTTTGTCTTTCTCAGTCTGGCTTATTTTACTTAGCATAATTCCCTCCAAGTCTTTCCATGTTTTTGCAAATGGGATGAATTTGTCTTTTTTATGGCTGAGTAGTATTTCATTGTATATATACATATATCACATCTCCCTTATCCAGTCATCAGTCGATGGGCTCTTGGATTGTTTCCATAACTGGGCCATTGTGAATAGTGCTGCAATGAACATAAGGGTGCGTATGTTACTTTGGATTGTTGATTTCAAATTATTTGTGTAGATATCCAGTAGTGGGATAGCTGGGTCATATGGTAGCTCTATTTTTAGTTTTTTGAAGAATCTCCATACTGTTTTCCATAGTCGCTGCACCAGTTTACATTCCCACCAGCAGTGTATGAGGGTTCCCTTTTCTCCACACCCTCTCCAACATTTGTTTTTTTTTAGTCTTAGTGATTATACCCATTATAACAGGCGTAAGGTGATATCTTAGTGTAGTTTTGATTTGCATTTCCCTGATTATTAGTGATGTTGAACATCTTTTCATGTGTTTATTGGCCAAATGTATATCTTCTTTGGAAAAATTTCTGTTCATGTCATCAGCCCATATTTTGATTAGGTTGTTTGTTTTTTTATAGTTCAGTTGTGTGAGTTCCTTATATATTATGGAGATTAACCCCTTGTCAGATATATGATTTGCAAATATTTTCTCACAATTAGTGGGTTGTCTCTTTGTTTTGATCCTAGTTTCTTTTGCCTTGCAGAAGCTCTTTAGTCTGATTAACTCTCACTTGTTTATTTTTTCTTTGTTTCCCTTGTCTGAGAAGACATGGTATTTGAAAAGATCCTTTTTAGTTCAATGTCAAAGAGTGTACTACTTATATTATCTTCCAGGAGTTTTATAGTTTCAGGACTTATCTTCAAGTCTTTGAATCATTTTGAGTTAATTTTTGTGTATGGAGTGAGATAATGGTCTATCTACCTTCATTCTTTTGCATGTGGCTGTCCAGTTTTCCCAACACCTTTTATTGAAGAGACTATCTTTTCTCCATTGCATGTTCTTGGCTCCTTTGTCAAAGATTAGCTGTCCGCAGATGTGTGATTTTATTTCTGGGCTTTCAGTTCTGTTCCATTGACCTGTGTGCCTGTTTTTGCACCAGTACCATGCCAATTTTGGTCACTATGGGTTTGTAGTACATTTTGAAGTCAGGGATTGTGATACTTCCATCTTTTTTCTTTTTTCTCAGGATTGCCTTAGCAATTCAGGGTCTTTGACTGCCCCATATGAATTTTAGGATTCTTTCTTCTATTTCCATGAAGAATGTCATTGGAATTCTGATTGGCATTGCATTGAATCTATAGATTGCTTTGGGTTGTATAGACATTTTAACTATGTTTATTCTTCCAATCCTTGTGCATGGAATCACTTTCCATCTCTTCATATCCTTATCAATTTCTTTCAGTAATGCCTCATAGTTTTCATTGTATAAGTCCTTCACCTCCTGGGTTAAATTTATTCCTAGGTACTTTATTCTTTAGTTGCGATTGTTCATGGAATTGTATTCTTGAGTTATCTTTCTGTAAGTTTGTTATCGGAGTGTAGAAAAGCAACTGATTTTTATAAGTTTTTTTGTACCTTGCAACTTTACTGTAGTTGTTAATTATTTCTATTAGTTTTCTGATGGATTCTTTGGGGTTTTCTATATATAAGATCATGTCATCAGCAAACAGTGAGAGTTTCACTTCTTCCCTCCATATTTGGATTCCTTTTATTCCTTTTTCTTGCCTAATTGCTCTGGCCAAAACCTCCAGTACTATGTTGAACAAGAGTAGTGATAGTGGGCATCCTTGTCTTGTTCCTGTTCTCAGGGGGATGGTGTTCACTATTTGCCCATTGAGTATGATGTTAGCTGTGGGTTTGTCATGTATGGCCTTTATTATGTTGAGGTAATTTCCTTCTATCCCCATTTTGTTCAGTTTTTATCATAAATGGCTGTTGGATCTTGTCAAATGCTTTCTCTGCATCTATTGAGATGATCATGTGGGTTTTGTTCCTGAATTTGTTGATGTGGTGGATCACGTTGATTGATTTGCAGATGTTGAACCATCCCTGTGTACCTGGTATAAATACCACTTGATCATGATATATGATCCTTTTGATGAATTGCTGAATTCAGGTTGCCAATATTTTGTTGAGGATTTTTGCAGCTATGTTCATCAGCGATATTGGCCTGTAGGTTTCCTTTTTTGTGTTGTCCTTGTCAGGCTTTGGTATCAGCGTTATGGTGGCCTCATAGAATGTGTTAGGAAGTGTTCCATCTTCCCTAATTTTTTGGAATAGCTTGAGAAGGATAGGTATTAAATCCTCTCTGAAAGTTTGGTAGAATTTCCCAGGAAAGCCATCTGGTTCTGGGGTTTTATTCTTTGGGATGCTTTTGATCGCTGTTTCAATCTGTTTCCTTGTGATTGGTCTATTCAGATTGTCTGTTTCTTTTTGATTCAGCTTTGGGAGGTTGTAAGAGCCTATGAATTTATCCATTTCCTCTGGATTATCCATTTTGTTGGCGTATAGTTTTTTGCAATATTCTCTTATAAGTTGTTGTATT
Source organism: Equus przewalskii (assembly GCF_037783145.1). Taxonomy (NCBI): domain Eukaryota; kingdom Metazoa; phylum Chordata; class Mammalia; order Perissodactyla; family Equidae; genus Equus; species Equus przewalskii. Next base: position 3,837,612 of record NC_091849.1, read on the forward strand.
TCTGTGGTGTCTGTTGTTATTTCTCCTCTGTCACTTCTAATTTTGTTTATCTGAGCTTTCTCTCTTTTTTCTTTGTAAGTCTGGCTAGAGGTTTGTCAATTTTATTTATCTTCTCAAAGGACCAGCTCTTTGTTTCCTTGATCCTTTCTACTGCCTTTTTTCTTTCAATAGCATTTATTTCAGCTCTGATTTTTATTATTTCTCTCCTTCTGCTGACTTTAGGCTTTCTTTGTTCTTCTTTTTCTAATTCAGTTAGGTGTAATTTGAGATTGCTTATTTGGGATTTTTCTTGTTTGTTAAGGTGTGTCTTTATTGCCATGAATTTCCCTCTTAATACAGCTTTTGTTGCATGCCATGTGAGTTGGCATGGTATGTTATCATTTTCATCTGTATCCAGATACTTTTTGATTTCTCCTTTAATTTCTTCATGATCCATTGCTTGCTTGTTCAATAGCTTATTTTTTAGTCTCCACATCTTTGTCCCTTTGTGAGATTTTTTCTTGTAATTAATTTGTAGTTTTATAGCATTGTGATTGGAAAAGATGCTTGCTATTATTTCAATTTTCTTAAGTTTATTGAGGCTTGCTTTGTTTCCCAATATACAGTCTATCCTTGAGAATGTTGCATGCATACTTGAAAATAATGTGTAATCTGCTCTTTTTGGATTATGTGTTCTATATACGTCTACTAAGTCCAACTGGTTTAGCTTTTCATTTAATTCCACTGTTTCCTTGTTGATTTTCTGTCTGGATGATCTACCCATTGATGTGAGTGGAGTGTTGAGGTCCCCTACTGTTATGGTGTATTATTAATAACTTATTTTAAGTTTGGTAATAGTTGCTTTATGAACTTTGGTACTCCTGTGTTGGGTACATAGATATTTATAAGTGATATTTCTTCTTGATGGAGTGTCCCTTTGATCATTATATACTGCCCCTCTTTGTCTGTCTTTACCAGTCTTATCTTGAAGTCTACTTTGTCTGATATAAGTATTGCAACACCTGCTTTCTTTTGTTTGCCATTAGCTTGGAGTATCATCTTCCATCACTTCACTCTGAGCTGTGTGTGTCATTGGAGCTGAGATGTGTTTCCTGGAAGCAGTATATTGTTGGGTCTTGTTCTTTAATCCATCTTGCTACTCTGTGTCTTTTTATTGGAGAATTTAATCCATTTATGTTTAGGGTAATCATTGATGTATAAGGGCTTAATGCTGTCATTTTATCACTTGTTTTCTGGTTTTCCTGCATATCCCTGTTTCTCATCCTGTGTGTTTTGGTCTACCCATTGGATTATGTAGTTTTTTTGATGATGTGTTTATTTTTTTTCTCCTTTATCATTTGTCTCTCTGTTCCGGTTTTTTGTTTAGTGGTTACCCTGAGATTTGTATTCATAATCTCGTGTATAAGATAGTCTATTTTCTGATGGCCTCTTCTTTCCTTAGTCTAAACCAATTCAGTCCCTTTCCTCCTCCCCTCCTAAGTTGTTTTTCTCATATCTCATTCCACCTTGTGTTTGAGTTTGTGGTTAAAGCAACAAGATTATCTTTGTTTTTGGTGTTTGCCTTCCCTTTAGCCTAATGCTATACTTGAGTATTTGCTATCCTATTGTGATTCTGTCTACCTATTTATCTCTTTACTTTGTGTTTTGTGACCCCTTCCTCCCCTTTTTTCCCTCAGATATGAGGGCTTTCTTGAGGATTTCTTGTGGGGTCTTCTCGTGACTACAAAGTCCCTTAGCTTTTGTTTGTCTGGGAAAGTTTTTATTTCTCCCTCATATCTGAAAGATATTTTTGCTGGTTAGAGTACACTTGTCTGAAGATTTTTGTCTTTTAAATATTTGAATATGTCATCCCATTCTCTCCTGGCTTGTAAGGTTTCTGAAGAAAAATCCACTGAAAGCCTGATAGGAGGTCCTTGGTAGTTTATTTTCTCCTGCCTTGCTGCCCTGATTATTCTTTTTTTCTCATTCTTTTTTTGCCAATTTTACTTCTATATGCCTTGCAGTAGTTCTTTTTGCATTGACAAACCTAGGAGATCTGGAAGCCTCTTCCACACAGATTTCCCTCTCTTTCCCTAGGTTTGGGAAGTTCTCTGCTATTATTTCTTTGAACATGCTTTCTGCTCCATTCTCCTTCTCTTTTCTTTCGTGAATACCTATAATGCTTATGTTGCATTTCCTCACTGAGTCGGATATTTCTCAGAGACTTTTGTCATTTCTTTTTAGTCTTAGTTCTCTCTCCTCCTCTGTCTGGAGCATTTCAACATGTCTATTTTCGATTTTGCTGATATGCTCCTCTGTGATGTCCACTCGAGTATTTAGGGAATCTGTATTTTGTTTTATCTCTTACATTGTGTCTTTCATCTCTAATATTTCTGGTCGATTCTTCTTTATTGTTTCAATCTCTTTTGTGAAGTAGCTCCTGAATTTGTTGAATTGTTTCTCTACATTCTCTTTTACCTCATTGAGTTTTTTGATGATAGCTATTTTGAATTTGTTGTCATTTAGCTTACATATTTCTGTGTCTTCAGGACTGAATTCTGGGTGTTTGTCATTTTCTCTCTGGTCTGGAGATTTGATGTAGTGTCTGATGTTGCTAGAGATGGGTTGGGTCTTATGCATTCTGACGTTATTTGGTTGCAGTTACTGCCTATGGACACTGTGTGGGGGCTGAGAGCTGCATATTCTGAGCCCTCTGCCTTCAGCCGAGATCTTAGGCAGTGGAGCAGGTGTGGGGCAGGTGGAGGGAGGGGCGTTATCTCCTCTGTGCTCTCGGGGTTGTCTTGCTATCTGCTCTCCTGGGGTGTTGGCATGATGAGGTCATCCCCCTGCTATAGCTTTTGCCCCTTTATAGGGCTTCCCTCTAGGCTGCAAGGGCCCTAGGGAGTTCTTGGAGTTCCTGTGAATGAGTATCCCCTCCCTAGTTCCTTCCCTCTCAGAGACCTCCCGCTGTCACAATCACAGCCTTTAGGGGAGGGTGCAAAGTTCTCTCTTAGCCCATTCCAGCTCCTCCAAGGGGCACTCCAGCCTCTCTGTCCTCCAACGTGTGGCTGTGTGTCTCTCCAACGTTTTTGTGTTGTGTTAGGATGTCTTCTGTTGGAGTATGTATGCCCCTTTTTGTTATATGTTGGAAGGGAGAGAGTCCTGGGCAAGGTCACTCTGCCATGATGCTGACGTCACTCCTGTCTATTTAATTTTTTATTTCAGTTATTGTACTTTTCAGCTCCAGAATGTCTGTTAGGTTCCTTTTTATAATTCCTATCTCTTTATTAATATTCTCATTTTGTTCACACTTCATTTTCATGATTTCCTTTAGTTCTTTGTCCATGTTTTTCTTTAGCTCTTTGAGCCTATTTAAGATAGTTTTTTTTGTCTTTGTTTAGTAAGTTCTATATTTCAGCTTCCTCAGTGATAGTTTGTGTTATTTTGTTTTGTTCCTTTGATTGATTCATACTTTTCTTTTTCTTTTAATGCTTTGTGATTTTTTTGTTGTTGTTGAAAACTGATCATTTGACTATTATAATGTGGTAACTTGGGAAAATAGATTCTTCCCCTCTCCAAGGTTTTCTGGGTTTCTGGTTTTGGTTCTGTTTGTGAAGTCTGTAGTTGTTTGGTGGCTTTCCTGCAGTGGTATTACAATGACTGTACTCCTTGTTTATGTGGTCACTGAAGTCTCTGTTTCTTAGCTTATGCGAGGCTAATGTTTTGACAGGCATTTCTTTGAAATCCAGGAGTTCACCCAGTCTTAGTAAATTGGCTCTGTGCCTGTGCTCACCTTCAAATTTACTCAGACTTGCAGTGTGCCAGGGTATCATCCCTGGGTGAAAGCTTAGTATCTTTTCAGGTCTTTACTGAGTGTGCATCTTGCTCTGCATGCATGTGGCTTTCTAAATTACCCACCACACATGGTTAATTTTGAATATTCTGATTTTCCAGGGAAATTCCTTCCAGCTTTTCCATTAGGCAGCCTATTGTATGTTTGCACAGTAATGTTTTGTCCTGGGTGACCAATTCACCTTACAGTGTTTTCCAGATTTTCACCTGGGTTCTGAATTAGATGAAACAGTGAGGAGTGACTTGTGTCAGTCTTTCAGGTAGCCCCCATTCAGATTAGAATAGATAAGCACAATCAATTGTAAATAAGGTCTCTTTTACTCCCCTCAGAACCAAGGAAACAGTCCCATGGGAACATGGACTGTCACAACTTTAAGACTGCTGCTTCTTTAAAACTGTTGCTGCTTTAAGACCAAGGCCACTTCAAGACTGCTCCAGCTTTAAGATTGCTGCAACAGTTGGGGAGGAGTGTGAAAAGAGCACGCAAAATCTCCACACAGCCTTCCTACCATTGCTAAGTGCCCTCTTCTTGATTCTGCGCTAACTCGGATGCTGTAAATCTTTGATAAGTTCTCACAAAATTGGTTCTGACAATTTCTGTCTTTTAAATGTTTTTGTGAGAAGACATGAATCCGGAGCTCCCCACTCTGCAATTTTCCTGACATCACTTCAGATGGAATTCTTATGCGTGTTTCTCTTTAGGTAAAGTTATTTATTTATTTTTTTTAACTTGAGCTTCTTTCAAGATTTCCTTTTCATCTTTGGGTTTCTGCATTGAATATGATATGCCTACATGTATATTTTTTGGTATTTATCCTGCTTGAAAGTCTCTGAGCTTCTCATATATGCAGTTTGGTGTATGCCATTAATTTTAGAAAATTTTATGTCTAATTACTTTAAATATTTCTTCTGATCTTTTATCTCTTTCTTTCCATCTGATGTTTCAACTACATCTATGTTATAACTTTTACAATTGTTCCACAGTTACACAGTTCTGGAGTATATTTTCTTCTCTTTTTTTCTTTGCCAGGGAAGATTCATTCTAAGCTAACATCCGTTGCCAATCTTCATTCTTTTTCTTCCTTTCCCCCACCCAAAACCCCAGTACATAGTTGTGCATAGTTGTAAATTCTTCTAGTTCTTATATGTGAGCTGCTGCCACACTATGACTACTGACAGACGACTGGTGTGGTTCTGCACCTGGGAACCAAACCTGGGCTGCTGAAGTGGAGCACACCAAAGTTTAACCACTAGGCTATCAGAGCTGGCTCTATTTTGTCCTATTTTTTAAAAATTTTTTTCTTGAGGAAGACTGGCCTTTAGCTAACATCTCTGCCCATCTTATTCTACTTTATATGTGAGATGCCTGCCACAGCATGGCTTGACAAGTGGTGTGTAGGTCTGCACCCGGGATCCGAACCGGTGAACCCCAGGCTGCTGAAGTGGAACGTGCACACTTAATCACTGCACCACCAGGCTGGCCCCCTATTTTGTCCTATTTATCATCATTTTTTTTTCTCTTTGCATTTCAGTTTTGAAAGTTTCTATTGACATCTCTTCCAGCTCACTTCTCTTGGTCATGTTTAGTCTACTGATGAGCCCAGCATCGTGTTTTTGATTTCTAGCATTTCTCTTTGATTCTTTCACAGTTTCCATCTCTCTACTTAAATTAGCCCTCTGTTCTTGAAAGTTGTCTACTATTCCCTCTAGAGCCTATACTATATTACGCATAGTTATTTTAAATTCCCTATCAGAAGCAAAACAGTTTCTGGTATCAGTACCAAAAACATTTTCTTACCTGAGTCTGGTTCTGAAGTTTGCTTTATCTCTTTGGACTGTCTTTATTCTTGACCTTAGCATGCCTTGTGATTTTTTGTTGACAGTGGACATGGTGGACAAGATAATAGTAAATGTTGCAAATAGGTCATTAGATTGAAGTTTTATGTTAATCTACCCACGAATTGGGCTGTGTTTAATGTTGGCTATAGCTGTAGGCGCCAGAGGCTTCAGTTTCCTCTTTTTTCCTCCTCTCTCCTGTTGTTTCTGGGTTTCATTAAGAACTCTCCTCAAATAGAGTTGGTATCTTGCAGTTCTTTCCATTGTAATCCACTGTTATACTGAAACCCCTTTGATGTGGTGGTAATGTGTGAAGAAGGGGAAACATTTTATAATGTTTTTTTGTTATTTTTTTTTTGGTGAGGAAGATTAGCCCTGAGCTAACATCTGCTGCCAATCCTCCTCTTTTTCCTGAGGAAGACTAGTCCTGGGCTAACATCTGTGCCCATCTTCTTCTATTTTATATGTGGGACACCTGCCACAGCATGGCTTGATAAGCAGTATGTAGGTCCACACCTGGGACCCAAACCTGCAAACCCCGGGCCTCTGAACCAGAAAGTACAAACTTAACCACTACTCTACCAGGCTGGCCCCACATTTTATAACCTTATGATTAAACCTCAGTCTTTCAATTTTCAGTGGCCTGATAGTCCTTCTTCCAGGCAAAGATAGGCTCTGGTTAAGTTGTTTCCCTTGGAGAGCTGGTCTTTGATATGATAAACTCTCTGGGTGTATTTCAAAATTATTTATTTCCCCCTCTCCTTGCCAAAAACATGAGGGGATTTTTGTTGGTTCTTTACCTTGAAAACCTGGTGGTATTCCTGGTGGTAAAATTCACGAGAGTGTGGGGGCTGCCCTAAGACTCAGCCCTCAGTATTTTCTCACTCTTAATATAAACCACGCTCATCCCCCAGCAATTCTTCAAAATCACCACTTAGTGGTCCTAGAGTTCTCTCTTTGGCAGCCCCTGCTCCAGGTATGCTGATATTGGCTGCAAGGCTCTGTGTTCTCTGGTCTCCACAGGTTTCAGGGTGGAAGTTTGTCTTTTGACCTCAATTCTCTGTTGAGTCTAAAGAAGCAGTTGATTTTCAGATTGCTTACCTTTTTTCTCGTGGTAATAACGGGAGTAATAACTTCCATGCTGTTTGCATGTGGCACTAAAACTGTGTGTGCCAACTGAAGTTTGATGTAAGTGGAAAAGCAACTCAAAGGATATCTTTACAACAAATTGTGTTAGAACAATTGGACATCTATATTCAAAAAGAGAGAGAGATTTGATTTAAATTAAACATCATGCCTTATGTAAATATTAACTCAAATGAATCAGAGCTTTAAAGGTAAAACATACAGGTATAAAACCTCTAGAAGAAAATATAGGAAAACATCTTCATGACCTGGGCTGAGATAGAGAGTTTGTGAAAGTGAATAAAGGAAATCTCATTTACAACAGGGCTGGGAGGACCAGACAGGAGAGCTCTCACACATCATCACTTGCCATTGTTCACAGACTCCACAGGAAGAATCTTCCTTATAGACTTTGGCAAAGAGGTTAGAAGATTTCCTCCTTGCCTAGAAATAGCCCAGCCAATGAGAAGTCATCACCACCCGAACTCTCACTCTCTTCCAATGAAGTTTCATTCAGAATCACCTCTCCCAAGTCCCTCCTTTCCTCCATTAATGCAAGCCCCTCTCCTATGTTTTCTGGACTTACCTATGGGTGCCATAGCTTGCTTGTCTCAGATGGCAGTTCTCTGCTATTCCTGAATGAACTCACTTTGCTAGGAATATGATTGGCTATATTGTTTTTAAATTTGACAAGATTTTAGACATGACATTGAAAGCACAATCCATAAAATTTTTTTAAAAAATTGATTTTAGGAGAATTAACATCTTCACAATATTGAGTCTTCCAATCCAGAAACAGGGAAAATCCTTTCCTTCACTTAGATATTTTTTCCTTTAGTTAGATATCTTGGGAATGTTTTGCAGAGGGCCTACATATTTTTCACTGTATTAGTTCCTATTTTTAATGACATTGTAAATGCTGCTGCTTTTCTAACTTCATCTTCTAATTGCTTCTTGCTAGATACAGAAATACAAATGATTTTTAGTATTTATCGTGAATCCAATGTCTTTACCGAATTTGCCTATTAATTTTAATAGTTTGTTTTAAACCCTCCTGAATAGTCTACCCATATAATCATGTCATTTGAATATAATGACAATTTTATTTCTTCACTCCAATACTTAAATGTCGTCATTCTCTTTTCTTTCCTTATTATACTGGCTAGAACCTCTAGTACAATTTTGAAAAGAAGTGATGAGACTGGGCCTCCTTGCCCTTCTCCTGACCTGAAGGGAAAGTGTTTAATCATCGTTAATTATGTTATCTATAGGTTTTTGCAAACATTCTTTATCCAATTGGAGAAGTTCTCTTCTATTCCTAGTTTCTTGAGAGTTTTTATCATGAATAAGTCTTGAATTTTTATCAATCCTTTCTATGAATCTTCTGGTAAGATCGTATGATTTTCTTCTTTTTTCTATAATGTGGTGAATTACTTTGATTTTTGAGTGTTAACATTGCACTTATGAAATAAAACGTACTTGGTCATGATGTATTATCCTATTAATATGTCTCTGGATTCAATTTGATTATATCTAATTCAGAATTGCTTGCATCTATGTTAATGAGATATATTGGACTGTAATTTTCTTTTCTGGTGCTGTACTTGTCATGTTTGGCTAGCGAGGTTAAGCTGGCCTTATTAAAAAATTTGAGAAGTTTCCTCTTTTTCTATTCTCTAGAGAAGTTTGTGTAGGATTTGCATATTTCATCTTTAAGTGGTTGGAAAAACTTACTGGTGAAGTCATTTAGGTGTGGTGTTTTCTTTGGTTTTAAATGATGCATTCAATTTCTTCAACAGATACAGGACTATTCCAATATTCTATTTGTTCTTGGATTGGTTTTGGCAAGTTGTGTTTTTCAAGAAATGTGTTCATTTCATCTACATTGCCAAATTAATGGCATAAAGTTGTTAATAGTAATCCCTTATTTTCTTTTTAATCCTTTAAAATTCTGTATTGGTATCTTTTCATTACTGATATCAGTGGGCTCTCTTTCTCTTTTTAAACTGGGTCAGTCTTCTGGGGGGGTTATCAATTTTAATCTTTACAAAGGATTGACTTTTGTTCTTGTTGATTTCCTCTGTTGTATGTTTGTTTTCTATTTCAATGATTTATCTTCTTATATTTATCAGAATCTTACAATGTTTTCTTTAAGTTCTATTTGCTGTTCTTCTTTCACCTTCTTAAGATAAAAACTCAAATAATAGATTTTCCACCTTTCTTATTTTATAATATATGCATTTAGAACCAGAAATATCCTTCCAAGAACTGATTTGGCTTTATCTCATGCAAAAAAAAATGTCAAAAATATGTCATATGTATTTTTTTTTTTTTGAGGAAGATTGGCCCTGAGCTAACATCTGCTGCCAATCCTCCTCTCTTTTACTGAGGAAGACTGGCCCTGAGCTAACATTCATGCCCATCTTCCTCTACTTTATATGTGGGACACCTGCCACAGCATGGCTTGACAAGTGGTGCATAGGTCCACACCTGAGATCCGAACTGGCAAACCCCAGGCCACCGAAGTGGAACGTGCAAACTTAACTGCTTCACCACTGGCCCAGCCCCTGTCATACATATTTTTATTATCATTTAGTTCAAAACATTTTATAGTCTTTTAAAAAATATGTTCTTGATCCATTGGTTATTCATCACTGTGATGGTTAATTTCTGAATATTTAGTGATTTTCTAGTTATCCTTCTGCTTTTTGTTTGTTTGTTTTTTCTTTGGTGAGGAAGATTGTCCCTGAGCTAACATCTGTGCCAGTCCTCCTCTACTTTGTATGTTGGACGCCACCATGGCATGGCTTGATGAGTGGTGTATAGGTCCACGTCCAGGATCTGAACCTGTGAACCCCAGGCTGCTGAAGAGGAGTGCGCAAACTTAACCACTATGCCACTGGGCCAGCCCCTCTGTTATTGATCTCTAGTTTAATTTCACTGTGGTCTGAGAACATATTCTGTGTAATTGCAATCCTTAGAAATTTGTTGAAACTTGCTTTATCACACAGGGTAGTGTCTATTCTGGTAAATGTTTCATGTACAATTAAAAGAATGAACATTCTACAGTTGTTGAATTTAGTTTTCTACATATGTCAACTGGGTCAGTTTGGTTGCTTGGGTTATTCAAATATTTCTATATCTTTACTGATTTTTCTGTCTGCTTTTCCTATCCATTGCTGACAGAAATTTGTTAAAATCTCCAACTATTATTGTGGCTCTATCTCTTATTTTTCTTATGTGAGCATCTTTTTATGTTATTCAGTACATACAGACTTAGCATTGTGATAAAATACTGTTGAATTGACCCTTTTATTGCTATGCAATATGTCTTGCTTTCAATTCTACTTTGTCTGGTATTAGAATAGCTACACTAATTTTTTTCTGGTTGATGATTATACTATATATCTTTTCCATTATTCTATTTTCAAACTTTCTGTTCTTATATTTAAAATGTGGCCCTTTTAAAGAGTGTATACTTAGGTTTTGTATTTTTCTGCAGCATGTCATTCTTTACCTTTTAATTGGAGTGTTCAAACTGTTTACGTATAATCTTATTTTTGATATAATTGAATTCAAGTCTCCACATTGCTATTTGCCTTCTATTTGTCCATGTGTCTTTGTTTTCCTTTATTTTCCCTTCCTTGCTTCATTTTGGATTATTCAAATGTTTTACATTATTCCATTTTCCCCTACATTAGCCTTTTACTTACACATTCATATGAATATTGTAGAAATCAAGCTATTATTTTGAGATATGTCTTCTACAAATTAGTACTTTTAGCTCTTCACAAAAGAATAGAAACTAAGGACAGTTTCATTCCATTTGCTCATCTCTTGCCCTTTTGTACTATTATCATATATTTTATTTCTACATATGTTTTAAAGTGCACAAGGCATTATCATTATTGTCCTGAACATTCAGCATTTCTTTATATTTATCCCCACGTACTCACCCTTTCCAGTATACTTTTTTCCTTCCTGTCATTCTGGGCTCTCTCTGATATCACTTTCTTTCAGCATATAGAACTCCCTTTAGTATTTCTTGTAGCGCAGCTCTCCTGGCAATAAATCTTCTAAGCTTTTGTCTATCTGAAAAAAAAGTTTATTTTGCTTTCATTTTTGAAGGATGTTTTAGCTAGGTTGAGCATTTTAGGTTAGAATATATATTTTTTCCTGTCAGTACATTAAAGATGACAATTCACTGTCTTCAATTTCTGTTGAAAAATTAGCCATCTGTCTTGCTCACACTGTCTTGAAGGGTGATACGTCTTTCCTTTCTGGCCACTTTTAAGACTTTCTTTTTGCCTTTATTTTCAGCTGCCTGACTGTACTACATCTAGGTGTGGTTTTTCTTCTATTTATCCTATCTGGGTTTGTAGAGTTTCTTGAATGTGTTGTTTGGTGCTTTGCATTACATTTGGAAAATCTTTGGCAACTTTTCACATGTTTCTCCTATCCCATTCTCTCCCTCTGGTATTTCAATAGCACAAATATTTGACTTTCTCATCACATCCCATGTGTCTCTTGTGTTTGTTTGTTTGTTTGTTTGTTTGTTTTTGCTGAGAAATATTTGCCCTGAGCTAACATCCGTTCCAATGTTCCTCTATTTTTCAGTATGTGGGCTGCCAGCACAGCATGGCTGCTAACAGAGCAGTGTAGGTCCACTCCTGGGAATCCAACCTGGGCTGCCAAAGCAGAACATATGAAACTTAACCAGTTGGCCACCAAGGCTGGCCCTCTGGTGCTTTTTTTCCCATCTACTTTTCTCTCTGTTCTTTACTCTGGATATTTTTTACTGACCTATCTTCCAATTCACTAATCCATTGTTCTTCTCTATTAAACCCATCTATTTGATTAACTTCAAGTACAATATTATTCAGGTTCTGTCATCTCCATTTGACTTTATTTGAATAGCTTCCAGATTTCTGGTGAGATTTCTCCATCTTTTCATCTCTTTTCTTTAAGACATTCATTATAATTACTTTAAGTCCCTGTCTGATTACTTAATATCTGAATCACTTGTGCTATTTCTATTGTCTTTTCTTCTTTTGTTTTTTGATAATTTCTAGTTTTTTAAAGCATGTTTCATACTTTTTTATTGGATGCCAGACATTATGAGAAAGTGTAGAGGTGCAGAGTGATGTCTTAACAAAAAGGGTTAAGTGTCCTATGGCAAGTGAATAGTTTACTACCAAATTACCGTGGTTCCATTTAGATTGGCTAGAGCTGGTCTTTGTTAAAGCTGGGTTATTTCAACTTTGCTCTTATTCCTGGTCCATGTTCTTCCTTCAAGGGCATTGCTATGGACTGAATTGTGTCTCCCTCCCAAATTCATATGTTGAAGCCTTAATCTCCAATGTGATGGTATTTAGAGATGGGGCCTCATGGCGGTAGTTAGGTTTAGATGAGGTCATGAGGATGGAACTTCCATGATGGGACATGTGTCCTTGTAAGAAGAGACACCAGACAGCTTGCTCTCTCTCCAGGCACGCACAAAGAAGAGGTCATGTGAATGAGCACACAGCCAGATGGTGGCCAGCTACAAGCTGGGAAGAGAGGCCTTAGCAAAAACCAACCATGCTGGTATCTTGACCTCACACTTCCAGCCTCTAGAACAGTGAGAAATAAATGTGTCATGTTTAAACTACCCAGTCTCTAGTATGTTGTTATGGCAGCCTACGCAGGCTAAGACAGGCATGGTTCCGACTCCTAGTGATCTGAGGTATCAATGGAAAGCCTGAGGTATTTCCAAGACCCCTCCAGTCTGGCAAGGCTTGAATCCCAGCCTCTCTCTACAACTATGAAGCTACTGAAAATCCTGTGAAGCTTTTTAGCTTCTGGGCCGCTCTTGCCTGCTGGGTTTCTTGGAGTCTGTCCCTACATGTGTGTGGTTTAACCATCAGCTAATTACTGGGGTGTAATTTCAATGGATGATTTGGGGGTCACTTCTCTATACTTCCCTCATTTCTGAGATTTTGCTCCTCAAGTTCCAAATTCCTCCACCAGTGAGATGGCTACTTTCTGCTCGGCTTCTATTATCCCTTGCATAGAATGAGAAATGCCCTCAGAGAAAAGCTGTGGTGAATGAAAATGGAGCCACTTCATATTGTTTCCTCTGCTCCAGGACGGAAGCTTCTTGCGTCTTCCCTGTGTTAGATGCTCTCCAGTGCCTTCAAACAGCCATTTTGTATATTTTTCCCATATTCCATTATTACTTTCAATGGAAGGATTCATTCTATACGTTCTTGAAGACCAGAATAGGAACTCCTCCACTCATACTTTAAGATTGAACCTAAGTGTGACTTCTTTTGTGAAGTCTTTCCTGATTCTCTTCCTCTCAAGTAGAATTATTATCCTCTCAAGTAGAACTTTTTCTGGTTGCCATAGCACATGGTACATACCTCTATCATAACCCTTATTAAATAACATCTCCATTTTTATGGAATGATTGCCTCTCCAATGGACTGTAAAGTTTCTTGGAATAAATATGAGGTTTTAATATATTCTTACCCCACTTCTCTCTCCAGCTACTACCCTATTAATCTCATTTCCTTTTCTGAAAAATTCCTTTAAAGACCTAACTATACTCACAGTTTCTCATTTTTCTCTCCCCACCTCCTCTAGCTTTTTCTGGAACCTATTACAAACAGCCAGCCCTGGTGGTCTAGTGGTTAAGATTCAGTGCTCTCACTGCCGTGGTTGGGTTTTTTTCCCAGTCAGGGATCCACACCACCTGCTGTCAGATATCATACTGTGTCGGCTGCATGTTGCTGTGAGGCGAAAGCTCTGCCACTGCTGTTTCAAATACCAGCAGGGCCACCCATGGTGGACAGGTTTCAGTAGAGCTTCCAGACTAAGACAGACTAGGAGGAAGGGCATGGCCACCTCGTTCTGAAAAAACTGGCCATGAAAACCCGTGAATAGCAGTGAAGCTGATAGAGTGCCAGAAGGTGAGAGGATGGCGCAGAAAGATCAGGCAGGGCTCTGCTTTGCTGTCCACAGGGTCATTAGGAGTTGGGATAAAGGCATAACAACAAACAACCCCAAAGATGCTTTTGCTCCCACTATACCACTAAAACTTACATTTTCATGGTCATTGACAATTTCCATGTTAACCAAACCCAACGGTGCATTCTCAGTCCACATCTTACTTGATACATTTGCAGCATTTGGCACAACTGATCAGTCTCTTAAGGTTCCCCTCCACCCTGACCTGTTTTCCCCATTTCCCTGGTGGCTTCTCTTCAACTCATCAACTTCCAAACATTGGAGGCCCTCAGGGTCATTCCTCAGACCTCTTTTCCTCTCTGTCTTCATTCCCTCCCTTGATGATCTTGCCTCATAACTTTAGATACCATCCACATGTTGATGACTTCCTAATTTGTATTTCTAACCTGGACTTCTTCCTTGAACTGCAAACTCATATATCCACCTACCCACCTGACATCTCCAACTGGATGTTTAAAAGACACCTTAAATTAACATGTTCAAAAAGAACTCCTGACATTTCCATAAACTTGTTGTTCTCACTATTCTTTCCCATGTCAGTATACAGCAACTTCATCCTTCAAGTTATGCTCAGGACAAAAACCTTCCAGTTATCTCATTTCTCACACCTTGTTTCTAACATAATAGTTTACACATTTATTTTTTTTCATTTTTTTACCTCCCCACTAGAATGTAAGCTCCACAAGGGTAGAGGTTTTTGTCTGATTTATTCACAACTGAGTCGTTAGTGCCTAAAACAGGTGCTTTGTATATATTTATTGAATCACTTGTTTCTACCACCAGATACTCTTGTATCTAGTACCTGTTTGGCAAGCCAAGAAATGTTTGTTGAACGAATAGGTACCCCTTTCGTCTTTTAAGTACATGTTTATCTTTTTAAAATAATAACCTTTGTTTTTTAGAGCAGCTTTTGTTGCACAGCAAAACTGAGTGGAAAGAACAGAGTTCCTACACAGTCTGTCCCCTGTCCCAACACACAGCTTTCCCATCATCAACTCCCTACACCAGTGTGGTACATTTGTTACAATCAACCAACCGACACTGATACAACGTTATCAACAAAAGGCCATAGTTTACATTAGGTTTCACTCTCTGTGTTGCACATTTACCGGTTTTGACAAACATATAATGTATCCACATCATAGTATCACACGGAATAGTTTCACTGCCCTACAAATCCCCTTTGCTCCACTTAGTCACCCATCCCTGCAACCCTGACAACCACTGACTTTTTTCACTGTCTTCAAAATTTTACCTTCTCCAGAATGGCAGATAGTTGGAATCATGCATTATATGGTTTTTTTCAAATTGGCTTCTTTCACTTAGAAATAAGCATTTAAATCTCCTCCACGTCTTTTTGTGGCTTCACAGCTCACTTTTTAGTGCTGAATGATACTCCATTGTCTGGACAGATCACAGTGTTTTTGTCCATTCACCTACTGAAAGACACCTTGGCTGCCTTCAAAGTTTGGCAATTACGAATAAAGGTGCTATAAACATTCATTTGCAGGTTTTTGTGTGGACATAAGCTTTCGACTCACTTGGGTAAATACCAAGGCATCTGACTGCTGGATCGATAGTAAGACCATTTTTAGCTTTTTAAGAAACTGCCAAACATTCTTCCAAAGTACTGTACCATTTTACATTCATGCCAACAATGAATGAGAATTCCTATTGTTCCACATCTTCACCAACATCTGGTGTTGTCAGTGTTTCAGATTTTAGCCATTCTAATAGGCATGTAGTGGTATCTCAGTGTTTTTCAAATTTGCAATTCCCTAATGACCTATGATGTTGAGCAGCTTTTCACATGCTTGCCATCTGTATCATGAGGCGTCTGTTCAGATCTTTTGCCCACTTTCTAATTGGGTCATTCATTTTCTTATTGTTGAGTTTTAAGAGTTCTTAACTGTATTTTGGGTAACAGTCCTTTATCAGATACGTCTTTTGCAAATATTTACTCCCAGTTTGTGGCTTCTCATTTTCTTGATGTATACATCTTTTTACACTATGCAACCATGCTGAGCATATAATTTGCTTTCAATATAACACTACAGCAAGCATTTCCCATTTTGCCTGAGACTGCCCAATCACCATTTGAAGGGGCTGCAAAGTAAATACCACATCTCTTCCTCCGCAGCCCCGCAGACTAGATGTTATTATCCCCACTTTACAGGTGAACGGAGGTGAGAACGGTAATTTGCCTGAGGTTCCAGCGGGGTCCACAGCGAGCTCGCATTCCCCTGGGTAATTCACCCAGCGTGTTCCCCGGGGCCAAGCTGCCTCTCCCCCCGCGGAGGTTCCTACGACCAGGTGACATTTCCTCTTTTCTTCGGGCCTCCCACTTCGCTTTAAACCAAGGTGAAGCCGCGATCCCTAGGCTGACAGATCACTGGGTTTCTAAAACGGGGTCCCAGGCCCGGCTGGCGGGGGCGGGCGCTCGCGCGGTCCTTCTCCTCCTCCTTCTCCTCCTCCCGGGCAGGGCAGGGGCGGGGCGAGCAGTCCACGCCCTCCCGCCGGCCGGGCTCAGTAGCTCGGGGAGAAACGGCGCGGGCCGGACGCGGGCTCCCGACGCGGCGGTCCCTGTGGGCCCACCCCCCGAGGCGCGCCGACGCGACGACCCCGGAGGGAGCGAGCGCGGGCTGCGGCTGGACGCGCCGGACGCAGGCCACGGAGCCACGCGCGGTGAACGCAGCCGGACGGCCACTCTGCGGCCCGGTCTCCCGAGCCCGCGAGCTCCGGCTCCAGGGACCCCCTCTCCGGCTCGGGCGTGCTGCCGCGGCGGCGGGACCCGCCCTGCCCCTGCCGCCGCCGCTTCTCGGCTCGCGGGGCCTGAGGAAGTTCGCCTCGGAAACGAAAGTAAGTCGCGCTCGGGTGCGTCTGCGCGGCGGCGGCGGCCGCGGCGGCCGGGTCCGCCGTTCCGCCTTCCGGGCGGGGCGGGGCTTCCTGGCGCGGCGTGCGGGCGGTGGAGGGCCGTGGCGCGCCCGGAAGTCGGGCGGGGAGCGCTCCGGCTGTGCTCCCGGAAGTCGGGCTGTGAGTGGCCCGTGCGGTGGTGGGCGGCGCCCAGGGCGCTCCCGGCAGTTGGCTGGGGGTGGCCCCGGCCTTCCGGGGAGTCGGGCCCGGGGCCGCTGGCTGTCCCAGCCCCGGCCTGGCTGCTTCTCTGAGGTTTAGGTGTAAATCCGTACAATGGCAGACGCCTGCCCTCGCTCCACGATAACGGTGTGAGTTTGGAACCTCGTTTTGGTGGTGGTGTTTGGGTAGAGATGGTGGGCAGTGTCGTTGAGATGCAGTAGTGGATGCTCCTGCCGTAATAGCGTTGGGTATCTACAGAGAGCTATCTTCTCTTGGCTGGGACTTCTTACCAGCCCTTTGAAAGGCCCTTTTACTGCTGCACTTGGGGCCGCAGCGGGTTGCAAAGACAATCAAAAGCTTTTCCGCATAATCCTGGACGTGGGCTGGCAAATGGGAAAGAAGGGCCAACAGCCACAGCGACAAAAGGGATGAACGTCGTAAGTATAGGCGGCTTCTCCGGTGGTTAGTGGCATTTGCTTTTATGAAGTGCTGCAGATTCTCTTCAGGGTTATGAAGAAGATAAGCTACATCCTCCTCCTAAGCATTTGACAAAACCCCACAAAGAGTCGCAGGGGTTCTTCGTTTCTTTGTGTCTTCCTGATCATTTGGCCCTTTGCGCAGAGCTCGTGTTTATCTTGGACAGAGTCTGAGGCTGTTTGACTTGCAAAAGTCCTTTGGTCTTTAGACCACTTTTAATTCTTCACTGATTTACACTGGAGGAAATCAAGGCACAGAGTGAACCTTGGAATGTAGAGTGATTTCATCTCCATTTTGTAACCACCAGGTAGGTAGAAGAGTAGAGAGGAAATTGTGGTCAATGAGAAATGTGGAAACCTGCAGCTCATCTAAACACAAAAAGGAAAGATTAAGCTTACTTAAAATAAAATTTGGGGTGTATCATCATTAGTATTACTGGTAAAACAGCAATAATGATTAACTATAATTTTCATTTTCCTTTCTGCACTATATTGAGCACCAGCGATATGTTGTACTTTCAGGATTGTGAATATTAATGAGAATTAATAAAAATTCCCAAAATATCAACTTCCAAAGTGGCAAACTATTATGTAGTGCTTATTAATCCATAACATTAATACCACCAATGTAATCTGAAAATTTGGAAAAAATAGCATGATGTGCATTGGATATTGTACTCTGGCAAAAATGATTGTTTTAACCTGTAGAATATTGATTTTGAACAGTATATTTGAGTATGTTTTAAAAATTTAGTCTGTACGTTCCCTGTGTTTCTGACCATAGCATACTCATTTAATGTAGGCAAGCAAGGCTGTAAGATTAGGTCTTTGCATCTGATTTTAACCCAGACATTTATTGTTTGCTAACTAGAGAAGTAGCACGTGTTAGTGAATTGATAGTGGAAGTCTGAGTGAAGAGGCAAGGGTTCGATTCCAGATCTACCACTTCAGGTGAATCATTTAAATTCTAATTTTTTTTTCTTTATTTGTAAATTGGAATGATGAAAATAAAACTTACCTCTCGGAGTCATCCTGGGCTAATGTACATGATAGTGCATGGTTAAACGCTTTGAGTCTTGTCTCTTGCTCATCATTTGGCTCTTGCTTGCTCAGACCTCTTATTTATCTGGGGCAAAGCATCAAGCTGTTTTAATCAGAGATTCTTAGAGAAGTCTGTGTTGGATACCTGAGTAAAATGAGAATTCTATTAGCAGGTAAGACAGTGATAGGTAGGCAACCAACATTTTCTGTCAGACTCATTATGTGTGGTCATCATTAGAAAATTGAAAAAATAGTCCTCTACCGCTGAAAGGTAAATATGGATACCTTTTAAAAAACGTTTCTATTGAAGTATAACACAGAGAAAAGTGCGCAGATCATAGCTGTCCAGCTCTATGACGTATCACAAAGTGAACATTATCCAGGTGAAGAAATAGACCCGTTGCCGCCACTCCTGAAACCTCCTGTGCCTCCTCTCGTTCCCCACCTCCAGCCACTGTCCTGGCTGTTAGTATCAGAAGTTCATTCTGTCCAGTTTTTTGGTATTAATTATTATTTGTTTCTATTTTTCCTCAGTTTTATTGAGGTATAATTGATAAAATTGAATGTAGATATAAATATTTTGATATATAGACTTACCTACCTTAGAAAGTAATATGTGAATTTTTTGGGAATTTTCAGTTAATTTCAGTGGAAAAATTTGCTTCTCTGAGTCCCTGAATTAATACCCACTTATGCAAAAACGTTAAGAAATCCATTAAAAGGGATACAATTACATTTTTAGTTGAAATTAGTTATCATAATATGATATAAAAGGCAAGTGTGCCTTCGTTAATTACTCATTAAAACATGGCTTTGTGGTGTGCTCATCTGCCTGCCTTTGTTCAGTGTGTTAGTGACTCTTGGGTGTCTAAACCTCTCACAAGGCCTTCCTATTTAGTGCTTATGAAGTTGAATTGTTGATTGGTAAAAAGTGGGAAAAAACAGTAAAAACAAAAGAAATCATTGGAAACCATGCAAAAGATGCATAAGATTAAGATCAGAGTAAACCAGGAAACTGCATGACTGTAAGGAGAACTGACTTGGGTCAGGAACCAGCCTCACAAGGTGCTGTGGAGCCGCCTGGAGGCCCCTTCCCCGGGCGCCGTCATGCTTGCTGGAGGCACTGCACATCCTGGCCGGTCTTGGCAGATTTGAGAAGACAAGGCCTGGGCTGAAGGAGAGATGCCAAATGGAACTCCTCCTCAAGCTTTTGAAATCCTATACCCAAGTGGACAGGCAGAGTTATAATTTCTTCCTGTTTCTTCACTCTGTGAGCATTTTTTTATGTTATTAAACATTCATATTCAGCATTTTTAAAAACTGATAGATATATTTCAGAGTATGAATGAGCAATAACTTATTCTCTCCTCTATATTTGTAAATTGTTTTATATGCTTTTGCTGTTATATGTGATGTTACTAGGAACATCCTTGTACATAATCTTTATCAGCATCTTAGATTTGATTCCTAAGAATAAAGAACTATTCGTGAAGGGATTATTCTGTTTAAAAAATAATTTTTATTATAAATGTAATTCACATTTATTGTAGAAAATTTAGAAAATGTAATAAAAGTGTAAAGAAGAAAGTAAAAATCACTCTATCATCCAGATATAATCCTTACTAACATTTTGGTGTCTTTCATTATGTCTGTTTCTCTGTACATACATCTATATGTATACCTAGCCAACTGTCTGTGTGTGTGTGTGTGTGTGTGTGTGTGGATATATGTATCTTATTTTTACAGACTATGATTTTGAATGGCTATATAATATTCCATCTTATGAATGTCCTGTAATTCATTTAACTATATCCTTTATTTTTGGACAATTAAATAGTCCTTTTTGAAAATTTGTTATTTTTAAGATTTTACTTTTCCTTTTTTCTCCGCAAAGCCCCCTGGTACATAGTTGTATATTTTTAGTTGTGGTTCCTTCTAGTTGTGGCACGTGGGACACCGCCTCAGCATGGCTTGATGAGTGGTGCCATGTCCGCACCCAGGATCTGAACCGGCACAACCCTGGGCCGCTGAAGCAAAGTGTGTGAACTTAACCACTTGGCCACAGGGCCGGCCCCTAAATAGTCCTTTTTTAAAAATATATATCTGTTTAATGCTCAACCACCGTATGTCAGTTTCTCTTCTATGCACTGTAGACAGTGTGCAAGATAGTTTTCTGCCTTCTGTGAGCATAATTAGAAATAATTCTCAAATTATAGCTGTCTTCCCTGTTTCAGGGGAGAAGTACAGGGTGCTGTGAAAATGTCTAATGGGAAGACTTAGGATGGAAGACTGAAGAAATGACTTCTTGCTGAGCCCTGGAAGGTGAGCGGCATCTAGCCAGGAGAAGAATGTGCCCTAAGAGGGTTGCCAGGAAGAGTGGGACGTATTACTCTGTCTCCCTCCGTCCTCCTGTTCCCACAGGGATTGGTCAGTAGACAGTTGCAGAGCAGAGTGACCCCAGCTATGCATTGGCATTCTCAAAGCCCGGTGAAACGGGGTAAATGTGGGCAGCTGGGCCAACCGTAGCAAGAATCAAAAAGCAGGAAATAAATGTGTTTTTCACATACTTTTTTCTCATATAATACTTACCAGTCCAGTGAAGCAGTCATTATTATTTCCTTTTGCAAATGAGGTAATTGAGGCTTATGTAAGTTGCCCATGTCACAGGGCTAATAAATTGCAGAGCTGGAGTTCATGCTCACATGAGAAAGGCCTGTGCTTTTCCCACCATTATTATGGCTTCCACTACCTCACCTTCAGTGTCTGCCTCACCCCTCTCTCCTCAGTCTTTATGCCCTTTATCTGGGCAGCTCCCCTCACCTCCTCTGTCTGCCCCACAGACATGCTGCTTTCTAGAGGGTACTTCCTCTTGTTTGGCAATGTCTCGTATCACAGGAAGATGGTCCATAATATTGTCTACACTGCTGATATGTGAGTTTTGTCGGAGTGCCAGGTGCTCACAGTCTTTGTACAAGGTGTAGAAGGTTGGTTACCTGAGCCAGACTGCAGCAGGCCGCTGCACGAGATTGCTGTCAGCCTAGGCATTTGCAGAAACCCCTCCAGGTACTTTTTTTAACCCCCCCCCAACCTTTTATTATGAACAGTTTCAAAGTGCAAATTAAAAAGATTTTACACCCACAGCTAACATCATAGTGGTGAAAAGCTAAAGCTTTCCCTCTAAGATCAGGAACAAGACAAGGATGCGCACTCCGGCCACTTTTATTCAAGGTAGTATTAAAAATCCTAGCCAGAGCACTTAGGCAAGAAAAAGAAATAAAAGGCATCTAAATTGGAAAGGAAGAAGTTAAACTTACTGTTTGCATAAGATATGATATTATATGTAGAAAACCCTAAAGACTTCATCAAAGGACTATTAGAACTAATAAACCAATTCAGTAACATTACAAGATACAAAATCAATACACAAAAATCTCTTGCATTCCTGTACACTAATAACGAACTATCATAAAGAGGAATTAAGAAAACAATCCCATTTGCAATTGTGTTGAAAAGAATAAAATACCTAGAAATAAATCTAACTAAGGTGAAAGACCTTTATACTGAGAACTACACGATATTAAGGAAAGAAATTGAAGACAACGCAAATAAATGGAAAGATATTTTGTGCTCACAGATTGGAAAAATTAATATTGTTAAAATGTCCATACTAGCCAAAGCAATCAACAGATTCAAAGCAATCCCCATACAAATTGCAATGGCATTTTTCACAGAAATAGAACAAATGGTGCTAAAATTTGTGTGGAACCACAAAAGACCCCGAACCACCATAGCAATCTTGAGAAAGATGAACAAAGCTCAAGGCATCACGCTCCCTGGTTTCAAACTCTGTTACAAAGCTATGGCAATTAAAACAGTATGATATTGGCATAAAAACAGATCAATGGAACAGAATAGAGAGCCCAGAAATAAAGCCATACATATATGGCCAATTAATTTATGACAAAAGAGCCAAGAATATGCAATGGGGAAAGGACAGTCTCTTCGATAAAATGGTAATGGGAAAATTGGATAGTCACGTGCAAAAGAATGAAACTGGACCCCTATCTTACACCGTACACAAAAATTACTCAAAATGAGTTAGAGTTGAACATAAGACCTGAAAACCATAAAACTCCTAGAAAGAAACAGGCGGTAAACTTGACATAGATCTTGCCTATGATTTTTTGAATCTGACACCAAAAGTAAAAGCAAGAAAAGCAAAAATAAGTGGGACTATGTCAAACTAAAAAGCTTCTGCACAGCAAAGGAAATCATCAGCGAAATAAAAAGGCAACCTATTGAATGGGAGAAAATATTTGCAAATCATATATCTGATAGGGGATTAATATCCAAAATAGATAAAGAACCCATACAGAGGCTGGCCCCATGGCCGAGTGGTTAAGTTTGCACACTCCACTTCAGCTGCCCAGGGTTTCTCCAGGTCAGATCCTGGGCGCGGACATGGCACTGCTCATCAAGCCATGATGAGGTGGTGGCCCAGATGGCAGAGCCAGAAGGGCCTGCAACTAGAAAATCCAACTGTGTACCGGGGGGCTTTGGGGAGAAGGAAAAGAAGAAGATTGGCAACAGATGTTAGCTTAGGTGTCAATCCTTAAAAAAAGAATCATACAACTCAACATCAAAAAAACGGATGCTCAGATTAAAAAATAGGCAGAAGATCTGAGTAGACATTTTTCCAAAGAAGACATACAGATGGACAGCAGGTACGTGAAAAGGTGCTCAACATCACTAATTGTCAGGGAAATTCAAATCAACACCACAATGAGATATCACCTCATACCTGTCAGAATGGCTATTATCAAAAAGACAAGAAATAATGAGTGTTGGGGAGGATGTGGAGAAAAGGGGACCCTTGTGCACTGTTGGTGTGACCAAATTGTTGCAGCCACTATGGAAAACAGTATGCAGGTTCCTCAAAAAATTAAAAATAGAACTACCATATGATGCAGCAATGCCACTTCTGGATATTTATCTGAAGAAAATTAAAACACTAGCTGGAAAAGATATATGCACCCCATGTTCACTGCAGCACTATTTGTAGTAGCCAAGATATGGAGACAACCTAAGTGTCCATCGGTGGATGAATGAATAAAGAAAATGTGGTATATATACACCATAGAGTATTATTCAGCTGTAAAACAGAATGAAATCTTGGCATTTGTGACAACCAGGATGGACCTCGAGGGCATTGTGCTAAGTGAAATAAGTCAGAGAGAGAAAGACAAATACTGTATGATCTCTCTTATATGTGGAAAGAAAGAAACAAACAAAGAAACAAGCTCAGATACAGAGAACAGAAGACTAATGGTGGTTGCCAGCAGTGGGGTTGGGGGGAGTGCGTCAAAAGGTAAAAAAAATTAAAAAATCAAGAGCTACAAAATGTGATGTGGTATCCTGGATTGGATCCTGTAATAGAAAAATGACGTTAGTAGAAAAACTAGTGAAATCAAAATAAACTAGGGAGTTTACTTATTAGTAATGTACCAATGTTGGTTTCTTAGTTTTGACAAATGTACTATTAGGAGAAACTGGGTGAGGGGTAGAGGGGAAAATAAATAAAAATGTAGAAACAAAATTTAAAATAAAAATAAAAGATTTTCCAGTGAACTGTCATATATCCACCGTCTGTATTATTTTATACTGCTTGCTTTATCATATAACTGTCCATCTGCTTATCCCTCTCTCTCTCCACCAGTCTGTCTGCAAAGAAAACTGCAGATATCAGTATGCTTCCCCCTAAATATTTCAGCATGCATACTGCTAACTAGAGTTCAATACGTTTACGGATTTTTCTTTTGATGTGAAATTAACCTGCAATTCTTAAGAGTACATTTGCTGAATATTGGCAAATGCTTCTGCCTGTGTAACCCTGACCTCCACTGAGATGCCAGAGCATCACCATCACTGCAGAAAGTTCCCTCAGGCCCCATCCCACTCAGTTGTCACCTTGTCCCTGGGCAACAACTGTTTCTTTTCCAACATAGATTGGTTTGTCTGTTCCAGAACTTCACATCAATGGAGTGAGACAGAGTGTATTCTTTTGTATAAGGCTTCTTTTACTCAGCATGATGTTTTTGCAGCTCACTCACGTTGTCATGTCGCTTTTTATTGCTGAGTAGTATTCCATTGTATGACTATACCACAGTTTTCTTTTCTCATTCTCCTATTGCTGGATAACTGTTTCCAGTTTGGGACTATCATGAATAAAGCTGCTATGAACAGTGCTCAAGTCTTTGGGATATATATTTTCATTTCTCTTGGGATTGGAATTGCTTAGTCATAGTGTAGATGTGTGTGTAGTTTTATAAGAAACTGCCAGACCTTTCACATAGTGGTTGTACCATTTTATACTCCCACCAACAGTGTATGAGAATTCCAGTTGCTTCATATCTTTGCCAGTGTTTGATGGTATCAGCCTTTTTAATTTTGGATATTCTGGTGGGTGTGTAGTGCTATCTCCTTGTGGTCCACCTTGGATTTTTATTCTTCATTTCAGTTTGGGGAAAATGAATGAATGCAAGAAAAGAAGGGAAGAAGGATGAGGCAAATAGTTCTGTTTTGTGATTGTGTACATTGTATACTTCATAGTACTAATACACACATTCTCCAAATTCTCATCCTTTTTATATCTTCCTATTCTTTTTGCATAGTGCATTATTAAGTTTTTCCAGTTCCTTCTTTTGTTCATAATTATTTTAAACCTGTTATTTTTTAAGAATATTCAGTTATTTAATTCCCTGAAGTTCTTTGGTGCCTAATGCTGCTTTTTGTTGTATTTGCTGGATCTGGCTCATGGTGAACTTTTTCTTTTGTGTTAATATAATTTTGGAAAGGGAGCTCATGTTAAGAGGCTCCATTTGCGAGAATCTTGTCTGGTCTGGCTTGAAGGTATTTTGTTTACTTTAGCCTTACAACACAGGGATGTCATCAGCCTGTGACCACTTTCTATATAAAAGTTATCAGCTTAGGGGATCCTGGCCCTAAGAGGAGTGTAAATTCAAAACCCAAATCTATTTGAAGACAGGCGCAAGCTGATGAAGTCACATGAAAACTTCTTTTTATACCTCGTGCCCAGTCTAAGACAAACAAGTTCCTTTGCTAGTGGACTGCTTTTTTTCTAGTCCATCCTTTCATTGAAGGGTAGCACGCTGAGGAGTGCCATGTTAAGGGGGGAGTCTTTGTGCCAACCCTCTTTTCTTGCATGCCCTGACCTCAACTCCTGTCCTTGGCTGGGTTTTAAACCCTGACCTTTGGATGTCAAGGTTGGCAGTGCCCCACAGGGCCACTGTCTTAATCAGTTTGGCTGCTCTAACAAGTTAAATAGACTGAGTGGCTTAAACATTGGACATTTATTTCTCATAATCTGGAGACTGGAAGTCCAGGATCAGGGTGCCAGCAGATCCAGTGTCTGTTGAGAGCCCGCTTCCTGGTTTGCAGATGGCCATTCTCTCGTTGTATCCTCAGATAGTGGAAAGAGAGAGAGAAAGCAAGTTCTCTCATGTCTTTTATAACTAATCTCATTTCCCAGGCCTCTACCTTCATTACCTAATTACCTCCAAAAGGCCCCACCTCCTAATATCACATTGGAGTTAGAGCTTCCACCTATGAATTTTGGGGTGGACACAAACATTCAGTCCATAGCAGCCACCATGTGGGCCAGTGCCGTTTGTTTCAGTCTCTGGAGTTATTTTCCTTTGTACTGAGCCTAGGTATGTGTTTGAATGGATGTTTGCATTATGTTGTCCGACATATCCAGTCATGGGCCATACAACGACGTTTTGGTCAACGATGGACTGCATATACAACAGTGGTCCCAGAAGATTAGTCCCACATAGCCCAGGTGTGTAGTAGGCTATACCATCTAGGTTTGTGGAAGTGCACTCTGTGATGTTCACACGACGCTGCCTAATGACGCGTTTCTCAGAACATATCGTTGGGTGACGCATGACTGTATAGGTCATTTGTAGCAAGAGAGTTTTTAAAATTTTCTTGTTGTTAATGTTGCCAGAAATGAAAGTCTAAGGAATAAAAGTTGTGGTGTTCTGTGATTCTTGGAAATATGAAAAACAGTTCATCTTACAGACTGTAAATCTATCCTCAAAAAATAAAGGCGCGCTAAGCTTGTGGTGAAACTTTCCATAAGTTTTTGAATGATGACCTTTTTTGCACTGAGATGTCCTCTTCTTTTCTTTACAGGGCACAGCTCCGAGGGAAAAGAAAAAGTGGTGCATTTTTGGGCATTCTGAGTATTCAGAAGGAAACCAATCATGTCCTTGGATGACATTAAGATGAAATCTACCGACTTCCTGGAGCAGGAGTTTCTAGACAGCGGGGGCTTCGGAAAGGTGTCCTTGTGTTTGAACAGATCCCACGAACTCGTAATACTGAAAAAGGTCTACACAGGGCCCAAGCGCACCGAGTGAGTGGGGAGCAGAGGTGGGTGGAGCACATGATGGGTTGGCCGTGGGAAGCATTATCGCAGAGGTGTAGGCCGGGGCCACGGGTGAGAGCGCAGGCTTTAGGAGGAGACGGACCGTGGTGTAAGGGTCAGCACACAGGCTTCATGTCAAATAACCCTGCATGGTGGTTATTATGATCCCTACATCACTGATGAGGATTCTGAGGCTGGTTAGTGAAGAGCTCACAGCTGGTAAATAATGGGAGAGAAATGAAGGGAAAGAACTAGAGAAAGAGAAGGAGATAAAGAGTGATAAGGGAGGCAATGAAAAGAAAATGAGAGGGATCAATGAAGATAGACTTGTTTACTTTCTTTACATTTTTGGTGAGGACCAGCCCTAAGTATGGAAAAAAAAAAAAGGGTAGTTCATTAATTAGAAGCTCTGGGAACCCTCTCTTCAAAGCAATTGGTGGAGTTGTTTTACTTCTCTCTCTTCTTGCCAGAGTGGTTGCAGAGAGAGGCGGCAGTTTTTGATATACTGTCCAACACAATCCTTTTGTCAGGCTGTGTTTCATTGCTGTTGTTCATTTACTTTTCTTTCATTCGTTCATCGATTGAACATTTCTTGAACACTCCCTTCCAGTCACTGGGAAGGAGGACTATAAAGATCAACGAGAAACTGCTCTGCCTTCTATAGCTTGTGGTCCATGCCTAGAAGAGATGAGTACATGCACAAGTAATGACAGAAGCATGTGCGATGTGATGTGTCAAGGTGTGTCGTGCGTATTTTGGGGGCACAAAGCTAAAAGGGGCTAACACCGCCCGTCTTAATAGCACCTGTCCCTCCCCAGGTATGACGAGTCCCTCCTCGAGGAGGGCAGGATGATGCACAGGCTGAGACACGATCGGGTGGTGAAGCTCCTGGGCATCATCATAGAAGAAGGCAACTACGCGCTCGTGATGGAGTACATGACGAACGGCAACCTGATGCGTGTGCTGAAAGCTGAGGTAGAGAGGGCTTTGCTGTGCACCCTCCAGGCCCAGCAACTTGGGTGCTGGTTGTCTGTGTCGTTATTATCGTGGTATTCTTTTGTAGCTTGTTGGTATAAAATAATCCCTTTGTGAATTACTGTATATTTTGGATTTTCTGAAGTCAATCCCTCATTAAATCTTCCTTGACTTTTCTCTGCCCAGAAAGTGGTCTCACCTCCTCTCAATCCCTGCAGACAATTGTCTGTATCCCTTAGTTGGAGGGTCCCCTCTATGTCTTAGTATTGTAGTTGGCTTTTGTCAGCCACTCTGAGATCCACGAGATGGGCACTGTCTTCATAGAGCACATGGTCTGACCTGGGGTGTATCCGTAATGGATAACAATTAAATATTGATTGATTGATAGAAGGATGTACACTATAAGTGACTGTATGAGAAGATGGAATGTTAAAGATTGTACTTTGATATCGTTTAAGAAATTTATAGGTTAAGTATAGAATGTTAGAAGCAACAACACTGGATAGGTAAGACAGGAAAATAAAAATTGTTTACCAAAACCAAATAACTTTAAAGCATTTTTTAAAAGTTTATGTACCTATTAAGAGCAAGGCCTTGTGCTGGTTGCTCAGGGAGCAATAGTAAATATGACCCAGACAAGTCAAGGGGGCCAGATAAGTAAGTGAACGGTGTGGTGTAATGGTGTTTGATAGACATCCTCACGGTGTGCTGTGGGGACACAGAGGAGAGGCACTCACTCCAGCGTGGGATAGATAGGAAGGGATTCCAGAAGGAGGATGCTTGAGCCAAAGTGTGAAAGGCGAGTAGAGGTTTCGAAGCAGAGAATTATGAAATCAATGTTCCATGCAGAGAGATTGGCCGGTGCAAAGGAACGAGAGTATGCCAAATTTTAGAAACGGCAAGTAACTGGATTTAGCCAAAGCACAGACTGTGTGTGGGATTGGAGGGATATGACTGCCTTTATGGCAAATATTCCCCCTTTCCCCTTCTTCTCCTCAACCCAACTGCCTGAAGCTATGTCACTTCTTTTAAATCACAGACATCTCTCACAAGTACCTATGGGAAGGATAAAAGATGATCATTTATACACGTTGAATTGTAATTTGATCAGATTGCTCTTCTCCCCAAAACTAGATAAGATCAGCTGCATGAAGTAGGTAGGTATTTTGATTGGGAGGTGGTTATTTGGGACAAGAGGCATTCTGTGGGATCAGCCAAAGATGAGTGCACCAGTTGGGGCTCAGGAAAAAAGTCAGGAGGATGTAACAGAGAGAAGCAGAGAGAGGGATGAGAAGGGAATCCACTTTGCTTGATCAGAATTTTTTCCTAAGTCCAAAGGTATACCAAGGAAGAAGGGAAAGTTTTTTCTGCTATTTTTTGTACTATGGTAATCAGGCTATTAATACTGTAGTTCAGCTCCATTATGAGTTAAATATGGTTGAAGGGTTGACTTGGAAATCTAACTTCTGTCATTTAAATTTTTTTTCTGTTTTCAAACGATTAGCGTACATATAAATTTTTAGGAAACAGCCTGTTTGTAAACTAGGGACTACAGACACACACACATATACACACATATACACATATACACACATACACAGAAACAGCGAGAGAGGGAGAGTTTGTTGCTGGTTTTTCAATGTTAAGCAAAAGTATTGTTTAACCACTATACTAAAAACTGATATCATCTATATTAACATTGATGTTCACATAACTAGAATACAGTTGTAAGAGTGAACTGACACTCTACAAAAACCTGAAATATCTGATACTAAATCACCAAACAGATATGAAATTCACTCCAGCATTGTTTTAACACCATGTTATCTCATAGATTAATTCTTGCATATTTGTAATCAGTGTGAACACATTCCCTTATATTCTTTTTTCTCTTAGTTATTTCATACACACATTTCCATGAATATTATTCACATATTTAATATAGTAGCATGTCATATTAGTATACCATAGAGCATATTTGTGTTTTTTTGGATATTTATTTATCCATTCATTCAACAAACATTCCAGGCACCACGCTAGGTAGTAAGGATACATCCTAAATAATAATAATAACTATAGGGTTTTCTCAAGGAGCTTAATTTTATAGCATTTTTATATATTACAATATTGGTGTAGAAGTTTTATTTTTACTCTGACAAAACACAGCAGTAATACTCTTAGCACCTGGGATGAAATCTTTCTTAAAGAAAGGAGGCTTGTTTTACAGTGACTGCAGCATTGGAAGCAAACCCAGTGACGGTTTCCCCATTACTCTCTTGGATGAAACAGTTGCTTTGGCCTGGTTGATTGCCTTTTCATTTCATAGACCTCATATCACTTGTTTTAGATCAGTATCCCCCTTTCTGTGAAAGGAAGGATAATTATGGAGACCATTGAAGGAATGTGCTACTTACATGGTGAAGGTGTAATACACAAGGACCTCAAGCCTGAGAACATCCTCGTGGACGGCGATTTTCACATTAAGGTAAAACCACAGTCTAAAGATTCATCGAAAATTGGGGCAATTTTCGTTTTAATTCTCCACTGTACATCATTTTTGGACATGGTAGCTGGTCAGGAAGACATTCCTCATCTTATAACTGGTGGTGGTGCTGCTGAAAAGCTCTATCAGGGATTGAAAAGAAAGGTACAGACTTGATAGAGTTTATATTTTTTATTTATTCGTTTACTTTCACCTGCATTTTTTTTATCAGTTTCCTTTTGAAAACTCTCTTTTCATTGTGGTAAAGGGAAGAAGGGAAAGAGATTTTTCTTTTGTTCACTCAAGAGCCAGACTTAACTAGGCGGAGCATCATATCCCATTGGCTTTGGCAGCAGGAGTCCAAGCACAAGAATCTGAAAGGGGAAGTGGCGTTGGGGGGAAGAACTGAGGAAGTGCTTACGCAGGCGTCCTCTACAGAAGATTCTGCTTCTAAACTGCATTCTAGTCTTGGGCATTTTTATTTGTCTGTCTTTAAAGGAAGATTCTTTCTTTACATTAATCACTTCTCTCTTATCTTCTGGATTAGAGTCTGTGGATTTTAGATAATAAAATGCCAGAATTCATCCTCAAATGCTTGGATTCCTAGAGGCAAAAGTGAAACTGTCAGCTTTGGTTTCTTCTTAACTGTATTGTTTTGTAATTTTGCCCTGCCACCTCCCTCTTTGTTCTGTGTCTGACCTTAGTATTTTTCTCTCTGCTTTTTTGTCAGTTTTTCTCCTTCTTCCCATCCTGTCTTCTCTTAGGTTCAGGTTACCAACTCTAAACAAGTAGCACCACAGTCCTTATCCTCAACGTGTCTTTGGAATCCTTGGAAATTCGCATCCATGGGCTTCTGGACACCATTTGGAAAATAGAAGGTGCCGTACCTAGTCATCATCTGCTATACAAATCTGCTGAGAAGAAAATACCGTTTTTTTCCCTGGCTCAGAAATAATTGAGAAACTTATGCAGAGTAAATGAGGAATTAGAATAAACATGTTTTCTTGTTCATGTCAGAAAGGTCTTCCGCTTTTCCTCTCTTCCCCCTTGCCCCCAGCAAATTCCTTGGTTTTATTGCATAAGAGCTGAGATAGGGCTGGCCCAGTAGCATAGAGGTTAAGTTTGCATGCTGTGCTTTGGTGGCCCAGGGTTCGTGGGTTCAGATCCCAGATGTGGACCTACACACCGCTCATTGAGCCGTGCTATGGCGGTGTCCCACAGACAAACTGGAGGAAGATTGGCACAGATGTTAGCTCAGGGCCAATCTTCCTCACAAAAACAAAAACAAAAAACCTGAGATAACAGAATTTCACATGGACATTTTTTAGGGGAGATTTTCCAGATGGCTGGAGAAACACAAAGTTTCCATAAGTCTGTTCAGAAGTAGCTGTTTTAAACCTATCTAGTGCAACCATTTCTAGAAGATTCCCTGTACCTCATGTCTACTGGATAAGCCCAAAATTTAAAGCTAAATCTGATTTGCCTGTAGCCTTCACAGAACAATCCCATTGGTTTGGTCTCTTGTAGATAGCTGATCTTGGCGTTGCTTCCTTTAAGACGTGGAGTAAACTGACTAAGGAGGAACACAATGAGCAGCGGAAACTGAACAGTACCTCTAAGAAAAATGGTGGCACCCTCTGCTACATGGCCCCTGAGCATCTGAACGACGTCAACGCAAAGCCCTCAGAGAAGTCAGATGTGTATAGCTTTGCCATAGTGCTTTGGGCAATATTTGCAAATAAAGAGCCATATGAAAGTAAGACATTTGTAGAGGGGTGAGATTTGGGTATTAATCAAAATCGTTAAATGAAATAATGGTCTTCAATGAAATCGGTTAAGAGTTGTAGTTGATTGTGCATTTTATGTGTCTTACCTACCAGACTGTAAGTTCCACAAGGGCTGGGAGCACATCTGATTTGCTCACTGCTGTTTCCCCAGCATCTACACAGAGTGCCCGCAGCATAGCAGGTGCTCAGTAAGTTGTTTTGAAGGAATGAGTAATCTCATTTTAGGAATCAAGGATCACAGGACAAGTAGGAGTCATCCTACTTAGATAATGCGTCTAAGCTTGGGAAGTGCTGTAAATTCCAGGATTCTTCCTGGACAGGAAAGCTTGCTTGCTTTTGCTTATTAGGACTTAGCCTCTTATACTACAAGATATACACTTTATACTTACATACATTCACTTATTTTATTCAAGAATTACTTCTTTTTAGTACTTACTGTGGGTACTTTAATTGGAATTGAGAATATAAAGATGAGAAAGACATGGTTCGTGCAGGAGAGCAGATACACAAGTAGTCATTCTTCAGTTTGTTAAGTGCCTAAACTAATGGACATTTTCCTATCCATTCTTCTTAGGTGATTATCTGCTCCTGTGGTTTAATGATCACCTTTTTGTTGATGCCTTTCATCTCTTATCTCTAGCCCTGGCCTGGATATACACATACCTGTTGGTCAGATCTGTTACATGTACAGAGGAACCTCCAAAGTAACATTCTTCCAAACAACTTCATCTTCTAAATGCTCTCCCTGTAGCCCAGTCTGCTTTGCTCCTCTAATATGTTCAGAAAATAGCATCACCATCCATCTACCAAGTAATCTGACCAGAAACCTTAGTCATCCCAGACTCAGCCTTGCCCCTCATCTCCCACATCCAATCAGACATCAAAACCTATGACTTTAAGGTGTATGTATGATTCAACAAGATACGTCTTGAATCCATCCACTTCCCTCTATCCCCATTGGCCTCTATTTGGTTAAAACCCTCTGTATTTCTGCTTTCGGCTCCTCGTACAGTCCGCCACTCACACTGCAGCCAAACTGCATCCTAAAAGGCAAATATGACCATCTCACTTACCTGTTTAAAACTCTCCCAAGACTCCCTGTGGCCTTCAGGATAAAGTTCAAATTCCTTAGTATGGAATACGAGGCCCATTAAGGTCTGCCTTTTGCTTCTCTCTCTAGCCTTATTCCTCACCTCTCCTTCCGTAGTCAGTATGTACAATTATACGGAACTGCTTCTACCTTCTAGGATGCATCCTGATTTTTGGAACTTCCACTCTATTCATATCTTGCTTCCCTAGCCTGGAATCCTCCTCTCTGAGTCCTCCTTCCCCATTCTTTACCTGGATAACTCCTGCGTATTTTCCTGGACTCAACAAAGCCTTCTCTGACCTAGTGTTACCAGAACCACTTATAATTACTTCTTGAATAGCAATTACCACTCTCTATTTTAAGTCACTCCCATTAAACTGAGCTCCTTAACGGCAAGAGCTATACCATATTTGTCTCTGTATTAAAATCTGGAGAATGCCATTGGCTTTATCCACATAATCCATTTGTTCTAACAGGAGGCAGCTTTGTTGGGAGTTCTGTCTTTCATCTAAATTGTTGTTTGATTGTCTCTGCAATGGAACACACCAACTCCTGGTCACTGTGGCCATTTGCCCCTATCAGATGAGGCAGCTATACTAAAAGCATACCCTAGGCAGAGAGAGATAAGTGGCATTGTCTGAGTTCTGTCATCATGAGAGGAGCAGGACCTGAAAGTCTCAACTTAAACTCCTCTTTGCTTTATAGATGCTATCTGTGAGCAGCAGTTGATAATCTGCATTAAATCTGGGAACAGGCCGAACGTGGAGGACATCATTGAGTACTGCCCAAAGGAGATTATCAGCCTCATGAAGCATTGCTGGGAGGCAAATCCAGAAGTTCGGCCAACATTTGCTGGTAAGAGCATCTTTTACACCTGTGTAGGATACGTCCTACATTGCAATTTTCCCAGTAAGATTTTGCCTGGAACTGCTGTGAGTCTTCAGAAAACAGAGTTCCACTTTACTTATAATTTCAAACTGATTTTCTACATTTCAAACATTTTGTTCAATGAAAAGATCCCATTCCTCCCAAAAGCATGAAGGCATACAAGGCCTTCTTGTTTCGTTTTTTTCATAATTACCTTTTTTTATTGTGTTAAAATATAGGTAACATAATTTGCCATCTTAACCAATTTTAAGTTTACAGTTTAGTGGCATTATGTACATTCATGTTGCTGTGCAACTGTCACCACCATCCATCTCCAAAATCTTTTCATCTTCACAAACTGAAACTCTGTTCCCATTAAACGACAACTCCCCATTTCTCCCCCAAGCCCTGGCAACCACCATTCTGCTTTCTATCTCTATAAGTCTGACTCCTCTAGGGACCGCATGTAAGAAGAATCATCCAGTATTTCTCCTTTTGTGGCTGGCTTACTTCACTGAGCGTAATGTCTTCAAGCTTTATCCCTCTCGTAGCATGTGTCAGAATTTCTTCCTTTTCATTGCTGAGTGGTATTTCATGATATGTATATCACACATTTTGTTTATCCATTCATCTGTCAATGGACACTTGGATTGCTTCCACCGGCCCTCTTTTTCTTAGCTTCTTTTATTTCTTTTTCTTCCCTTTTGTAGCTGGCATCTTTGGAAATGTATATTGTCATTTGGATTGGACCTGTAGTAGAGGGAGAAAGAAAGGGGCATGACTGTTTGTCACATCCTTGCACCTCTTCCCATCCCCCCGTGTTACCCAAGATCTTGCTAAGAGGCAGAGGAAAGAAGAGAATCAGATTAGGAAGAAATAAATTGTAGGCAGGCACTGTGGAGCCTACAAAGCATGTTCTCTACATATTCCTGCCATGAGAAAAGAGAATTAACGCCCCTCTTACCACAACCACCAAAGGATTAGAGGGTCCTTTGATTTAGTTGCTGGTTTTCTTACTTGCTCAGTCAGACTAAATTTTCTCCTGGCTTATCTTGTTCTCTTCTCTCATGCCTTTTTCGCTTTTTTTTTTTTAAGTTAAAGTTCTTATTTTTGAGATAATTGTACATTTACATGTAATTGTAAAAAATAACACAGGGATGTCCCATGGACCCTTTACCTTGTTTCCCCAAACTAGGCCAAGCTACAGCACAGTATTACAACCAGGATACTGACATTGATATAGTCAGATACAGAACATTTCCATCACCACAAGGGTCCCTCCCAGTTGCCGTTTTCTAGCCACTCCCACTTCCCTCCCGAAATGACTGCCTCCTTCACCTCTGACAACCACTAATCCAGTCTTCATTTCTGTCATTTGTCATTTCAAGAATGTTACATAAACAGCATCATGATAGACCTTTGGGGATTGCCGCTCAGTGTAATTCTCTGGAGATTCACCCGGGTTGTTGTGTGTCTCAGTGGTTCGTTCCTTTTTGTTATTGAGTCATATTCCATGATGTGGAGTTGCCACAGTTTGCATATTCACTCCTTGAAGGAGACAATCTGGTTTGTTTCCAGTTTGGACTAATAGGATAAAGCTACTGTAAATATTCATGTAACAGGTTTTTGTGTATAATATACACAAAAATACAAGTATTTCTCTGGAATAAATACCCAGGAGTAAAATAGGTAGGTCATATGGTAGTTTCATGCATAGTTTTTTGTTTTTAAGAAACTGCCAAACGGTTTTCCAGTGTGGCTGTGCCATTTTATAGTCCCACCAGCAATGTATGAGTGATTCAGTTTTTCTGCATCCTTGCCAGCATTTGATGTTGTTGCTATTTTTTATTTTAGCCATTCTGATAGGTATGTAGTGTGATATCTCCTTGTGGTTTTAATTTGCATTTCTCTAATGGCTAATAATATTGAATATCTTCTCATGTACTTAGTTGCCATCTGTTTATCTTCTTTGGTGGAATGTCACTTTATGTCTTTTGCCCATTTTCCATTTGGATTGCTTGCTTTTTTACTGTTGAATTTTGAGTGTTCTTTATATATTCTATGTACTATTCTTTTGTTAGATGTGTGGTTTGCAAATATTTTCTCCCAATCTGTAGCTTGTTTTTTCATCGTTTTAGCAAAGTCTCTCATGGAGTAAAAGTTTTTCATTTTGATGAAGTCTAGTTTATTAATTTTTCTTTTTATGAATTGTATTTTTGGTGTCAAGTCTAAGAACACTGTCAGGGTTAGATCCCAAAGATTTTCTTTTATGTTCTAAAATTCTTACAGTTTTACATTTAAGTGTATCTTAAGTCCATTTTTTTTTGTAAGAGAGTCATAGAAAATTATTGCTAACAGAAGAACAACTAGCACTATCTTGAATAAGAGCAGCGAGAGCAGACATCTTCACTTGGTTCTCAGTCTTAGGGGAGAGCAGGAAGTGTGATGTTAGCTGTGGGGATTTCATAGATTCTGTCTTCTTGAGGAAGTTCACCATATCTCTTCCTCTTATTTCGGAGTTTTTATCATGAATGTGGATGGTGAATGTTGTCACATGCTTTTTCTGGACTGATTGATAGGATGCTGTGATTTCCCTTCTTTAACCTGTTAATGTGGTAGATTAATTACATCAGTTGATTTTTGAATACTGAGCCAGCCTCACATCCCTGGAATAAAGCCTGTTGGTCATGGTGTATAATTCTTTTTGTATATTGCTGAACTCCATTTGCTAATGTTTCGCTAAGACTTTCATGTATATTCATGAGGATACTTCTCTATAGCTTTCTGCTTTTTGTATTATCTTTGTCTGGTTTTGATGTCAGAGTCAATAATGGCTTCGTAAAATAAATTGAGAAGTTTTCCTTCCTCTTCTATTTTCTAGAAGTGTATAATTAATGTTAATTCTTTAAAAGTTTGGTAGAATTCTCCCATGAAACCATCTTACCCTGAGATTTCTTTTTTGGGAGTTTTTAAATTATGAAGTTCAATTTCCTTAATAGTTATAGGGCTATTCAGATGATCTGTTTTATATCAGAGTAGTTGTGGTAGTTTGTATTTTTTGAGGAAATGGAATATTTCATCTGACTTGTGAAATTATGTGTGTAGAGTTGTTTGTAGTCTCCCTTATTATCCTTTAGATATCTGCAGGGTCTCTAGCAACGCCCTCTGTTTCATTCCTGATATTGGGAATTTGTGTCGTCTGTTTTTCTTTGTTGGTTTTATTGATCTTTTCAAAGAACCAGCTTTTTGTTTCATTGATTTCCTCTATTGTTTCTATGTTTTCCATTTCATTTATTCCTGCTCTTATCTTTATTATTTCCTTTCTTCTACTTGCTTTGTGTTTGTTTTGCTTTTATTTTCTAGGTTCTTGAGGTGGGAACTTAGATTATTGATTTTGAAACCTTTTCTCTTTTCTAATGTTTATTGTTTTCATACATTTAATGCCATGAATTTCCCTCTCAGCACTGCTTTAGTTGTGTCCCACAAATTTTGCTATATTGTTTTTATTTTCATTCACTTAAAGCATTTTTTTATTTTTGTTGAGACTTTCTCTTTTATCCATGTATTATTTAGAAGTGTGATGGTTAATTTCCAAGAGTTTGGACATTTTCCTCTTATCTTTGTTACTGATTTATAGCTTGATTTCACTGTAGTCAGAAATCACATTTGTGTGTTTCAATTTTTTCAACTTTGTTGAGGTTTATTTTATGCCCTGAATATTGTGTATCTTGGTATATGTCCTGTGGGCACTTGAAAGGAATGGGTATTCTATGGTTATGGGGTGGATTGTTCTGTAAATTCCAATTAGATCCTGTTAGTTGATGGTATTGTTGAGTTCTTCGGTATCTTCACTGACTTTCTGTCAAGTTGTTCTTTCAGTTGTTGAGGGAGGGGTGTTCAAGTCCCTCAACTACAATTGTGAATTTGTCTATTTCTGCTTTTAGCTCTATCGTCTTTTGCATCTCTGTTGTTTGGTGCATATACATTTAGGATTGCTCTGTCTTGGTGGATCAATCCTTTTATCATTATATAAATGTCCTTTTCTGTCTCTGGTAATCTTTGCTCTGAAGTCTACTTTATTGGGTATTAATATGGTTACCCTGCTTTCCTTTTATTAATGTTTACATGATATATCTTTCCCTTTTTACTTTCAGCTGCCTGTAATCATTATATGTGAAGTGAGTTTTTTGTGACAGCATATAGTTGGGTCACTTTTTTAAATCTGTTCTGCCGATCTCTGTCTTTTGATTGGTGTTTGTAGACTATTTACATTTAATGTAATTATTGATATGTTGGGGATCATATCTGCCATTTTATTTTGTTTTGTGTTTGCTCTTTCTGTTTTTCATTTCTTTGTTTTCTTTTTCCTGCCTTTTTGTGGGTTCTTGAACATTTTTTAGAATTCCAATTTGATTTATCTATTGTATTTTTGTGTATAGTTTTTCTAATGGATGCTCTAGGTATTACATTATTTTTACATAATTTATCATAGTCTACTGATGTCATTATTTTACTGGTTAGAGTGAAGTATAAAAAATTTACTCTCTTTACTTTCCTTTACCTTTCCCTGTATATAATTGCCTTAAATATTTTGTCTACACACATTTAGAATGCATCAGAGAATGTTACAGTTTTGCTTCAACTGTCAATCATAGTTTGGAAAACTCAAAAGGAGAAGGAAAGCCTATTATATTTACTCATTTTTTTGATTATTGTGTTGTGGTGTCTTTTTTGTAATACTGCCTCTGACAGACGTCTCACTAACTGGGTGTCCTGGAATTCAGTTAAATTCTGACGCTAACTGCTTGGAGTCATCGTCAGACTCCACAGGTTTCAGGGCTTGGTCCTGCTGCAAGATTGTCCCCACTTCAGAAATTGGATGCAGATAGGGTGCCCAGGCTACCCATACCTCTTCCCAGCCAAACATGAATTTGGGAGTCCTCACAACATCCCCTCAGCTTTGATAATTTACAAGAACAACTCACAGAACTCAGGAGAATATTTTACTTACATTTACTGTTCATTATAAAGGATACAACTCAGGAACAGCCAGATGGAAGAGATGCATAAAGCAAGGCATTGGGGGGTGTGCCACAGAGCCTCTGTGCTCTCTCTAGGCATGCCACTTTCCAGCACTTCAGTGTATTCACCGACCCGGAAGTTCTCCAAGCCCCATTGTTTAGAGGTTTTCATGGAGGCTCCTTAGGTAGGCATGATTTGTTAAATCGTTGGTCATTCTCCAGTCCCCTTCCCTCCATAGAGGTCAGGGGGTGGTGCTGAAAGTTCCAACCCTATAATCATGGCTAGGTCTTCCTGGTGACCAGCCTCCATCCTGAAGGTGTCTAGCCTTCCCCCTCCCACCCTGAGCCAGGAGCCATCTCATCACCATAGAAAAGACATTCTTGTCACTTAAGAGGTTTCAGGGATTTGGGGAGCTCCCTACTGTGAACCAAGCAAACCTGGGGAAGGACCAGATAGTAATTTTTATTATGCCACGTGTGTTATTTCTTCCTCCCTGATGTTGCAAGGTGTCTTTTATCGTTGCCTTTTTCTTTAGCGTTCTTTAGTTATTCTTTTAGGGTGTGTCTGCTGGGGACAAATTCTCTTAGTGTGCCTTCCCTTGAGAATGTCTGGATCTCTTCTTTGTTCCTGAAGGACATTTTTGCTGGGTGTAGGCTTCTGGGTTGACAGTTCTTTCTTTTAGCTCTTAAAAAATATTGTGCCACTTCCTTCTGGCTCCATTGTTTCAGTTGAGAAATCCTCTGTCATTTGAATTGGTTTTTTCCCTTATAAGTAAGGTGTACCTTGCTGCTTTCAAGATTCTTTCTTTCTCTTTATTTTTCAGAGGTTTAATTATTATTTATCTTGGTATGGATCTTTGGGTTTATTTTGTTTGGGTTTTGCTCAGCTTTTCGAATCTGTAGGTTTATGTCTCTTACCAAATTTGGGAAGCTGTCAGCCATTATTTCGTAAAGTACTTTTTCAGCCCCACTGTCTTTTTCCTTTCTTTCCAGGATGCTGATGACAGAAATACTAAATCTTTTGTTGTAGTCCCACATGTCCCTGAGACTCTCTACATTTTTTTTCTCAGTTTCTCTCTCTCAATCAGATTAGGTGATTTCTGTTGTTCTTTCTTTTAGCTCACTGACTTTTCTCTGTCTTCTTCATTCTGCTATTGAGCTCATCCCACTGAGCTTTTTATTTTGGTTTATCATATTTTTCAGTTCTAAAGTTTTATTGAAATTTCTTTTATGTCTTCTATTTCTTTGCTGAGACTTTTTACTTTTTTGTTTCTTTCAAACTTGTTCTTAATTGCTTAATGAAGCTTTTTTTTTTTGAAGAAGAAGATTGGCCCTGAGCTAACATCTGTGCCCATCTTCCTCTACTTTATATGTGGGATGCCTGCCACAGCATGGCTTGATAAGCGGTGTGTAGGTCTACGCCTGGGATCTGAACCAGTGAACCCTGGGCTGCTAAAGGGGAGCACACAAACTTAACTGCTATGCCACCAGGCCAGCCCCACCTTCCTCTACTTTCTGTATGTGGGATGCCTGCCACAGCCTAGCATGATGAGTGGTGTGTAGGTCCGTGCCGAG
The DNA here is from genome assembly GCF_037783145.1 of Equus przewalskii. Lineage (NCBI taxonomy): Eukaryota > Metazoa > Chordata > Mammalia > Perissodactyla > Equidae > Equus > Equus przewalskii. The sequence continues at coordinate 3,878,253 of NC_091849.1, forward strand.
GATCCAAACCCACGAACCCTGGGCTGCCGGAGCAGAGTGTGCAAACTTAACTGCTGTGCTGCTGGCCAGCCCGTTAATTAAGCGCTTTTATTGCGGCACTGTAACAATCTTTGACAGGTACTTCTAACATGTTTGTCATCTTACTGTTGGCATCTATTGATTGTCTTTTTTCTTTCAGTTTGAGATCTTTCTGATGATGAGTGATTTTTCTATCGAAACTTATAAATTGTTTTACTATATTTTGAGATTCTGTATCTTCTTTAGGCCTCTCTTTTAGTTGCCTTTTCTGACACTGCTTTGGCACTAGAAGGGTGGCTGCAACTTGGTAATGCCAGGTGGAGGTAGAAATCTAGATTCCCCACTCAGCCCTATTGACACCTGTCCTCATTATGGTTGGTGGGGGGGGGGGGTTCCACTGGGGTCCATATGGACTCCATAGACACCCCAATGGAGGTGAAAGTCCTGGCTCTCCACTAGGCCTCCTCTGACACTTTGGGAAGAGGTGTCTTATTACTGCAAGATCAGGGTGCAAGTCTAGTTTGCCTCATAGTCCACTGACCCCACAAGAGTGGAGGGGGTTGTTGCCATCTGGCAGGAAGGAGAGCCCTGGCTTCCTGTTTGGCCTTCTCTGACATCACCCTGGTGGGGTGTTGCAGCACTGTTGCTGTCCCACGCGGTTGGAAGTCTCAGCTCCTACTTGGCCTTCATTAGTAGGGGTGAGGGTGGGGCCACAGTATTTTCTGTGGTGTTTGGCTGGAGTACAGCAGTTCTTGACCAAAGATTTTCTGTCTTGCTAGGCTGCCCTTTGCTGAGTCCTCTGGCTAGAAAGAATAGGCTTTTGATGGCTTTTTTTGTTGGGTTGCCAGCTTCTTCAGCTCCAAGTCTGGGATCCTTGAGGCAAAAAGAAAACACAGTGATCTCGCTGCTCTGTCTTCCTCAGATCCCAAGTCCCGAGCTGTCATCTCTCCTCCTTTCGGAATCTCCTTATGTTTGTTTTATATATAATATCTATGGGTTCTTATTGTACTTAGCAGAAGAAATAAGGAAAAGTACATCTCCATCTTATCAGAAGTGGAAGTTGCCTTTTTTTTTTTTTAAGGCTAACAGCTCTGACTCTTTACACCAAATCCTTATTCTGAGTCTCCCATCCTATAATAATCTGATGCCAGAGTGACAGAAACAAGGAACCCACCCATCTTTGTTCACTTGGAGATGAACCCACATAGACAGGGCTTTGTGCCACAGCCAGAGAAACTACATGCTATCAGGCAGGAGCCCTTGGTTTCCACTGTTATCCTAACCCTTGTTCTGTCTACCTAGTTATTCGTTTTGTTAGTCTCGTTGTCAAAGACAGGGATTTGGTGTTTACATTTTTATTTTACCACTTTGCAGACAGATTAAGATAAGTAATTCAATAATAGATTACTGATATTTTAATTTTATTGTAGCAAGTACTTAAGAAACTTAAAGTACTGTTTTTTTCATATAGGCATTGAAGAAAACTTCAGGCCTTTTTACTTAGATCAATTAGAAGAAAATGTAGAAGAAGATGTGAAGAGTTTAAAGGTAGGTTGTTACAACAGGTGGTCAAAATCTTAACATATCAAAGCATATCTATTATCAAGCATGAAAACAAAAGCAATATAATTTGTTGCTGAGATTTGAGGTAAGCTAGCTTGGTAACTGCATACAACAGAATTAACAATTTTATGCAGATATCAAGTTGGCATGCTGGACCCATTCATCCACCAAAACTAGTGAAACAGGAGAAAATATATATAGCAATATGAAAACAAAAGTACAATGTCACTAGAAGATAATGGGAAGTAGTATAGGTGGATCAGTCATTTTGAGGAGTTCTCAAAGTATAGAAAGCCAACAGAATTACATCTGCTAAGACCATGTAAAGGGAAAAAAGTGCTAACCCAGAACATAACACTGAAGGAGAATTATTGGAGGAACAAGTCATGGATCAATGTATAGAAGAAACAGTATGGTCACCTGGGGTGTTGGCAGGGACAGTCCTTTGGGAGACATGATTGTGCCAGTTATAAAAGTTGGCTCCTCCTCCCATTTCCCTTGTGCTAAGCAACAGATGGGAGCAACATCTGCCTGGGCTTGAAGCAGTGAGTTTGGTATAAAGACCAGTTACCAAGCCAGCCCTGATGGCCTAGTGGTTAAAGTTGGGTGCACTCCTCTTTGGCAGCCCAGGTTTGGTTCCTGCTCCTGGAACCACACCGCTCATCTGTCAGTTGCCATGCTGTGGCAGTGCCTCACATAGAAGAACTAGAAGGACCTAAAAGTAGAATATACAACTATGTACTGGGACTTTGGGGAGGAAAAACGAAAAAGGAGAGAGAGGAAGATTGGCAACAGATGTTAGCTCAGGGTGAATGTTTGCCAGCAAAAACAAAGAGACTGGTTATCAACTAACCAGCCAAAAGGAACAAAGATTTCCCCTAAATACACACTCAGGACGTACTGTATGAGTCCTACAGCAGCATCCCGCAATAAGCATGAAAAGGAGACTACTGTAAATAAAACAGACAGAAACATTTTAAAATACAAGAATAAATAAAGAAGTCAGAAAGTCAAGAATTGCCACACTTTCGAGGGACCTACACTATAGAAGGGAGATAACCAGTGCAAACCAAGAAAATAAAAAAGCATTACTACAAACAGTCAAGAATATTTCATAATGTTAAAAGGCTTAGTTCACCAGGAAGATAACAACAGGTTTAAATAGGTATATGCCCTTAATAACATGGCCTCAAAATAAAATTGACAGAACTCAAAGGAGAAATAGACAAATCCACAATCATAATTGGAGATTTTAATACAAGTTTCTCTTTAATTGATAGAACAAATAGACAAAAAAAATCCGTAAGGTTATAGAATTGAAGAATATGATTAACAAATTTGAGCAAATGAAATACTTAAAATACTATAAAATATATATACATGTATATGTGTGTGTATGTGTATATATATATGGCTAAAAATTATTTAGCTAAGCATTCATTTGATGAAGTTAGCAAAATAAACCTAGAGAAAATAGCAGTAAATAATAAAGAAAAGAGTATCAATTAGTGACAGAAAACAGCTAATAGAGGATCAAAAAAGCTAAATGTTGGTTTTTTGAAAAGGCTAATAAAATTGACTAAGATTGATCAAGAAAAACAGAGTGAAGACTGAAATAATGAATAAGGAGGCATTACTACAGCTTCTGCACACATCAAAATGGTATTAAGAAGATATTATGGACAACTTTTTACTAATTAATTTTAAAAATTAGAGAAAATGGACATATTTCTAAAAAAAAAAGTATAGCTTAACAAAACTAACTCAGAGATAGAAAACTTGAATATTTCTGTAACCATTAAAAGAGATTGAATCAGTGATCAAAAATCTTCCCACAGAGAAAATTCTACAACCAGAAAGCTTCATCAGTGATTTCTGTCAAATATTCAATGAAGAGATTATCCCAATCTTATACAAATTTGTCCAAATAGAGAAGAGGGAACTCTCCCAAAGTCATTTGATGAGACAAGCATAACCTTGATTCCCAAACTTGAAAAAGAAGATGTAAGTGGGTGGGGGAACTGGAACTTGACAAACTAATTCTGAAATCCATATGGACAGGTAAAGAAGGAGCAAGAATAGCCAAGATACTCTTGAAGAAGAACAAGACTAGGGGTGAGGGAGGTCTTGCCTTATCAGATTCTTATCAAGAATTATTGTAAAGCTGTACTAATTCAGACAGAATGTTATTGGTGTAGAGTAGACAGAGGCAATTGGAAGGGTATTGAAAGCCCCCAAACAGATCCACACGTATATTGGTTTTGACAGAGATGGCACTACAGAGCACTGAAGAAATGATGATCTTTTCAGTAAATGCTACTGAGACAGTTTGGTATCCACATGGGGAAAAAATGTGGAATTGGACTCTACCTTGTGCAGACAAAAAACCAACTCCAGGTTGATCACTGACATAAATGTGAAAGACAAATTATAAAGCTATTGGAAAATATACGAGAATTTCTTTGTTACCTCAGGGTGGGGAATGGTTTCTTCACTAAGACACAAAAGCATTAACTTTAATAATAAAAATTGATCAATTTGATTAATTAAAGAGCTTTTATTCATCAAAGGAAACCATTAAAAGAATGGAAAGACAAGCCACAGAATGGGAGAAGATAGTGTGGCACACACGTTACCTGACAAAGCACTTGAGTACATACCATCTAGAAAAACCTTATAAATCAACAAGGAAAAGATAGACCAATTAACAAGTGAATGAAATATTTAAATGGGCATTTCACAAAATAGAATATTTAAATGGCCAATAAACATACCAAAAAAGTGCACAACCTTAACTAGTAATGAAGGAAATGTAAATTAAAATGCAAAGAGGTAATATTGCCTGTCTGTAGACCGGCACACATGGCAGACCTCACTGAAGGACAGAGAAGTCTGAACAAGTGGTGGAGTGTGGTGAGGGATGGGGACACTCGATACGCCAAAGCTGCCAGTTCTCTCCAGTGTAGTTCATAAACGGACTGCAGTCCTAATTAAAATCCCAACCAAGTTGTTTATGGAACTCAACAAGCTGATTCTTAAGTTTATGTGAAAGAAAAAAATGTACAAAGATAGCCAAGAAAATTTTGAAGAAGGAAATTAAAACAGTTCAGTAATAGAACAAGGATCAAATAGATAATAGGAGAGAATAGTTTTTTGCAGGTTGGGTTCTCCAGAAGGAGCCCCTGAGATGGAGATTGCGCTGCAAGGAATGAGCAGAGGAAGAAGTCAAAGGGCAGTCATGCCTGACAGAGCTCTTTGGCAACCTGGCAGGTGTGGAGTTCTGAGCACATGTTGCCCCTTGGGCTTGTCCCATGTTGGTGGGAAATGGCCAGGCCTTTACAGCCTTACCTGTCTTGGTCACTGAGTGTGGGCTCTCCAGGAGGGGAGTGCCTTGAGTGAGACAGCCCGTGGCAGCTGAGCAGACTGAAGGAACCGACAGCTGGAGTCTGTTTACTGACTGAACTCCTTGCAACCAAGCAGCAAATCCTTCCTTGAAGAGGAATTTGAGGGGCACACATGCTGTGTCTGCTATCAAGTCCAAAATCAGGTCTATGGATATTTCTTAAGCTAGACAGGAAATTCGTGAGACAAAGGAAAAGATTATTGTATTTGACCTCGTGAAAGTAAAAAGTAGTTGAAAAGGAGAAAATACTTTCACTGTGTTTAACAAATGATTAACATCCAGAATATATCATGGGTGCCTACAAATCAAAAACAAAAAATAACCCAAATGAAAAAATAGGCAAAGAATACAGACAGATGATTCAAAGAAGAAATATCATTGACCAACAAACTTTGGAAAAGATATTTGGCCTCAATGGCAGAGAAAAGCAAAATGAATTGGTTATAATTTGTCATCCATTTGATTGACATTTTTGAAAGACTAATGATATCAAGTGTTGGTGACAATGCAGAATAACGGGCAGTCTTGGTAAGGGTGTAAATCGGTGAAGTTGAAGGTGAAGCATCTATCAAACCCTTAAAAGCACATCTCTTTTGCTGCAATTATACTCTTAGTAATCTATCCTACTCACATGTATGCTCAAAGATGTAGCTCCAGGAGTTCCTTGCACCTTAATTTGTAAGAGTAAAAAATTGGAAATGACCCAAATGTCCATAAGTAGATGCCTTAAATTATGGTTCATACAAACTACAGAATACTCTGTAGCCGTTTAAAAGAAAGAGGTAGAAACTAACATATAATGACATGGAAATATCTTCAAGGCTTGTTGTCAGTAAAAACATAAGTCACAAAACAATACTGAGAGGGCTAGCCCTGTGGCCAAGTGGTTAAGTTTGCGTGCTCTGCTTTGGTGGCTCCAGGTTCACCGGTTTGGATCCTGGCCTCAGAGGCAAACCCCGCTCATCACGCCATGCTTGATGGTGGCATCCCACATAGAAGAACTAGAATGACTTACAACTAGGATATACAACTAGGTACTGGTACTTTGGAGAGGGAAAAAAAGAGGAAGATTGGCAACAGATGTTAGCTCAGTGCCAGTCTTCAAAAAAAATACAATACTTAGAATGTGATCCTTTTGATGTTAAATAATATATATATGTCTATTTTCAGAATATATATGCAAATGCCTAGAGAGAGAAAAAAAGGATGCACAACACACTCTGGATAAGGATTACCTCTAGGAAGTGGAAGAGAGTGGGGGCTGGAAAGAATGACATTGAAATGTTGCTCTGTGTGGAGTCTGCACAGTTTGAGTCATTTAAAAGGAATTTGTATTTATATATTTTGTGTGATAAAAATAACTATAAAAAATTGCTTTCACAAATTAACATAAAAATGCTTATCATATTAAGTAAAAAGCAGTAAACAAAATGCTACAAAGTATGTACATAATTACTGTCTTCTGTCATTCTCTTCCCAAATCACTCATATATTCATTCAGTGAATATTTTTGACCACCTATCTATGTAGCAGGCTTTCTGTTAAGAGCAAAATGCAAATATGATTAGGAAAAAAACTTGAAGGAAATACCAAAATGTTAATTTTTCCTTTGAGTGAAGGCACTCTGTGTAGGTTTCTTTAAGTATAATTCTTTACATTTTCCATATTTTCTCTAATGAGTATTATTACTCCTATAGGGGAAAAGGCTTCTTTTTTTATTGTGGTAAAATATACAGAACATAAAATTTACCATCTTAACCATTTTAAGTGTATAATTCAGTGGCATTAAGTACATTTACAGTACTGTGCGACCATCACCAGTATCTATTTTCCAGAACATTTTTATTACCCCAAACAGAAACTCTGTACCCATTAAACAATTCCCCATTCCTCCCTCTCCCCAGGCCCTGGTAACCTCTATTTTACCTTCTATCTCTATGAATTTACCTGTTCTAGGTAATTCATAGACGTGGGATCATACAATATTTGTCTTTTTGTGTCTAGCATATTTCACTTAGTATAGTGTTTTCAGGGTTCATTGATTTTGTAGCATGTATGAGAATTTCATTCCTTTTTAAGGCTGAATAATATTCCATTGTATGGATATAACACATTTTGTTTATCCATTCATCTGCTGATAGATACTTGGGTTGTTTCCACCTTTTATCTATAATGAACAGTGCTGCTATGAACATTGTATATAAGTATCTTTTTGGGTCCCTGCTTTCAGGATATTTCAGGTAAATTCTTTTGGGTATATACCTAGGAGTGGAATTGCTGGATTGTACGATAATTCTATGCTTAACTTTTTGAGGAACCATCAAACTGTTTTCCTTAACAGCTGTACCATTTTACATTCCCACCAGCAATGCACAAGGGTTCCAATTTCTCTACGTTCTCACCGACCCTTTTCAGTTTGTGGGTTTAGTTTTGTTTTTAATAATAGCCATTCTAAAGAGTGTGGAGTGGTATATATCTCATGGTGGTTTTGATTTGCACTGTCCTAATGACTAATGATGTTGAGCATCTTTTCATGTACTTATTAGCCATTTGTGTATCTTCTTTGGAGAAATGTCTAGTCAAGTCCTTTGCCCGTTTTTGAATTGGATTGTTTGTTTTTTCTTGTTGAATTCTTTATATAATCTGGATATTCATCCCTTATCAGATACATATGATTTCCAATTTTTTTCCTATTCTGTAGGTTGTCTTTTCACTCTCTTGATAGTGTCCTTTGATGCACAGAAGGTTTTAATTTTGATGTAGTCCAGTTTATTTTCATTTTGTTGCCTGTGCCTTTGGTGTCGTATCTAAGAAATCATTGTCAAATCCGATGTCATGAAGCTCTTCTCCTGTTTTCTTCTAATACTTACATAGTTTTAGCTCTTAAGCTTAGACCTTTGATCCATTTGGTTCATTTTTGTATAAGTTGAAAGATAAAGGCCCAGCTTCATTCTTTTACATGTGGATATCCAGTTTTCCCCCATTGAATGATCTTGACACCACTGTTGAAAATCAATTGGCCATATATGCAAGGGTTTATTTCTGGATTCTCTTTTATGTTCCATTGGTCTATATGTCTGTCCTTAGGCCAATACTATACTGTTTTGATTAATGAAGCTTTGTGGGTGTTGGGGGAGGGGAGGGATTGGCCCTAACTAACATCTGTGCCAGTCTTCCTCTATTTTATGTGGGATGCTGCCACAGCATGGCTTGACAGGCAATGCTAGGTCCGCGCCCGGGATCTGAACTCACGAACCCTGGGCCACCAAAGCAGAGGGTGTGAACTTGACCATTACACCACCTGGCCGGCCCCTTAATTACTGTAGGTTTGTAGTGGGTTTTGAAATCAGGAAGTGTGAGCCTTCCAACTTTGTTCTTTTTAAAGATTGTTTTGGCTATTTGGGAAAAACATTTATTATTTTTTTTGGTGAGGAAGATTGGCCCTGAGCTAACATCCATTACCAGTCTTCCTCCTTTTGCTTGAGAAAGATTGTCAGTGAGCTAACATCTATGCCAATCTTCCTCTATTTCGTATGTGGGATGCCACCACAGTATGGCTTGATTAGCAGTGTGTAGGTCCTCACCCGGGATCTGAACCTGTGAATCCCAGGCCACAGAAGCGGAGTGAGCAAACAACCACTCTGCCACCAGGGTGACTCCAAAAATGTTTATTTTTTTTAAAAATATTTACAGCTTCTAAGAGCTATGTGAAATTTCTACCTTCTAAAAAGATTCATTCTTATAATAATTTTCTGGAACTATTTTCTGCTATTTATACTAAAGTGTGTATTTATGCTCTTAATTATAGAAAGAGTATCCAGACCAAAGTGCGCTTGTGAAGAGAATGCAGTCTCTCCAAATTGATTGTGTAGCAATACCTCCAAGCAGGTCAAATTCAGGTAACATACTACGATTGAAAATCAGTTGCTCATTCATTCCCTCTACTTTCTAAAATACTATTCATGACCATATGGGAAACGGAAGAAGCCATATAATGTAACACCTACCTTAAAGGAGTTTATAATATATTCAGGAGTCAAGATACGTATATTTGAAATATTAAGTAGCAACGTGTATATCAAAGTCATAAAGTATCTTTGGCATAAGAGACCTAATATGTCTGCTAGGGAGAAAGTGACGATTCAGGAAAAAGAAGGGGACATATGTGGGAGCAGAGTGTTTGAGAAGGTCAGAGGTGACTGGATGCAGAGCACAAGCAGAGCGGTGCGTCCAGCTTCAGGCAGGGATTTCATTGTAACAAAGGGGAAGGCAGCGTACAGGATGTCAAAGCTACTTATTAACCCTGATCTGGGGCAAATTACTTCGCCTCTTGTAAACCTCGTCCATCCAAGTGTGATGATAATTGCTCTTACTCTCACAGGGCTTTTAAAGCATGAGAAATCCATGGAGGGTGCTTAGCACAGAGCTGCTGCTGTTCTTATTTTGCAGCCCTGCATCACACCAAGGAGGCAACCACCTTCTCTGCTCCAGCACGAGTCCCTTTCTTCCTGGGTCATTCCTCCGACACCCACTTTTCTGTCACTTGCTATAATTTCCCTAGTGCCTTCTCACTGCCAGGCAGGAGCTCCCACTTATTATCTATATAACTTGTAGGAAGAGGACCATCTAGTAAGTGCTTTTACTTGTTCTCAAAGCTTTCAGGATGTTGTCGGAGGTACAGCTTCATGATGGTGCTCAGGTTTCATTTTACTGTTTAATGTTTCATGAAACTCTTTCCAATGTTGATCATTTCTTCTCAGCCACAGAACAGCCCAGTTCGCTGCACAGTTCCCAGGGACTCGGGATGGGTCCCGTGGAGGAGTCCTGGTTTGCTCCCGCCTCAGAGCACCAGCAAGAGGAGAATGAGCTCAGCCTGCAGAGTAAACTCCAGGAGGAAGCCAACTACCATCTTTATGGCAGCCGCATGGACAGGCAGACAAAACAGCAACCCAGACAGAACGTGGCTTACAATAGAGAGGAGGAAAGGAGACGAAGGGTCTCCCATGACCCTTTTGCACAGCAGAGGCCTTATGATAATGTTCAGAACTCAGGGATTAAAGGCCTAACTCATCCCAGTGCAAACAGTCATGCTAATGCAGTACACCAACCAACGGGGCTAACCAGCCAACCCCACGTATCATACGGGCACAATGGATCATATAGTCCACATGGTTTTGGAACAAGACCATTGGATCTGGGAACAGCAGGTCCAAGAGCTAGGTATGGGGCAAATCCAAGCCATATGTCAAGCATGCATAAAACTCCAGTGCCTGAGACCAACCTCCTGGGAAACACACCCACCATTCCGTTCATCTCCTTCCCATCAAGAGGTAAACAGACCTTTCAGTCACGACCTTATCTTCTTTTTATTTTTCTGAAAATAAAGCAGCCATTAGGTCTGTTGTAGTCTATAAGGTAACAAAGGAGTCTTTGTTTGGAGTCTTCAGCGGCAACTTGCCACCATGGAATAGTCTTCATCAGACCACTTGTCCCGGGCATATTTCAGTTTGGGTAGGATTCACAGCAGCTGCCCACAAGTGTTAGGTTACAGGTTCTTGTAACAAGTAGGCATTTCCACTGTGACCTGAATCACAGTATTCCCATTTTACCCAATCTCTGATGTAACAGTATCTGCTTATATACTTTTACGTACTTGCTATTTTCTGAAGGTAAGAAATAAGTCTTGGATATTTTTATTTCTTATCTTATATAGGCCAAAGAATACCATTTGTGACGAAAACCACATTGTTGGGCTACCATCATCACCAGAACTCTTTTCATCTTCCAAAACTGAAAGTCTGTATTCATCAGACAATAATTCCATTTTCCTCCTTCTTCCCAGCCCCTGACAACCAACCTTCCACTTTCTGTCGCTAGGAATCTGACTCCTCTATGGACCTCATATAAGTGATCTTATGGTATTTGTCCATTTGTGACTGGCTTACTTCACTTAGCACAATGTCCTAAAGGTTCATGCACATTGTAGCATGTGTCAGAATTTCCTTACTTTCTAAGGCTGAGTAATATTCCATTGTATATATAGATCACATTTTGTTTATCCATCATCTGTTGATAGATACTTGGGTGTCTTCCACTTTTGGCTATTGTGAATAAGGCTGCTATAAACATGGGTGTATAAATATCTGTTCAAGCTCCTGCTTTAAATTCTTTGGGGTATATACCCAGAACTGGAATTGCTGGATCATATGGTCATTCTATTTTTAATTTTTTGAGGAACCACCATACTGTTTTTCACAGTAGCTGCACCATTTTATATTCCCACCAGCAGCCTACGAGGGTTCCAATTTCTCTACATGCTTGCCAATACTTGTTATTTTCTGGGTTTTTTGATAGTTGCCATCCTAATGGATGTGAGGTGGTTTAGCCACATTTTAAAGAAGAAAATTTCAAAGGGTGTCATAGCATAAATAATTTAACTTAAACATTTGGAGTAAAGCCTTTCCCCTTTACCTTGTTGGGTTTTTTCCTCTTGCTTTCAATCTAGATGTACTTAGCTGTGTGTTTCTCTCTATTCAGATGAGTCTGCAAAGTATACCATCTGCAACAGCACTGGCATTCAGATTGGACACTATAATTATATGGAGATTGGCGGAATGACTTCCCAACTACTGGACGGCACATACATGAACCTGAAGCAAGAGCCAGCTTCTAAGTACCAAGATATCTTTGGTAAGATACCCTTTAAGGACCCATTGTCTAGCAACCTTGAACTTTCTTACTTGTTGAGAGGGATATAGTGGAATCCTAAAATTTCTCTGCTTATTCTCCCTGAAAGTTGTCCCATGTTTCCCACATGTATCTCTGTAATTCCCACATAAATGTAATTCCTTTGTAATTTATTTATATTTAATATGGAGATAATTATATTTAAGGATTTGTTGTGAAAATTATAAATGAGTCAGTACGTATAAAGAGCTTAGAACACTGACTAGCACATAGTAAGAGCTATAAAAGTGTTAAACAATATCATCATCATCATCAATATCACCACTCAGTCCTAGGAGAGAGCGCTTCCTCAGGTCCTCATCAAAAGGGATTCTGTAAAAGATAGAAGACTATGCCCTCAACAGCACCTCTGTGAACATAAGAGGGCTTCCTCTTATAGGGTCTTACTCTCCAGGCTCATAGCATTGGTCCCAAAATACAATCTGGGAATAGTAGTCATGAGGCCAAAACAGTGTGATTTAAGAACACAACTTTCTAATTAACCCCAGGATTGGCAAATTTTTTTCTATCAAGTGCCAGATAATAAATATTTTAGGCTTTGCTGGCCCCGAGGTCTCTATTTCAACTACTCAGCTGACATTGTAGTGCAGTGGCAGCCCAAGACAATATGTACAGGAATGGGCGTGGCTGAGTTCCAATAAAACTTTGTTTACGAAAACAGGCATCCGGCCAGGCGGGCCACCACAGGCCACAGTTGTCAATCCCTGAACTAACCCATTTGAAGGATAGTCTTTAAAATACCTAGAGCAGAGGTTCCTCACTTTTGGAGTGACAAGGGTACCTTTGAGAATCTGTTGAAACCCAGGGTCCTGCTCCGACAGGTATTGACAAAACTAGGGAAATACCTTGGGAGGTTTTGGACTGCTGATGTCCGTGGTGATGGCAGAAGCCACACTGTGGGGAGCTGAGGAAAGATGGAAGCTGAGGGGGAAAATGAGATGTCTCTTTCCTTATATTCAGCTTCCTGAGTTGGGATGAGGATCAAGCCATCTGTTTCCTTTTATTGTTTTTATGAAGGCCTAAGGGGAAGGACCAGTAGAAAGAAAGAGGTTATGGCTGTAGGAGCAGAGAGGACGGCCCGTGGGGCAGGGGAGGGACAAAGCCAAAAATAGACCTTCAAGAGTATAGCTACCTCATCCCTTGAAGACAAGGAGAAGGCATTGTAATTGAATGAGTTCACACCTCATGGGCTCGGTTTCCTTGATTAAGAGGAAAGTAAACTTTTGGGTCAAGGAGTTGGGTGACCTTAACTCTGGCCAGATGTAAGTGGAAAATGCCCAGGAGGAGCAAAAATGGTGTTTTCCCCCTTTACCTCAGAAAGGTCTAGTATAAACAGGACTGCTGGCTAAGGTTGGATAGAACAGCCTAGTAGCCAAGCAAGGGTTTTGTTCCCAAAGCCATCAGCTGTGGCGCGGAGCTGCATCTGCTAGGAGAAGAGGTTCCCTGCACAGCAAAGCTCCACATGGGCTGGCAGACACGTAAAGTATCATCCAATGACTCGACAACTGTGGAATTCAGTTCTCTTTTTCACTGTCTCCTAGAATGCTTTATACAGGTTTTTGAAGCTAGAATGTTCAAATGGGTTATAGCTTGATGCTTTCTGTTCTTTTCTATTTGGCAGATAATATGACTAGTCTGACTGATAAACACCTGGACCCAGTCAGGGAAAATCTGGGAAAGCACTGGAAAAACTGTGCCCGTAAGCTGAGCTTCACTGAATCTCAGATTGATGAGATTGACCATGACTATGAGCGAGACGGACTAAAAGAGAAGGTTTACCAGATGCTGCAAAGGTGGCTGATGAGGGAAGGCAACAAGGGGGCCACAGTGGGCAAGCTGGCCTACGCGCTCCACCAGTGTTCAAGAATAGACCTTCTGAACCACTTGATACACATCAGCCAGTACTGACTCTGGAAGGGGCTTTGGCAGCAGGAAGTAATCTCTTTTTTTGTTTTTTTTTTTGAGGAAGATTAGCCCTGAGCTAACTGCTGCCAATCCTCCTCTTTCTGCTGAGGAAGACTGGCCCTGAGCTAACATCCGTGCCCATCTTCCTCTACTTTATACGTGGGACGCCTGCTACAGCATGGCGTGCCAAGTAGTGCCATGTCTGCACCCAGGATCCCAACCGGTGAACCCTGGGCCGCCGAAGCGGAATGTGTGCACTTAACCGCTGTGCCACCAGGCTGGCCCCAGGAAGTAACCTCTTCACTTACTGAGTAACCCACTTACTGAGTACTGCCTCAAACTGTTCAGAATTCTTTCCTCACTGATGGGGTTTCTGTGTTGTATAAAAGTTATTCCCCTGCATTTCATAGCAGAACGGGAAAGGAAATCTATAGCAAGCAACCTACTAAACAGGAAGACGTATTAATGGCTAGGGCCCAGTCAAAAAAGAAGCCTCACTGGCTTTTGAAAGGATCAGAAGAGATATTTGAGAAAGATCATTTTCTTTCACTTCATTCCATAACTTTCCATTATGCTCTTCATTCAGTTTCCTGGAGTTTTGTTGGAGCAAGAAAAAAAAATTCCCAGAATGTAAAATAAATCAACTTTCTTATTTTGCGCTCTCTTCTCCATCTAGGCTCCTGTTACAATCAAAGTACAGTAAAATTGTAAGTTCTCTTCAAATAGGTTTTTTTGTATCACAACCATAGTTCATTCCAAAATTATAGGATCTGTTAACTTCAGTATCCGTTGTTCTATCAGTCACTACAGGTTTCAAGAATTACATGCAATATCCACTCCATAGATTAACTGAAGGGATTTGAAGGAGTACTAAAAGGGGGAAAACTGGAGAACAAAAATAGCAGAATTTCCCAGGCAGTTGTTGCAAGGAAATGCTACTAATTGTGATGACTACAAAAATTCTTGATTAAGTTTTTAAGTTCTTTCATAGCATTCTGATACTTAATGCACTTTCCCAACCTGTGTGCCCTGAAGAGGGAGCACGTATGCAGGGAATATTAGCTCTTGACCCCTGGCGATGACTCAGGGCTGATCACTCTTGAGCAGCTTCCTCAGTTTACCCCAGGGTACTGTAGAAATATTTTCACTTTTTGCTGTGTGCTATGATGTAAAAAAAAAGGACAGCTTCAGAGTCTGGTAATTGTGCCTCTAGCAGCTCAACCTTTCAAAGCCAACCTGAAACCCAGGAATGAATGAAACAACTAGAAGACCAGAAGACTGAAGCTGACCGGGCCATCTAGCATCACTGCCAGCACTTTGCTAGACAGATAGGGTATGCCACTGTGCTTGGCCCTCCCAGGAGGGCGGGAGAGAAGAGTGCACTGTGGTCAGTCCGGCTGACAGAACCGATTCTGGTGTCTGGTGGGTTGATACCTGTATTGCTGGTTCTGATTCTAAATCCCCTCCAGCCCCAGCAGATATACACACACACACACACACACACACCCTGAAGTGGGACTGTAAAGCGGAATTCTCAACCTCAGCCGTATTGGCCTCTTGGGCCGGGTAATTCTTTGTTGTGGGGGCTGTCCTGTGCATTATAGCATGTCTGGAAGCATCCCTGGCCTCTACCCACCAGATGCCAATAGTACTGTTCCCGCATCCTCGCATCCCCCCAGTGTGACAAACAAAAATGTCTCTAGACATTGGCATATGTTCCCCGGAAGGGCAAAATTGTGCCAGTTGAGAAGAGCCCTGCTATCAAGTGATGAACCTCAGTTCTCTTCACACATATCTGGCCGCACTACTTAGTTGCCACATAGAATTAGATCCCATAGACCTGAAGGCAGATTGGAGGGGAAAGGGTCCCAGGCTTTGCTTGAGGGGCTGCGTGTGATTTCTTTTCTAAATGTGTCCTAATAGTGTTTTAAATTCTCTAAATTCCAAAGCAATTGATCAATGTTAAGAAGTAAAAGTGGAAGGTATTTTTAATGAACATTTTAAAATAAAATTTTATACATCAAACATAAGCCATTGAAATGTGTGCTTGTATAATGGAAACAGTTTTGGATTCTCCGCTGACCTTACCACTTAGACTGGCATACCCCCTTTCACCCACCTGCTATGGGCAGGAGCGAGGAGGCTGATGGTAAGAAGAGGAGAAACTCTAGACAGTGCTTCTTGGCTCTCAGGATAGAAACTTGCTGCCCTGAGAGCCTGCAGCACTGCCGTCCTTCACACATGGCTCGGAGGCCTTTCCTTCAGCCCCACTCTCTAAAAGCTGGGCTGAAAAGAACCAGATTTGTCTCTGAGGAGTTTCAACACAAGGCCCAAGCACCACAAAAACACTAGTCTTGGGCAGAATTAATTAAGTTACACAACACAGACTACGAAAGGAAGGAAGTCTGAAGTTCAGATCCTAAGGTTGCTGCTGGTAAGTAAGACCCACTTCCGGCTCTCACAGTCTTACTTGGCAAGTTTTCCACTTGTTGTTAGGTCATAATCTTTGTTTTGGGTCCATAATATGAAGTTAGGTCTTCAGGAATAAGAAAAGGAGTTCTTCCTCACAAAATGTTTAAATAGTATTTTGATCTACATTTTAATGTGTGTTATTTATAAGAAAAGTTTTCCTAATTATAAAATAATGTAAATAAAAATAGGTGTTTATATGGTCAAGGTTTAAGAAGCATGGGATTACAAAGAAATCATTAAAGGGCTAGTTCTACGACAGTGAGTTCTGTAATACGTAGTAATCCAAGCCCAGGGTTCTGAAGTCAAGCAGGCTTAAATTTCCCTCTGCCACTCTTTAGCTGTGTGCCTGCTTCCTAACCTCTCTTAGCCTCAATTTCTTCATCTTTAAATAGAGAGGGCAATAGGACATAAGGTTGACGTGAGGATTAAAATAACATCATGCATCGTAGGGTGCCTGGTACAAAAATAGTAGTTCTTTTTTAAACTGCACAATAGTGCTAGATACAAAGGACGAGTTAGTAAGTGTATACAGTCATGTGTCGCTTAACGACAGATACACCTTCTTAGAAATGCGTCGTTAGGCGATTTCGTCGTGCGAACATCAAAGCGTGCACTTACACAAACCCAGATGGTGCAGCCTACTACACACCCAGGCTCTGTGGTACAGCCTGCTGCTCCTAGGTACAAACCCGCACAGCGTGTTACTGTACTGAATACTGTAGGCAACTAACACAGTGGCAAGTACTATGTATCTACACACAGAAAAGGTACAGTAAAAATATGGTATAAAAGATAAATAACGGCACATGTATAGGGCACTTACCACGAATGGAGCCTGCAGGCCCAGAAGTTGCTCTGGGTGAGTCAGTGAGTGAGTGGTGAGTGAATGTGAAGGCCTGGGACATCACCGGACACTTCTGTGACTTTATAAACACTGTGCACTTAGGCTACACTAAATCTCTAAGAAAAATTCTTCGATAATAAACCTTAGCTCACTGTAACTTTTTCACTCTAGAATAATGATAAAAATTGTACAGGGGCTGGCCCTATGGCCCAGCAGTTCTGCATGCTCTGCTTCGGCAGCCCGGGGTTCACTGATCCGATCCCAGACACAGACTTACCTCCACTCATCAGCCATGCTGTGGCGGCATCCCACATGCAAAGTCGAGGAAGAGTGGCACAGCTGTTAGCTCAGGGCTGATCTTCCTGAAGCAAAAAAGGAAAAAAGGATTGGCAGCAAAGGTTAGCTCAGGGCAAATCTTCCTCTCACACACACACAAAATTGTAGTATAGTAAATAAACCAGTAACATCATTGATTATCATTATCCAGTATTATGTACTGTACGTAACTGTGTGCACTATACTTTTATATGACTGGCAGTGCAGTGGGTTTGTATACCCCAGCATCACGTGATGTAACGCGTTGTGCTACATTATGACAGCTACAGCATCACTAGGCGGTTGTGCTACATTATGACAGCTACAGCATCACTAGGCGATGGGCAATTTTCAGCTCCATTATATCTTATGGGACCACCATCATATGTGTGATCCATTGTTGACTGAAACATCATTATGTAGCATGTGACTGTACTTAAAGTGTAACACCAACAACCTAAAACCTCACAGTGCTACCACTTTTGACTACTACCGGTACGATAACTGGTGTTAAAATCATATGGACAATTATTTTTAACTCTCATCATCTCCGGCAAGAAATCCCAATCAACATTTCAGGAAAAAATAAGGAAATGTTGACCCCCACCAAAGATTTCTGAAAGCCAAATGATAGTAATCAGCTGGAATATTATATATTTCTCTTTCCTTCTATGCAGGAAATTGAGGTGATAGATTTATTTTGAGAGAATATAAATATTTTTTTCAGATTCCATATTTAAGCCAAAGCTGCCTTTACTGCTCAAAAGCTCCCATGGGACAGTGAGGATATTTAGGCAACAGAGCTTTGCATGGCGGTGACACTTAAAAGCGCTGTGCGTGCGGGACTATTACAATAGAAGGGGCTCCCGGAGGGGAAATAAAGCAACAGGCAAGGAAGCTGCCGGCATCTCGAACAGCTCAAGCCAAGGCGGGACAGTAGCCACGAGTCCGCCACTGCTTCCAGTCAAGGTCAGGCGGAACTGCAGCCAGAAGTAACGGGGCAGTTTTTCCTCCACTGAATCAATTGCAGATAATGTTTACAAAGCTTGAATTATATGGTCTGGAAAAGAAAAAAAAATTGTGGTGAAATATAAAATTACTATCTTAACCGTTTTTAAGTGTAGTTTCGTGGCACTAATGCATTCACATCGCTGAGCTCCTTGCATCTTGCAAAACTGAAACCGTCCCCGTTCAACTCGGGCTCCCGCCCCCGCCAGGCCGCTTTCCGTCTCTGCAGACGTCGCTCCCGTGGTGGCCTCACAAGAGTGGAATCGTGCGGCGTCCGTCCTTGTGTGACTGGCTTGGTTCACCGAGCGTGATGTCCTCAGGGTCCATCCATGTTGCGCGAGGTGTCAGAATCCCCTTCCTTTCACGGCTGAACAGCATCCCATGGGACGTGTGCACACTATCGACACCTTTATCCGTCAGCGGACCGTGGGGCTTCCCCCGTCGGGCTTTGTGAGTGATGCTGCTGTGAACACGGGGGGACACACCCCTGAGACCCTGTTCTGGGTATATCCCCAGAAGCGGCATCACCGGCTCTCACGGTAATTCCATGTTACTGTCTCGAGCAATCCCGGGGCTATCTCCACGGCCACTGCACCATCTTACATCCCACCAACGGCGCACAGCGCCCCACCTTCCCCGCAACCCGGCGAACCCTTAGGAATTTCTGAGTTTTCTGAAAACAGCTATCCTAACGGGTGTGCGGTGGGATGAAGAAAGGCTTTACTCCCATCACCAGAAGCAAATGCACGCCCCGTCAGCACGCAGAGGAGGCCCTGGCCGCCCCGCCCCACCCCGCCCGGGGGCGCACGGCGCGGCGGCCTCGCGGAACCGCCCGGGCAAGGCGGCGACGGGCAGCGGCGGGGCGGCGCCCGCTGGGCTGCACCCCGAGAGAAGACAATCTGCGGCCGGGGACGAGTGGGACTGTGAACCCCGCTCCTGTCACTCATCAGCGAGAACCCAGCTGCCGCGGCGGCCGAGCTCCCGGCTCGGCGGCCAGGCGACCTGGCGCATGCGTGCTTCCGAGCGGCGCGGCGGGCTCAGGGCGACCCGTAGAGCCCGGCGCATGCGCGCTCCCGACGCTGGCGCGACCTGGAGCCATGGTGGCTGCGCTGGGCGGCTGGGCCGCCCTGCGGCTCGTCCTCGCGGCGGCGAAGCCCGGGATCCACGTGCCCCGGGTGGGGCCCGCGGCCGCATTCGGGTAATGGCGCCCGCTCCCCTCCGGGAGCGCTGGCTCCACGGGGGCGCGCTCGGGGACGGGCTGGCTGCGCGGGGAGGGCCGGGTGGCGCGGCCTGGCTCCTCTCGCCCTGGGGGCAGGCCGGCGGGCGCGGGGCCTCGGCCGCTGGGCGTGTCGCTCCTGCGGTGCGTGGGCCTCCGCCGCGCCCCTCGGCAGCCGTAGAGGATCTGGGCGCCCTAGCCGCCGGGTCGGAGCGCCGAGAGGGCAATTCCGGGGACCCCGCGGTGGCTCCGCAACCCCGCCAGGGCAGAGCGCGCTCCCGCAGCCTCACTGCTAGTCCGCTGCCCTGTGCAGGCTGGTCACGCTCAGGGCAGCAGCCTCTGCTGCTTAGGACAGACACCAGCCTGGAGAAGAAAAGAGCCTGAGAAGGCCCGTGGCCCGTTCGCGCCGTAGTCGCGGGCCGGGCCTCCAGTGGTGTGCAGAGCGGGACGTGGGCGCGCAGCGTCACCTCGGGAGCCGGGGCACAGCCCCCTAGGTTCTCGTGTTGTAGGGCTGTGCAGATGCTCAAGAGGCTGCCCTTCCTCTTCTGCGCCCCCCCGGCCCTGCCGCCCGCTCAGACAAAACCGCGCCGCAGAGAACGCCTGAGCTCCGGCCCACTGTCTTGAAAGTGGCCCTTGGTCCCCAGACGCCCTAGAGGGAAGATGCAGATAGAGCAGCATGAAGCTTGCTGTACTTTATTTCCTGCATACCTGCACACACACACACACGCACGCATGCACGCGTGCTGTCCGCTGCTGACGCGTCAGTGCGGTTCGCGACTGGGAAAGGCCCGGTGCCAGCCAGCCACCTGGCACTTAGAACCCCTCTTGACCCGATGTGGACACTCTCAAAACTCAGAAGAAGAAAACCTGACACGCTTTAAATTTTTATATCATGATCGACTAGTTCTTGAGTTTCATATTTGACTTAGGTTATTTTTTATTTAGAACTTTTAGAAGATATTCAGGACTGTTTCGAAACACATGGAAAAATGTCAGTGTCCTCAGCTATATAGATCAGCATGGAAAAATGGCAGTTTATCCAATTTCCTGTTTGCAGAAAGGGATTAAAGTAAGGTCACTATGACTGTACCAATGTCAAGGTTTCGGTAGGTTTTTTAATGGTTACGGGAAGGACTCATCCACTTAGCAGTGCAAATCTTTCCTCCTAAAATGTCTCTGAAAAACAGGTTTCTCTGGATTTTGAACTGCGGTTTTGTAAATACAGTTCCAAGCTGTCCTGACAGGGAAATCACACGGGGGTATTGTTTAATCCCCAAATAAGGCTGCAGCTCAGTGTAAACAGGTGCGCTCCTGTGAAACCTCCGCTTCAGAACAGCCAGTGTCCGACCTGCAGTTGAGGTGAGAGTTCCAAAAACTTGTTTGTAAGTCTGTTGTTTGGAACTCTGACTCTTACTTCATAATCTGTAAAGTCGTTTGTTCCAGTACCAGGTCAAAAAAGCCTTTTCCAGCCGAAATTGTATGCTGCGTACAGTTAGAATATTAGTGATTTACGGAAACTGACCATCTTCCTGAAGGTGTTTTCTGAGTTCACCCTTGGGATGCCCTGCCGGGGAAGCAGAGAGCCTCCTTCCCCTGGTGCCTGCCACCACCTTCTGTCTGGCAGGCAAGTGAGTGTGGCCCCAGTGCTGGAGTCCTGTTGGGGATTGTATTCAGCCGTGAGGTTACAGAAAAAACATGCACTTTGGCGTTCAGATGGCCGCATTGCCGCATACTAGCTGTGCAAATGTCAGCAACTTACTTAATCTCTCTGGGCCTTGCACCTTGCAGAATTGTTGTGAGGATTTAAGACAATGATTGTAAAAGGTCTGAGGTAATAACAACTAAGTAATTAGTAGGTACAATTAGTAATGTTACAAACACGAATGTCTAGTGATACAATGTATAAAAGATGTAAAAATAAATCATCAAAATTCATGTAACTCCAAGCCCTGGGGGTAGCTAATACTTTATTATAGCTAATGGTTACTTTGCAAAAATATACAAAAGACATAGCTGAATAAACAGGACATAGAGAATATGTAGGACTTTCAAAGTGAGGATGTATCTTATTAAGTGGCCCCATTTTTATTTCTAAGCAAACTGAAAATGCCAAAGGCTCTGGTGTCAGATACTCATTTTGACTTTGCAAATTACTAGCAGTGTGACTGGGGCAAGTTACCTAAACTCTCTGTTCTCAGGTCCCTCGATGGTAAAATTAAGTGAAGTGTAATGTGCATCACATGGCAGAATGAATGAGATAAGGAAGCCCTTAGTAAAGTGCATTATTTGGTTTAATAATTAAACTAAATGTTCCACTTTATTTGCCCCAAGCTGTTATTTGCTTGCCTCCCCCAGTAGTAAACTGTCTGTCTTTCAGGGGAGCAGCTCAGCCCCCTCAATCAGGAACTCATAGCTGTTGTGTTGCTCCTGACCTCCTTCCCTTTCACAAAATTGCCTGTCCACCCTCCTGGAAAGAGGGAGTCAAGGACAGATAGGAAGTAAGACATAGCCCTCCTAGCTGAGCATGCCTTCCTACAGGCTGTTTTTAAGTGGGAGACAGGATTTTTTTTTCTCGTCCAAGAAATTCACTCTGTATAGTTCTCAGCCTTGGTTACCTATTGGAATCTCTTGGGGAATTTAAAACTACAGCTGCCTGGATCCCACCCCAGAGATTTC
Source organism: Equus przewalskii (assembly GCF_037783145.1). Classification (NCBI taxonomy): domain Eukaryota; kingdom Metazoa; phylum Chordata; class Mammalia; order Perissodactyla; family Equidae; genus Equus; species Equus przewalskii. Next base: position 3,900,420 of record NC_091849.1, read on the forward strand.
ATTTTGTGCAGGCTGGGAATCCAGAGATTGAAAAGGCTGCCAGATGATTCACATCTAGGTTTGAGCCCCATTGATAAGTGGGAGGCAGGAAGTGCTGTCATCCAAAGGGGCGAAGTGGGTGGCTGTGTAGATGTTGGTGAAAGCTGGTGAATTGATGTCTGCGGCCTATACCCCTAGGGTCTCCTCCACCCCTAACTTCTCTGTCATAATACTTGGCGAACTGCCTGGTACCTGCTGATTGTGGGTCTATTTATCTGTCTTTCCTGCCAGCTTCCAAGCTGCATGGAGCACCCAGCACAAAGTAGGTGTTCAGGACGTGGATGAATGAATGAACAGTACATTAGGGACTTAGTGTTTTTGAGAGCACATGCCAGGGCTCTGCCCTAGTCACTGAGTGATAAGTCTCCCAGGATTGGGCTAGAGAAGCGATTATTAGGAAGAAAGCGGTGGAAATGACAAATTGACAGCCTAGAAGAGAGGGATTCATCTTTGTTCTTTAAATTTTCTGAAGTTTTCTCTCATTTTTCCTACCTGAGATTTGGGGAAATTTGGTCTTGAATGTGTTTCGAGTAATAAGCTCATGCCAAGGCTGTTGAAGGCCCGGGCTCTGCAGCCTGATTTTCCTTCAGCATACACATAACACTGTTTATCTGAGGCCTGACTGACGTCTGAGGGGCCCCTTGATAAGCTGAGAAAAAATGCCGTACTCATTTCAATGAGCTTATGTGAAAATAAATCATTCAATAACTCTATTATTGTTTTAAATAAAACTTTTTTTATCTTTGAAATTGATTTCCTTTTGTTTGTAAACAGTCCTCTGTCCTGTTTCCCCAACCTGGAGTCTAATGAAGGGTTTTGGCAGCCTCCGTTAACCCCAAGGGGCAGGCTGATGTGATGAGGCAGAGGTGGTGTGGTGACTGACATACAGGCCTTTGATGACAAAGCACCGGGCACATTTTCTTTCCCTCAGCCTGGCTGCAGACTCTGCACCATTCGGCCCCAACCTTTGCTCCTTCTTTGCCCCGCACTCCTGCCAGGCTCAATGCTGCCTTGTCCCCACATACGTCCCTTGCTCCTGGGCCTTCGATCATGCTGTTTCTTCTAGAAGCACCCTCCCCTCCACATTCTTTTTTCAGAATTTTGCCCTTGTTGGAAGTTCATCTCAAATGCTGCTTTTTTCACTGTTCCCAAGATATATGTACCAGACCCTGAGATGATCTCTGTCTCTCCTCTAAAGCCACTGCAAAGTGTTCTGCCTTAATAACTCTTCCCTTGAGTTCTCGTTATGCCCGATTCTGGACTACCTGGTTTTGTTTCTGTATTCTTCTTAGGCATACAGAAGAATATGGGATAGGGATAATGAGAAAAAAAGAAATTTGGAATGGGGAATCAAACACAGATGGAGAAAGTACAGAGGGAAGTTAGAGGTTTTTTGCAGGAGAGACTTTGGAATGATCGTGAAAGCTGAAGGAAAGGGAGTCCCTGTAAGCCAGTGCCCTAGGGCAGGCCCCTGGGCCCCTGGAGAGATGCAGACAGTGAGAGTCGGCAACACCCAGTCACGAAAACCCCCTGGCTTGCACGGTGAGAAGGATTGGGGTGAGCGGATCCTGTCAGTGCACATAACATGCTCACTGCACAGTTGAATTTTACAAGCATGTCCTTGCTGCTGCGAGGGAAGGAGCCCCTCAAAGATCTTTAGGGCACGAGAGTAATAAAGGTACACATTCTCACTAACATGAGCTGTGCAAACGCTGGTCATCTCTGTTCAGGGAGCTGCCTCATTCCTTGTGTTGAACACAGGAAATACTGATAACCTTTGTTCCAACTGTGTGCCTCAAGCTCTTCTCTCCTCAGTCCCAATCTACACCTCCCTGAGGGTTTGCAGAGTGAATCTCTGTGTATCTTCTCTCCTCCTGGACAGTGAGCAAAACAAATATGTCAATAAACAAACGTTTGCTGAAATGAATGTTTATTAGTAGAGTACTGTTTGCTCTTATCTTGACCTTAGAACCATCTTAGCAATAAAAATCACTCAGAGGAGGAGTAGGACATTAATAGTAAGTAAACGTGGCAGTGTCAATATGACAGTCCCATTGCTCAGTGGCTTTATTATTGCTCCTCGTAATATTTCTGTAGATAATGAGCTTATAGTCATGTCAGGCCTCATTACCATCCGATTCTGTCATATTTTCCAGAAATTGTGCGTTGTTTAAGACTTGATGTACTTATATTCGGTACATTGTTCAGCATCTGTCCTGGTATGCCATAATAGCCCTTCCTCGTGGCACCCAGCCATCTAGGAAATTGGTGGGGAGGCTGTTTGGGCCTGATGCAGGGGCCTTGTATGTGCTCTGTTGCTGTGTATCTCTGCATAGTCCTGGAGCTGCTGGAAGAGCAGCTGAGGAGAGGGTAATAGAGCAGAACACCTGGTATGGCACACGCATCGTTCAGTCGGAATAGGCCCTGGCAGTAGCCCTGGCCTGAGGCCCTCTCCTGTCCAAGTATGTCCAGTTAGTTGCTGTGTCACGGGAGGTGTTGGGCCAAAAAGGATGAGTGGCAGGGGGAGGGTTCTTGAGATGGGAGCTTAAGGACTCGGCTATTTAACCATCAACCCAGACACATTTCAGCATCTTAAAAACCAGTCTGGCCATGTTGGTGTAGGTGGGCTTCCCTGACTGCAGCCCTTCTGCAGCTGGCCTGAGAACACGAGACACCATATGCCTAAAGGACTGCCTTGGGATCAAGGCCTCCCCCATGAGCCCTGAGCCAACCTCATCCTTGGGAATGACACCAAGGCAGCTGAAGGTCCAGGTAGCTCCTCTAGGCCTGCTCACGTCGAGACAAATGGCTTCAGGGGCTGTGCTGGTGGTGCTCACCCTCGCATTTCGTTGTATAGAGCTCCCGCAGCAGCCTGCACTCTGGAGCTCTCGCAGCAGCCTGCGCTCTGGCACCAGCTCACCAGGCATGTGCCCGTGGGGCTGTATGGCCATTGGTTTCAGCAAGCCGCTCAGTGCTTTTGTAGGGTAAGCCCTGGGCTGGTGCTGTAGGATATTCAAACATGAAGACACAGTCCAGATCTGCAGACTAGTAAGGAAGATACAAACTCATGTCCCTTTTTAGGTTTGGAAAACCAAAGCACAAATAGAAATAATCCAGGAAGCCTGAGGAGGGTACTGGAGCTGACTCGTGTATATAAAAGGGCAGTTTTGTCATATTACATTTGTACTGCTAAGTAATTTTCCTTTGGGGCTGGGGTTTTTCTCTTCCAGCACCTCAGTAACCTCTGCCAGAGTGGCTGTGAATGGTGTCCACCTGCATTATCAGCGGACTGGAGAGGGCGAGCATGCCGTCTTGCTGCTTCCTGGAATGTTGGGTCTGGAAGTGTTTTAATGGAATGCTCTTGCGTGCTGTGTAGTCTATGATATATTCACAATAGTAGATGCCAAGTATTGATTATTTTAGTGCTTTACTGAAATGCTTTAAGTAATATTTTCTGCCATCAAATTTAGGTCATTTAGAAAGATACTTTTCTACTATACATATTTTTTTATTCCTTAAATGCTCAGTTTTTCCCATGAAAGTATACTGTGTAGTTGCCTACAATTTGGGAGGATGAGAGGGGTCAAGGAAAGGGATGTAGGTAGAAGATGAGTGTGTGGCCAACCATCCCAGTTTGCCTGGAGTTGAGGGGTTCCAGGATGAGAGACTCTCAGTGCTAGAAGCATCACCCAGTTGTGGTTGATTATGTGTCCAATTAAAATAAGATGTAAGAACAAAACTTAGTTTAAAGCCTGTTTGAAAAGCAAAATTATTAGATTGGCATGAGTGGAGCCTAGTAAAGCCAGCTAGACTCAATCTCATTTTACAGATAAGTCGTTTACATGTAGCAAGTCCAGGGGGAGTTTCCAGCGATCCCAGGACATCTCATACTTGGTTTTAAGGGTTTGAGTATTGCTGTTTTATTTTTAATTTAGTTAAATAATCCAAATATATACTTATTTCCTTATGATTTTCTTCTTTCTCCTAAAAGTAAAATGCTAAAATTTTCAACTACTTCCTGGTTCCATTTGACCGAGCCTCAGCTGACTGTGGTACCGTTGTAGCTATGGAAGCATCTTTGTCTAAATAATATTTAGCATCTTTTTTCCCTTAAGCTATTATAATGAAGGAGGACATTTACTCCAGTGGCTGGGATAGAACTAAAGTTATCTGTAAAAGCCATGAAGAATTTACCGCTTAGATTTCCATTATTTCACAACTATTGTGATCATTATCCAGGCATAAAACACTCCACAACTTAATGTCTGTTTATGTAAAACATTAATCTGATTCAAAAATCAAAAAATCAACCAGTGAGATTCTCTCTCCCAGTCTCCTGCTCCCAGCACCCAGTTCCCCTCCCCATGGGCAACCAGTGTTGTTGTGTTTCCTTCTCAGGTGTCATATAGTGGTAATTATTCCTTAAATATTCCTTAAAATAATTTTGTTAAGATTTAAGTATTCTTGTCACTGGTCTTCAAATGTATACCTGTGTGCCAGAAAGTTAGTGTCTTCTTATTTCTGAAATTGGTCTTGAGTTAGACTGTTTTCTTTTCCCACCTTCTCACCTGCCCCTCCTTCAGCGTATTTCCTATGTGGAAGTTTCTCCAGTTCAGGGAGCATAAGAGAAGCTTCGAGTGTCACAGCAATAACATGAGCTTGAAACCCATTTGTGTTTTTGGCTTGGGTTTCTGAATTACCTGATATTGAGAAAGGTGTATCTTATTAAATGATCCTGTACCATCTTGAAAGACATTTTCTAATAATAGCTAGTTATTCAAGCAAGATGTTTAGTATCCATTTATGGCCTGAGCTGTGAGTCCTTAGAAATCAAGCAGGCTTTAAAAAGAAAATGCTGGGCTGGCCCAGTGGCGTAGTGGTTGGGTTTGCTCACTCCGCTTCAGCAGCCCTGGGTTCACAGGTTCCAGTTCCAGGTGCTGACCTATGCACAACTTATCAAGCCATGCTGTCACAGCATCCCACATAAAATGGAGGAAGATTGGCACAGAGGTTAGCTTAGCGACAACCTTCCTCAAGCAAAAAGAGGAAGATTGGCGACAGATGTTAGCTCAGGGCCAATCTTCCTCACAAAAAAATAAATAAATAAAATACTGCCTTGCCCCTGGACTGGGCTCCTTGAGGGTCTGGCCTTTCATACACGTGCAGTGGCTGTGTGCACACAGTGGCCAGGACTCCATGGGTGGGCTGGGGACTGCCAGTCAAGTCTACCACAGGCTCAAGAAGGTAGTTCTATTTGTTAGCATATGCTGTTTTGTACTGTTCTAATTCAACAAACTAATTTGTTTTCTTCTCCCTACACCCTGCCCTCCCCCCTCATTTCACTGTTTTAGTTTAGTTTTCCGGTGTCTAATTATAGCCAGAAAATAAAATATTCAGAGCTATTCACATTAGTTTATTAAAAAAATCTGGGATTTTAGAATTCTACTTTGAATAAGTTAGCCCAAATCTCATAAATTTGTCTACAAATGTTATTGGGATTTCTCTCATTTGTAACAGTCATTTAAAAAAGAAAGAAAAAATAGCCCAGAGGCATATCATATTGGTAAGTCTATTTCTATGCAGTTTCACGAATTTGTTTTCTTAAAAAAAAATTAAGCTGAGGAAGTATCAAAAGTGCTGAAAAAATACAGGACCAAATGAAGAATCAAGGCCTCTCTCCTCAAAGTAGCCACTAGGGGGAGTTAAGAGGCAGGTCTGTACACCACCAGGAAAGGCAGTTAGCTCCTGGGTTAGTGGATTCCATCATTGCAAGGCTGCTTTACTGCTTACGTTCTGATGTCTAACTTTGAGTAGAAAATAGTTACTTTGTTTTAAGGTTGTAATTATTTCTGTTTTAACTGTAATATGTTTGAAACAATGAAAGCCTGACAGTAATTAAGTGGCTATTTTTAGGAAGTGGAGAGACTGATTTTGGACCCCAGATTAAGAACCTAAACAAGAAGCTCTTCACAGTGGTCGCCTGGGATCCTCGAGGGTACGGACATTCCAGACCCCCAGATCGAGATTTCCCAGTGGATTTTTTTGAAAGGGATGCAAAGGATGCCATTGATTTGATGAAGGTGAGTCTCTTAGGGAAGAGGCCAGGAGAAGGAGCGTGCCTGGGCCTGTGTTCATTTATTTTGTTTTGTTTTTTATTTCTAAAAGAGTGATACTATGTGATTCCTACAGAAATTCAGAGAGTTCAAATAAGTGTAAAGAAGAAAGTAGGAATATCTTACAATCCAGCTTTTTAGAGATAGCACTATCAAGACTTTGAGGCTCTGCCCTTCTGGCCAGTCTCACTGCATGTATAAATACACAGTTTTATATTGCTGGCATCATGCTATACTTTTCCAGCTTACTATTTCATTGAGCAGTTTGTCAAAGAGATACTTCCATGTCAATAAATACAAGTTTATGTAAGTCGTATGATAGGCACATAATATTCTATTTTACAGATGTATTGTCTTATTTCACCTATCTCCAATGGTAGATAAATAACTTAATTTTTAAGTTGCTTTTTTTTGCAACTAAGAACTGCTGTGCTGTCAACATTCTGTTGTCCATACATATTTAGAAGATGACTTGCTGGGTTATAGAAGATGCAAAAGTTCATTTTACAAGATAGTCCCAAATTATTATCCATAGTAGTTATACCAATTTATAGTCCTATCAGTAAATATCTTGGACTGATATTTGTTAATTCTTTACATTTAATTTTCCCAGTCATTCTATTTTTACTCCTAGGCAGCATCTCTCAGATGTAATCTTTGTTCCTTTTCTCGAACACTTATTCAGAGCCTGGTCGATTTACCCCAGGACTAACATCACCTCCCCATGACACCATTCTATGCCAGCCCGCCTCTAGCCCGTTTTTCCCAGACTTGCAGTCAGTGGCTTTTCCAGAGGCAGTGACTTCATTTCATCTAGCAAATCTCAAGTTTCCATCTCTAATGTACATAACTGTTCTCCAAGTCTTTGCTCAGGTGTGCGTGCACACAAACATCTGCCATGTCAAGTACAGGTGACCTCCATTGTTTCCACTTCCTTGAGACTATCCAACCAGAAAATGCAGTTCCCTCATAATTCAAAACAATACTATGTAGTTAGGTTTTTATGACAGTTATATATACACCAAAACTAATTGAGAGAAAACATTTATGTCATCAAATGGTGGACTCTAGGATTTTTCTTTAATTGCCAATTGATACTCCAAACCCCACAGCTGTATTGATTCTGATAATTACTGATTATCAGGTTCTTTTAGCTGAGAGAAGCGATAACCTGTGCTGTGTGTTTCACTGTGTTTATCACAGACTCTGAAGTTTAAGCAGGTCTCCTTGCTGGGATGGAGTGACGGTGGTATAACAGCTCTCATCGCAGCCGCAAAGTACCCGTCTTACATCCGCAAGATGGTGATTTGGGGAGCCAACGCCTATGTGACTGACGAAGATGAAATGATTTATCAGGGTAGGTTCCCCGAACTGGAGGTGTCATGACAAGTAGCATCTCCTCTTCACTCTGCCCTTCTCATGTGTTATTTTGATCTGTATTGTCAAGTCATATCTGAACAGCTTCCAGTTCTTAACTCTGATGTAGGAAGAATAATGAGTTCTCACAAAAGTAATGCGATTTAACCAGTTGGTGTTTTAAAGCTATTTCCAGAAGTGACACTTTTATGACTCAGGAAAAGGCTAAGAAAAATCAGTGTTTACATTTCCTACTACTGATAGTGAGCTTCAGGGAAAGACGAGTTGATGTTATTCGTAACCTCATTTAAAATGACATGAGTCTAAAATGGAACACTGTATTCATATATGAAACCTTATATTTTGGGAAAGAATTTTTGTGTTATTCATATTTTTTAAGGTTGTCCTTCAAGCTTATCTTTGAGGTTTTTAGAGACATGAGAACAGGGGCCAACAAACTGCAGCCCGTGGGCTAAATTCAGCCAGCCACCTGGTTTTGTGAAGCCCGGGCACCAGTCGAGGAGGCTAGCACTGTGAGTCCTGGAGACCAAGCTGGGGTGTCCCCCTCCATCCCCGTTTCCCCCTTTGCTCCCAGAGTTGCTGCCTAGGGCCTGTGCTGGTAGCTACCTGCACATTGGCGACTGTTGACAGTTACCAGGCACCCAGTTGTGGAATTTCAGTCGGCAACCCAGGAGTTGCTTAGCTTCCAGCATGCTGACCAAATTGAGACCACTGGGCTCTCAGGAGGAGAGAAGGGCACATTTGGTCCCTGGTGCCAAAAGCGCAAGTGACCTGGGCTACCCCACCACGCCACCTGCTGGCCTGGCCCACCAGGCCGGTAGCTTTTAGTCCTGAGTGTGTTTCTATTGGATCCCAGACCCGCCACCACAGGCAGTTAGGGCCATGAGGGTCAGAAGTTTCTGGCCTTTAATCTACATAATGTCTTTGATTTTGCGTCTTGGCCCGCAAAGCCTAAAATACTTACTCTCTGGCCCTTGACGGAAAAAGTATACAGACCCATGCACTAGAATATCACAAGTCTCGTTTTTTTCAGCTATTCTACAATTCCTATGACTTAAGTAAGCCACTTAATGGTAATGTTGTATTGCAGAATCTTAGTTCTTTACAGTCTGTTTGGTAAAGAATCTTGAACCTCTTAAATGATGAATCTGATTTAGTGACCAATCCTAATAGGTACCCTGCCTGTCCTTGTGTCCCTACCTGGTTCAGAGGAGTGTGTGTCTTGTGCAGAGTAAGCCGATCCACTTTGCTGCTGGTGCATCCCCTCCCACGCCTCTAGGACATGATGCCTTTGGTTCTCCCTCCCTCTCCTCTATCACTGACTTCTCTCCCTGGATCCTTCCTCTCAGCCCATAAAGGTAGGCATGTTTCAATCTACTTTCCACACTGCTCTGATAGCAGTTGGGTAAGATGTAAATCTCGTTATAGCTTACTTAAAAATCCGTCAAGGTCTCCCATAGCTTCCTGGCTAAGTAAAGTTCAAACTCCTCAGGTTTGCTCACAAAGTTTGAGTGACTCAGGACCCTCTACCTTTCTAGGTCCATCTCCTACCACTTCTGTCTCCCCAACCCCCACACACCCTTCCTTTTCTTAGTCACCTGAAAAGCCCTGAAGCTGGTGTTACGTGGCATGGCTCTCTGCCTCTGTGCCACTGCACATGCTGTTCCTGCTCCCACATTTGCTTGCCAACTTCTCTTCGCCCAGACTTAGATCCAGCCGTGCATCTGGTAGGAAACCCCCATTTGCCACCCCCTCCCATTGCTCATGCGAGCTCAGCGACCCTCTGCTGTCCGCCCCCAGCCTCTCCCGAGACACTCACTGCAATCTGCTGCACTGCTGGTTTACAAGTTCTTGACTGGACGCTAAGGCTTGAGGCCCGAGGCCATGTCTCATCCAAGTTTGTATCTGACTAACTCTCGGCAGGCTCCAAACAGTTTTTACTGGACTAAGTCACCAATTAATGATGAGTGAATGAGCTGCTTTCTCGTTATGATTCTAGTGCTTAGCACAAATTACATGCTCAAAAAAGAAATATCACTTTCGTTTTGTATACAAATTAGTTCTGTTTTGGATCAACAAACAGTTTGATTCAAATGGTTATTTTAGAAACTTAACTATGAAATGTAATTACTACTTATTTTTGGTGGAAATTATACTTTGGGGTAAAACTGGCTTCCTCTTGAATAAAATTAACAGAAGTAAATATGTAAATACATGGAATATTTTTGATTGCATGTTATATGCCAGCTACTGTTGTTAGCACATTTCATGTCTAACTTATTTACTCTTTATCTCAGAGTATTATTATAATTCTCATTTTTCAGATGAGGAAACTAGTACAGGGAGGTTAAGGAACTTGCCCAGGGTCACAGGACGAGCAGGTGCAAGAGCTGGGATTCAGACCCAGTCAGTATGACTTCAAGGCTGTGTTCCTAACCACAGTGCTCAGTAGGAACATCTGGCTTGTCCCAGCTGCAGCTGGGTCTCCCTGCCCCTTGAGATGCAGGTGTTTCCTGTAGGAGTCTAACATCTTGCCCCAGATTTTACATTCCTGTAGATACCTCTTGCTCCAAATGCCAGCTTTTGCTGAGTTAATTAATTTTAAGGATCTCTTGCTGTCCCGAGAAGAGGAATTTACATTTTAGCAAGAAAAATATCTTCACACTGAACTTGATTCTTAAAAGGTCTTGCCTTCCTATCACAGGGAACCTTTTAAACTTTATGAAATACATAAATTTAAAATACTATATTTATATTATATATTAATAATATGTTATATCACTAATATTAATATACTAATAATAAATATACAAATTAAAAATTTATATTAAATATTTAACATAAGCATTTTTATATCTTAACATATAAATTAGCTATATAATATTTATATTATATAAGATATATTAAATATATTTTTAAAATTTATCTTATATCATATTTTATTTAAATTCATTATTTTATAATTAAATTTTTATTTAATTGTATAACATTTATACATATAATGCAACACACATGACACATATGAATTACAACATCCGTGAACCCACTGTGGAGCGCAGACAGATTGCGGTTAATACTCTCCCTGTGTCCATGTGCTTCCTCCTCAGTGCACCCCTACCTCCAGCGTGAGTCCTACAATCGTCCCTATGCCGTTTTGAAAACACTTTTGCCACATGTTTATATTTGTAAACAATTTGTAATTTAGTTTTGTTTTTGAGCTATACAAAGTGATTTCATACCGTAGATTGTCTTCTATGACATTTTTTTCACTGAACATTACATTTCTAAGATTCACTCCTGATATATCTGTATCATATTCCACTGGGCAAACATGTTGCGTTTTACTTTCCCTTTCTGTTATCAATGGACAGTAGGTCTATTTCCAGTGTTGCTGTGAATGTTCTTGTGCATATCCTCTGGGGCGTATGAGTATTAGTGTCTCTCTAGAGTATATGTCCATACTTGAAATGGCTGAGTATTTGTTATGCAAATATACCACGTTAACAAGTGACAGATTGTTTTCTAACTAAATTTTCACTTCCACCAGCAATGTGTGAGATTCCTTTACTTACATCCTCAACAAAAAATTGGAATCATCAGACTTCTTAATTCTAGCCAGTCAAATGGTTGTAAAATGGTATCTTATTGGGGGTCTTAATTTGCATTTTCCTATTACTAATAAGATTGAGAATCTTTTTATGTGTTTTTGCACCACTGGGGTTTCTTTTTCTGTACTGTACCTATTCATGTCTTTTCATTTCTTTTTATTGATCTAAAATTTTTATTATGTAATATTTGATCCATATAGTACAATATGTTTAACAATTCTACCTTGTGACGTGTAACAGTAGCACAGACACCCAAGGACTTTCCATCCAGATCATGACTGGACCACTTCCAATATTATTACAATGTTACTGATTTGCAGGGGTTTTGGGTTTTGTTTGTTGATCATCTGATCAGTAACCCCTTGCTGGTTCGTAACTGTCTTAGTAGTTTTGCTGAACAGCTTGTGGCTTGTCTGTTTGCTTTCTTTATGGACACAACTGATTGTAATGTAAGGAAATGTTATAGTGTTTTCTTTTCTCATTAGCTTCATGAGTTTTGTTTGTTTGTTTTTACACTTACCAACATGTTTGTCAATTTCTTTACCCATCTTTCCTTCCTTCGTCTCAGATACTCCTTCTCAGATCATTTCTCTTTTTCCTGAAGTTATTTTTCAGAAGTTCTTTAAGGGCAGGTCTGTTAATAGCCAATTCAATTTTTACCTAAAAATGTCTTTATTTCACTCTCATTCTTGAAATATCGTTTGCCTAAGTACAGAAATATAACTGGAAAATTATTTTCTCTCTTATTCCACTGTCTTCTGCTGCCTTACTTGCTGTTGAGCAGTTCTGTCAGTCTGATTTTCCTTTCTTTGAAGTGATGTGTCTTCTCTCTGTGTTTTTTAGATCTTTTTCTTTGATATATTGCTCTTTTACTATTCTGTGTCTAAGTATGAATTTCTTTTATTTCTCGTATTTGGAATATATTTGATTTTTTCCTTGGATTCTTATCTCTTATCAGTTCTGAAAGATTTTCTCGCCTGTTCTTTCTTCAGATACGGCATCTCCTCCATCTCCTCGTCCTCTCCTTCCTCTGGGACTGGTTGGACTTTGTAGACCTTGTCTTTCCATCCTTCCTGTCTCTCATTCATCTTCTTGTCTTTCTGTGTAGTACTTATTCTGCATAATTTCTTAAGCTGTCTCCTCCAGTTTTCTAGGTTTTTCATGAGCTCTGTATTCGGATTGTTTTGTGGTCTCTGATCAGGACTGAATGTTTGCTTACTCTTAACAGAGGATTTGCATTTGCTGTTCTTGGGAACCACCGGGTAATCCCAGCTGGGGCCCGTGATGTCTCAGCTTAATCCGGGAATCTTAGGTTCAGCTCTACCCACCCACCCCAGCTAACAGTTAGATTTCCCCTAAAGCAATCCTGCCCTCTGAGTAGTCTCACCACTCTTTGCTCTATTTTCAGGACTCCCATTCTCTTACACACACACACGCACATGCACACATTCCTACTCTAGTTTCCACTAATTACTGCAACTCTAACAATGCAACAAAAATTGTATTTTATGGAAGATCTAGTTGTTCCACTGTGGGAGGACCTTTTGGGGGTGGGGTCTTCTATAGAGCTAAAAGTAGAAATATCTACAGGGAATTTTTTACTGGCCATCCTCATGACCTCTTGCTAGCTCCTCTCCGTTTCCCCCTCTTCCAGCTCTCGTTTTTCTTCTTCCTAAATCTCCTCCCCAAGTCCTAATTTTCAGGCTTCTTCTCTACACCCCTCTCTGAAGTCTTTTCACTTTTGTGCAGAGCAGTTCAGCTCTCCTCAGCCTGTGCATTCACCCCTGGGCTTCCCTCTGCAGAGTTAAGCCAGTCAGCAGAAGAAAAGGCAGGCACCGTCCACCGCGGGATCTACCCTCCTTGGAAGGCAGTCGTAGCTGTAAATAGCAGATTTTCCTCTGTTCCGTTCTTTCCATTCACTGCCTATATCCTGGGTGCCTGCCAGTTGCATGGCCCTGTCTGGAGTGCCGTATAGGTTACTGCTCGATGTGAATGCTGTCGTTAATGTCGTGCTGTCTTTAAGAGGTAGTGAGTAGCAGAAGCACGGCATTAGAAGCTCTGGAGAAGCAGTATTTAACATGCGCAGGCGTGTTAGAGTCTTTCTCTCTGTGTGTTTAAAGACATACAGGAAAGATTGGGCCAAGTAATTGAATGTATTTATTCATTTTAAAGGTGGTTTTTAAGCTGTTATTTCCTTTCCTGATAGTGAATGATCTGCAATATAGTTTGAAATTAGTAGTTAGCTTTTTACACCCCTATTTCTTCAGTAGCAGAAATTAGAATAAATGATTTGTGTGCCTTTCTCAATGTTCATAAATGCAATTCAGAAGAAAACGCCTCTTTTTAAGTAATGTCGGTCTAAATCAGATGACTGTAATTAGGGACATCTTCTTTTGTCTTCTACCTTTAACAGAAGTGTGAAATGCAGATGTGGTCTCACTCGCCTGGTGAGACGTATTGTTCCCTGTTTTGTGCAGGCCCTGTCCAGGCCCAGGAGGTACAGTGGGGAACAAGACAAAGTGCCTCACACTGGAGCTTACCTCCCAGTGAGGCGACAGACGCTCAGCGCTGGGCCTAGAAAACACGACCAAGTAGTGTAAGTGCTGAACAGAGCAGGTGGAGGGAGGGGGTGAGGGCCAGCCTCGCCAACCCGGGTGCAGTGAGGAGTGGGCTCCGTGAAGGCCTGGGGCAAGCAGTCCAGGCAGAAAGAACGGCCGGCGCCGTGGCTCTGAGGTGGACTGTGCTGGAATGTTTCATTAATAGGAGACTGAACTGTTGTCCACGCTTCTATTTTTCAGGCATCCGAGATGTTTCTAAATGGAGCGAGAGGACAAGAAAGCCTCTAGAAACCCTATATGGGTATGACTACTTCGCCAAAACCTGTGAGAAGTGGGTGGACGGCATAAAGCAGTTTAAGCTTCTCCCAGATGGTAGGTTACATGAACTGTCTCTCGGCTCCCTCGCTGATTAGAGAGCCTGCTTGAGCTGCTCTCCTCAAGTTCCAGAATTCCTCAGGGATTAATGCATTCGCCCCTGTTCTTACTGCTGGCTGATGTGTGAACAGAGGACACTCCTGATTGTGTTCAGTGCGAGCTCTTAGATGATGAATCTGCCTTCAAGTAGAGATAGACTCTAGGGATAAAGGTTCACAGTATTGAGTTTTTACTAGCAGGCTGTTCATTTTCTCTTCTAAGTCTCTGTGTGTGACGACGAAATAATTCTCCAGAAGCCTCAAATAGTCTTTATTTTCTAAATTCCAGGATAAGTAATTAGAAAACAAACAAGCTGCAACGTAGCATAACATATTTGCTCCTTTCTGCACGTTTAGATGTGTTTCTCCACTGCATCCTCCGTTAGTAGGACAAAAAGGAGGGACGTTCTCTCATGACTTTTAGCCCCAGCAGAATTAGTATGAGGAAGAGAGTATTGAGTTCTTCTCCCGTCTTCAGAACTAAGTTATATGACTTTAGCCATAACAGATGTCTACCTGTCTTTATCTGAAAAATTAACATGATTTCTGATCAGTAAGAATTGACATCTTTAAGAGAAACTCGGAATTAAAGTCTGTTTTTATATCACTATTTACATTTGTATCTCTCATTTTTCTTTTTGTAATTGCTGAAAGAATAGAAAGTAGCTGAGATCTAATCTTGGAGCACATTCGGTTACAAAATGGTTGTGATTGAAGGACCAATTTGAGCCATTAGGTAATCGTTTCCAGAATGAGTCATCCATCAGAACTTCCACAATGGAAAGGATACTTGGAAATGTTGCTTTTTTGGTTTAAGTTCAGAACAGCAAATATATCCTGTTCAAATGCAGTATCCACCCTAGAAATAGGTCCTTGAAAGTGTTTCCCTCAGCTCTTAAGACAAAAGTGCTGTAAAACAGTGTCTGAGGCAGTTCTCCATTAGAGAAGGCAAAGTTATGAGGCGTAAATTTTTATGCTTCTTGCAGGGAGCAATGGAAAGGTAGGAGGATTCAAAGGTAGAAGCAGATTAAATCAGCAGTTCAAAAATGTGTTCTGTATTCATTAAAATTAAAAACTTCTGCTCTTCAAAAGACACTTTCAAGAGCCACAGACTGGGAGAAAGTATTTGCAAAAGACGTGTCTGATAAAGGACTGTTGTCCGCAGACACAAAGTGAACTGTAAGAAAGCAAACAACCAGATTAAAAGATGGGCAGAACAGCGAGACCCCACTGCTCACCTACTGGAAACTCAACAGAGGGTCTGGGGGGCAGTGTAGATGCTCTGTGTGACGCTGTAGTGCTGGATAATGTCACCAGACGTCTGTCCAAACCAGTAGAATGTACAGCACCAAGAGTGAAGCCTAAGGAGAATTATGGACGTGGGGTGATGACGACATGTCAGTGTAGGCTCATCATTGTGAAACGGTACCACAGTGGTGGGGGTGTTGACAGTGGGGGAGGCTGTGGGGGGGGCGGGCAGCTGGTATAGGGGAACTCTCTGTGCCTTCTGTTCAATTTTGCTGTACACCTAAACGTCTAAAAAATAAAGTCTATTTTTAAAGAAAAGAGAAAGGGAGGGAAAAATGTCATAATATAGAGGATCTAGCAGTGTATAAATCATTTTACAGAAAGACTATTAATGAACTACTTATCTCCCTTCTGTACTAATCAATTTGACAGGAGCCCTTTTTCATAATTGTACACTAAGTTTGTGGGTACTCAGTTTAGCACAGGGTTTAATTGCACAGACTTGGAGTCAGACAGGCCTGGTGTGAATTCTGACTCTGCCACTTGGCTTGCTGATGGAATGGATTCTGGCAGGGCCTCTACTTCTCTAAGCTGGTTTCCTGTCTGTGAACTGGAGATGCTAACAGCTACTTCATATGGTTGTCATGAGGAGTAAATGAGGTTATATATGTTTAGTTTTAGTTCACTACCAAGTACAGAGTAAGTGCTTAATAAAAGGTTATTGTTGGGGGCTGGCCCCATGGTGTAGCGGTTAAGTTCAGCGGGTTCTGCTTTGGCAACCTGAGTTTGCAGGTTCAGATTCTGGGTGTAGACCAACACCACTTGTCAGCCATGCTGTGGCAGTGACCCACATACAAAATAGAGAAAGAGAGGCACAGATGTTAGCTCAGGGCTAATCTTCCTTGAGCAAACGAAAGAGGAAGATTGGCAACAGATGCTAGCTTAGGGTGAATCCTGCTCACCAAAAAAAAAAGGTTTTTGTTAATATTATATTAAAAGCACTTGATTTACAAATAACTGTACATACAAAATGAGTTAACACATGTAACTACTGTAAGTGTTTCATGGGTATTAAAGCATTGGAACAGTTCCTGATGCATAGTGAGCGCTCAGTAATACTGACTTTAATCGTCTGATTATATAATTGGCAGTTGTGTGTCGTCCCAAGGACAGGAGAGGGAAGCTTCAGAGACCTAGAGAAGTATTTCCCTTGTCAGCCCATCACCTTCTCATTTAGCAGGCAGCGACCCCCAACCGAAGAGAGGGCAGAGGCCAGGTGCCTGGACAGCACCCTGTGGACTGGCCCCCTGCTTTCTCAGAGCCACGGCACCGTCTTCCTGACGCAGGCGGAGGAAGGGGGAGGAGGAGGAGGAACGAGCTGGGCGCCCGGAGCCTCAGCTACGACACCTCTTTGTAGCCTCGTGGCCGCCTCAGGGAACTAAGATTATCCCTGTGTGACCGAGGAGGAGGCTGACGTGGTAAAGGAGCCACCAAAACTTTATAGGCAGGAGACGGCAGGACAGGAGCTGGAGCCCAGGTGGTATCATATGTGTCTTAGAAATGTCATGATAAATGAGGGTGTCATGGTAATCTCTCAGAAGCATCATGGAGGTGGGAGGGATGAAGAGAAGCTTGTTTACTGTGTGTACATTGTATTTTCATTGTGAGGTGTACAAGCTTTGAGGGCTAGCTGGACCCTGAGGACCATTTAAGGCTTTGTTTCACGGGAAAACCTTTTCAGATGCCAAGCATCTACCATCGTTTTGCAAACTGGAAACTGCCCCTGTGTAGTATAAAGAGTTGTGGGTTTTTTGTTTTTTTCTGTTTTACATGAATCATGAATTTAAATCAGGAAAAACTGCATGTTTACTAATAGATCTTTAAAAGGAAAAAACAGTAGAGAAATGGAAAAGGAAACGCAAAGAATGTCAGAGATGGAAGGCCCCTCAGACCCCATCTGATCAAAACCACCTCTTACAGACGGGGCCACTGAGGTGCAGAGAGAGGTGAAATTGTGGAGCTCTCTGCCTCGCCTCCTCCTCACCTTGGGGGACAGTCCCGTCAAAGCACATTCTCCATGCTCTTTGTCTTTCAGGTAATATCTGTCGGCACCTGCTGCCTCTGGTTCAGTGCCCCACCCTAATTGTGCACGGGGAAAAGGATCCCCTCGTCCCGCGCTTCCATGCTGACTTCATACACAAACATGTGAGGGAGTCACGGTAAGTCCAGTCTCCACCCCGGCACCCTGGGCCTGGGACGCTTTGGAGGTAAGTGGGAGAAGCTCTGTAAGAAAAAGAAACAGGAAGGCTGGGCTTCTTTAAGGTTTACCCTGCGCCTATTTTGCCAATGTCAGTAAATAGCACAACTGCATTTAACGTACCACCAGAATATGGAGCACAAGGAGCCCTGATGTTGTGAGTAACCGATAATCAGGAGGAAAGAAATCCTCAGAGAAATGTCTCTTATTATTGCTGTGAAGGCAAATGTGCTAATCGGCACCAAGTTCTGTAACACTGGTGACAGTTTAGATTTATAGGGATCACTGTTAACTAAACAATGTTATATAATTTGGGAATTTTCGGGTTAGTTTGTCATAAAAGCACTACCTACCCAGTAAAGAAAATTTGTAAAAGAAAAATAAGAAAACAAATCACCCTTTGCTTGCCACCCATTTCCATACTTCCATTATTACCATTTTTTGTTTCTCCTTTCTAATATTTTTTACCATAAATATAATCATAGTCTATATTCAACTCTGATTCCTGCTTTTTTTCCACTTAAAATTATGTTGTAAACTTTTCATGTTATTTCAGCCTTAAATATCTACACACCAGATGAGAAAGCTGTTATTCAGAATCACAAAATACCAACATAAGCCATATTAGTGGCCCACTCAGTTAAACAGCAGAGACATGTCACTTGTTCTTTGCATTCTTGTTTCCCCCAACCAGCCTTGGACATCAGAGAACCACACAAGACATTTCAGCAGAAATTCTGTTCTTCGGTCCCTAACATTTTTGTGTGGAATAGACATTTGTATTCTAAATACTTTGGCTGATACAGGAGCCAGCTTTTGCTGGTATTTATATAAGATGAAAATTCAAGGTTGAATAAATTCAGTATTTCCTTCATATGCAATGGGTGCATATCCTGAAGAAGAAAATAAGGTGTGACCAGGAGATAGTGGCCTGATTTTTTTTAACTGGAAAATAAACATCCAAGTGAGCCTTGACCCTGTCAGAGACTATATACTAATTCCAGAGAAGCTGTCATCACTCAAGACATCTGGAATTCTATGGAATTCTTTTCAAATTGGCTTTATTAGTGACCTAAGAAAATCTCTCCCTCTCTCCTTCCCTCTCTCTCTCTTCCTCCTTTCCCTCCGTTAGCCAATTTCTGATGCCTACTTTGGGCCAGCCCTGCCCTGTATGTTAGTACTGGTCTCTGTCTTGAGAGCTCCCACAATCCAGCAGAGAAAGCAGACTCAGAAACAGCCCCACTACCTCCTCATCATACTATTCCATGATATATTTTAACAAACAAATTTCTTGGAAAATTTTTAAATGTGGGGGACATGCTGCTTATTCTACAATAAAGTACAATTACCATAAACCTATATAATTTCGGTATCCATAAGGTATTTTATATTTTAAAAGGCATCTTACATACAATATCTAATTATACTTCACAGCAACTTATGAAAAAAATAGTGTCCCCATTTTACAGATGAGGAAATGAAGGCTGAGAAATGTTAAGTAATCTTCCAAGGTTGCATAGCTAGTACATGGCAAATCCTAGATTTTTTTCCCTCCTAATATAGAGCTTTTACCCCAGCAGCACAGCTGCCTGTGACAAACATACTCTTATTTTAATATGATGGTAAGATGCCTGGATTATATACCTGCTGACCTGTCATCTGTCTTCTGGCTTCAGAAATGACAGGTTTTTCACACTGATGCTCTTGGTAAATGCAGTGTGTTTCCTTAGTGAGCCAGGTTCAATAAAAATCAGTCTGCAAAAAAGTTTAATTTAGGAATTCTGTTCCAAACTCATCTCCTAGCAACAGAATACATCAATATGGGAGAAAAATATTCCCTTACTGTTCAGATGTTAATTGTTCCAGTAGACTATTTTATGGAAGGTCATTTTCTTAGGGCAATATTCTTTGGAACCAGTGAGTTGAAGGTAAAGTGTTATTAGCAATGGTTGTCTAAAACTGGCTTGCATTTTACACCTACTATCTTCCTCTGCTAAAATAGCCCTTGATGTTGGGCATGAACCCTAGAATATAGGGGGTTTATTTTGAACCCCACAAAAAGAAAGCAGATTCCTTAAGCGTCAAAGTCCTACTGTGACTCTGCACACCAGGCCTTTCGACCACAGGAAATGAACTCAGAGTGTAGCAAGCTTCCAGTGAAGTTGACACTTCATTCCCTTGCCTGGTGCATTTATAATTCAACTTCAAGACACAGGCCATTCCTTCACAGATTTTACCAGCAGGTAGATATGTGTGAAACATATGGCGGTCTGAAGGGTGGGGTTGTTTGGCAGGCCTGCTGCTTCCTGCTTAGGTTAATTTGTCTCTCTCTCTTTTTCCTGTGGGAGAAGATGATAGAATCTCTTGGAAGCAAAGAGGCCTTAGAGATCTCTCAAGTTCAGTGGTTTTGAAATTTGTTTTTAGGTGCTGGAACCTTTCTTCCTAATAAATTCCTGTGCAGAAGTCCAAGATATAAAACATAGAATAAGAGCTGCTCTGATTACAGCAGTGATGGGGAGCAGACCCGGCCCCTGTGTGTCCCCTTAGCATCCAGCCCTCCCTCCTAGGCTGAAAAGCACTGACGTGGCTCACCTCCTGCCTGGCCAGCCAGCCTCTGCTTGGGCGTCCCCTGTCCAGACATGCATCCCCACGACGCCAGCCCTGGCTCCCTTTCAGAGACTTTGCATTGAGCAAAGGTTGGCACCCAGCAGACCCTGTGAGGTCAGGGTGGCCAGGCCCTGGGAAGCCGTGGGACTGAGCCAGCTCACAAGAGGATGTGACTACTCTGCTAGCTGAGCCACGTGTGTGCTCAGTCTGTGTTGGTCTGCTAGGGCCACTGTAACAAATACCACTGACTGGGGGCTTGAATAGTAGAAATTTATTTTCTCACAGCTCTGGAGACAAAGAAGTCTGGGATCGAGGTGTTGGCAAGGCTGATTTCTTGTGAGGCTTCTCTCCTTGGCTTGTAGATGGCCGTCTTCCCCCTGTGTCTTCAGCTGTGCTTCCCTCTGTGTGTGTCTGTGTCCTAATCTCTTCTTAGGGGACACCAGTCATATTGGATTAGGGCCTAGCCATATGACCTCATTTTACCTTAATTACCTCTTTAAAGACCTTTTATCCAAATAAGGTCACACTCTGAGGTCCTGGGGGTTAGGACTTCAACATATGAATTTTGGGGGGACACAATTTAGCCCATAACAGTATGTTTCTGAGGAGGTACCCAGATCTCAGGAATTAGAGGCCCAGCAGAGGTCAGGATCTGGGTTGTAGACCCAGCTGCAAATGACCAGCACCTTGCCTGGAATCCCGCTGCATCCCTCACCCCCTTCCTTTGCCTGGTAAGTGTGCTCATCCTGCAGGTGGCGACTGAGATCTTTCCTCCTTCTCCACTCACTCATCTGTCTAAGGCTATGCAGCTCTATTTATACCTTTTTAACAGCTGTTAGCATGTGAATTTAATTTTCCTCCTGTTGAACACAGCGACACTATCCCAGCATGTTGAAAGAAAGAGAACGTGAGAGCAAGAGAGGCACACAGGGCCCGGTCTCTGTGGATGGGCAGGGGTCATTGTCTGGTGACTCAGGCCCAGAGAGTGTGGTGTGGACTTCTACTGCGTGTTCTGGGGCCCGGACAAGAGAGCAGACCAGGCGGGAAAGAACAAGGGGTAAAGTCCATGTGTGCAAAGAGTCGGCACCTTAGGATCAGTGTCAACTAGGGGAGATGTGGGAAACGGAATCTTGCCTGGAGACCAGAATCGGTATTTCGGGAGCCTGAGCAACATCCATAGTGGGAGTGGTGAAGAGCACCAGCAGGGATTCAGATGGACCCGAGTGTGAGTGCTGGCTCCATCACTAACTGTGTGCGCTTAAGCAGTGCACGTATGTTTCTGTACCTCTGTTTCCTTGCATGTAAAATTGGGGTGATAATACCTATCATCTCAAAATATTTTGGGGGGTAATGAATGAGGAAGTATGTGTACATTTAAGACTTAGTAAGAGCTCACCACACAGTAGCTGCCTTGTGTGGATGGAATGCTGGTGTGGGCATTGCTGATCAGGGGCCCAGGACACAGCCAGGGCGTAGCTTGATAGTAGGTCAGAGGCAAGTTGCCCTCTGTCCCAAGTTTCAGCAGTACACACACAGAGACAGACAGAGAGAGAGAGAGTCAGTCTGATTGATTTACCGTAAGGAATAAGGAATTGGCTCATGCAATTACAGAAGCTTAGAAGTCCAAGATCTGTACTTGGCAAGCTGGAGACCCAGGAGAGCTGATGGTGTAGTTGCAGTCTGACTCTGAAAGCCTGAGAATCAGAAAGGGCTGAGGTTTCAGTTTGAGCCTGAAGGCAGAGAAAAGCCGATGTCCCGGTTCAAAGGCAGGCAAGCAGGAGGAATTCTCTTTACTGGGGGAGCAGGTCTTTCTGTTCTATTCAGCTCTTCAACTGATTGGATGAGGCTCCCCACATTAGGGAGGGCAGTCTGCTTTACTCAGCCTACTGACTTAAATGTTAATCTCATCCAAAAATGCCCTCACTAACACCCAGAATAATGTTTGACCAAATGCCTGGGTACCTATGGCCTGGTCAGTTTGACACATAAAACCGACCATCACAGCAGGGAGGCCATGGGCTGCTTTCCTCAAGGGTGTTGGTCTAGTGGTGGGTTCACTGCAGGGCGTGCCTGGGCTGTCTGAGTAGTGGGCTGGATGCTGTCCGCTGAACCACAGAAGGGAGGGAGGCCTCTCTCTGCAGCTTCCTGGGCTCTTCAAGGGGTGCCACCAGTGGTAAGATGGCCCAGACTGCCACAGCAAGTCAGTAGGAGCCGCACCACGAGCAGGAATGAAGTGAGTTGACCTAGGTGAAAAAGATTTGTGCTGTGACAGAGGTTCCTTTCAGCCATGTAGTAAAGTGAACCAGGTTCCCGGGGGTTGTGGACACTGAAGGAGGGCCGGCTGCCCTGCCTTCCTCTTGTAGACCACCTCCAGGCTTGGGGGGCAGCGGCTGTGCCCTCCCTTCTGCTAACTGCCCCAGGTGACTTTCCCTACCTCTCCCGTCCCCTCCTCCTCCCAGATTCTGCGTCCAGCTCCTCATCTCTGACTCCCTGTTGCTGGGATTGAAGGGAAGGCAGTCAGCTCAGGACCCCACTGATTGCTGAGTTACAGGAGCGACTCCAAGCAGGGTTAGACTAGTCCTTTGTGTTTCCGAGAGAGTTGGGTCTCATCCTTTCCAGACAAATCCTACCCATGGCATTTTGTAAAATCTCTCTTAAAGTAAGAATCTCCCAATTGGAGTTGGCTGTGTTAGCCAATAAATGTAAATAAATTGTGCTCCAAGGTTGGAGCATTTCATTCATATGCTGTACATAATTAGAACCTTCATAAGGACTTTTGTAAATTGTAAAGTGAGGTATAAATAGAATAATAAAGTAATAGCAAACATGTATTAAGTGCTTACTGTGTACCCAAAGACCCCATGCTGTGTCCCTTATATGCATTATCTCGTTTCACCTTCAGAATACAATATGGGGTAGATATTATTACCATCCCATTTTCCAGATGAGGAATTGTGGCTTAGGGAGGTGATCTAACTTAGTATAGTTCCAGTGCTAGTTAAACTGGATATATCTTGACTCCATAAAGCCCATGCCTTTAACTCTGTGATAGCACCTCCAGTTACACTCAGCTGGACCAGAAGAAAGCTTCTAGTGTGTCAGAAGGCCCCGACAAGGTCCCTGTAGTCCTGGCAGGTTTGGCAAGGCTTTCTTCTCCGCACACTAGTTAGAAGAACCCATCTTGCAGACCCTGACAGCTAAGAAGGAGTCCACTCCAAGCTGTAGCATTCCCGAAAAACTCTCAGGCTGAGAGGGGAGAGGGTGCTGGCTCAGGGGCCATGCTCCATCTGCCCGTCCCCACCACACCGGCTTTTCCAGCTTGAAGGAGGTTGTGGCCTACCCACCGATCATTACATTTTTCTTAGATGGGGCTTTCTAGAAGGAGCAGAGAATAAAGAATTAAAGACTAAAAAGGGACTGTTGTGGGCAGCCAGGTTTGGATGGCCTCAGAAGGATGCCTGAAAGGGACAGTGTGGCTGTTGGCCACACTGTTGTCAGTTTCCATCATGGAAGAGATTCTGGTACAAAGAACCAGCAGCTTATTGTGGTTTTCAATTAAAATGAAAATGCTAAGAGGCTTCATAACTAAAATAAGAGTTTTATCACATCCAAGTGAAGTGAAAAGTCTACAGCACATTACTGTGGCCTTGATCCTGTCTGGAGCTCTCAGCTTAGTGAAAGCTGTAGGAGGTCAGACTGAGGAAGGAAAGGTAGCATCGTGGGGCCAGCATTCCTCCTCACCACCTCGCCCGTAAAGAGCATCCTAGAAGACTGCATTACACAGAGGTAAAGTGACTACTGAATTTACCCTGTGAGATTAGACATATTTTAATTCCTCGAAAGATCTAGAATCCCATCTCTTTTTCTGAAAGTGCCAAATGCAACGAGGACCCTGCCCCGGCAAATAGGAGCTTGTGTTTACCTTCTCAGAGGCCCGTTCATTTCCAGCTGAGCCATGTGTTTGGCGCTGGGGGACTTCTACTAATTTTCCTGGGAAATGTGATTGTTTGAAAACCACTGTCCATGGTGCGTGTGATTAGATCCTTTTGTCATTGGGTGAGAATCTAGGTCAGCAGTAGAGTGGCTGCTTGGCCTTGGCAGCTACAGATTTATGTCTGTGTGGTGTGGTGCCTTCCCAGAGAGGAATGCACAATAGGTTTTAAGTATAGTGAATTCTGTGACAGACCTAAAGGAGGAGGGTGCACTAAGGACCTTGAAATGACCCCCAAAAGGTCAAGGGGAAGAGCAGTTTCTTCATACCCTCATCTACCTGTCTGTCCGTCTATTGATCTATCCAGAGTCTCATGCAGTTCTGGATGTAGATGCCTCAGAACAGATGTCCCATGTTTTTAATGAAGGAGGCCTAGTTTTTATTTCCCTGAGGCCTAGAGATTCCTATAGGAAGAGTGCAGACAGCGCTGAGGCTGAGGGAATTCACAGCTGGTGTCTCTCCTTCCTGATTAGGAATCTGAGCTAATCGTAGAAATAGGGTAGGACAGGTGATAACCAGCTTGGCTGTCCACAAAGGAGGACCTCTAGGTTTGGCAGGCTGGGGTCACTGCTTCAGAATCCAGCTAGGCGCACATTAGGGATGCACCTTGGCCCAGTCATGCCTTCTATAACCTTTCAGCCTCCTTGGCAGCTGGGTCTTTTCTGTTCCCTAAACATGGCAGCCTTGAGCATCCCTGCAAGCCCCGTTCCTTGCATAGTGCAATCTGGGATCCTGTCTCTGGGGTTGGTGCAGCTCATCCTTCTTTTCTGAGCAGCATTGAAATTGAATTTGCAATGTTCTAGTTTTTATTAATGGTGTTATTAACTTTCCCAAGGGTCTCAGAAAGATGCCAACAATATATCTTCCTTTCAAATAGATCATCTCATACCCCCACCCCACCCTACACGTGGTTGAGTTGCAAGAGGCCCAACATCATCCAAGGACAGCTCTCTTCCCAGCTTCTTTCTCTCTAGTGCTCACTGAGGCTCTCAGAGCTCTCAGCCCCCAGGTGAGGAAAGATCAGAGAATTAGGCAAGGGGCTAACTGGCATTTTGCCCCAATATAGTCCTTTTAATGTCCAGTTGTCATTGTAGACAGAACAACTCTGAGTTGCACTTATATCTTAGAAGCTTTGTTTAAAACTTATTATTTCTGTACTTTTATAGCCAATAAATAAACTCTAGAACTCAGAGAAGTCTGCCTTTATTAAGGAAATTGCAAACCAGCCATGTTTGACCAAAACCCTATTGGAAGGAAGAACTACCCCAGGAGGTTTGCCACAAAAGACACGTTGCGGCAGCTGCAAAGGAAAGGAGGCTGGTGCCGCTCCCGCCGCCTCGCAGTCCAGAGGAGCACCCCCTGCCCCGGTGTGGCTTGTGTTCAGACTCACTCAGTTCACAAATGACGGGGTGACTGGGAACCTTGAAAGGCAGGCTGGTGGTGGCTGTGAATCCTGATTTGGGTTTTCCCACTACCTGGGTGCCCCAAGAAGCTCACTTGTTCTTATCCAGTGGATTCTGGATGTTTTGAATCTTTATCATCTTTCCAACCTTCTCTCTTAAAATCAGCTTTATTAAAATGATTTTTTTTTTTCAGATAACCACCAAATCACATCCCCTACTCAGTCAGGTTTACAGTCAAACCATTTATTACACAATACAATCCCAAATAGTGTGTGTGCTCCGTTACTGTGAGGGCAACCTCCAGGTTAGTGCTTTCACTCCTAAGTCTATATTTAGGGAAAGTTTATACCACGTACCTTACATTGTCTCCCCAGTAGTAGTCATGAAAAAAATGTGACACTTTTCCACTTTAGATTTCCATGAAATGTGAGGGAAGTTAAGAGGTTTTTAAATGGTGTACCGTTGATCACGAGCTTCTTTTCCTTAGGTTGCATCTGATGCCAGAAGGCAAGCACAACCTGCACTTACGTTTTGCAAATGAATTCAACAAGTTAGCAGAAGACTTCCTACAATGAAAATGTGCCTGAGCACCGGTGACCTGGTGATCTTTATTGTGGGGCTTGAGCCTGCTGCTGCCTTTGCAGCTCCCCCCGCCTGGAGTCACCCCTCAGTCCACCTGCCTTCCCCGGGCTTGCCGCTCCTCCCTTCACACCCACCGCTCATCCACTACGAATAATGGCGCACTGAAAACAGCCTCCAGCTGTAATAGACACGAAAATTAAATCTGATTTTGTAACATTGAGTTGTGAATTTCTACCATTGTCTTAAATAAATTTCTATCATGATTTTTACTTTGCAATAAATCTAAGGTGAATATTTGTGCTGCTCATGACTGCTACTATAGGACACTTCACCTTTATGCTGTAACTTTTATCTGCGAGGTACAATCCTTCACTGGTCTTTTTATTTGTACTTATCACATTGCTAAAAGAGAAGCAGAGAAACAAGTCCTTGCCTAGGTTCCTTGATTTTACATTGTCACGAGAGTTGCTGGACCTGCAGCAAATAGGGAAGAAGGTATACCTTATCCTCAAATGTCTTCAGTCCTGGAGTCATTTACTGGATCCCTCTACTTTAATGCTTTGGGCCACTGAAGATGAAAAACCGTCTTATCTGTCTTTACTAAAAGAGCAGAAAGGCTATTAATTAAAAATATTAAATTAGAAATGCTATTTCGTTAAAATTACTAAACCAAGAAACATTTAAGAAATATTTAGTGAAAGAATAGAGAGACCACAAAGTTCTGGACACATGCTTTTTTATTAGTATAGATATCTTAGACAATACTATAATTTTTAGAGGAGTTCCACATTATTACATCAACAGTGTGAATTTCTGACAGGGGCAAAACTGAGCACCATAGTATACAAATAGAAAGACCATGCGTGATTGAGGACAACGACAGTTCACTAAGAGTGCACGATTTATCTGAGAAGTTCTTAAGCCTCATCCTCGCCCTCCTCCTCCTCAAACTCCCCTTGTTCGTCGGCCGTGGCGTCCTGGTACTGCTGGTACTCGGACACCAGGTCGTTCATGTTGCTCTCGGCCTCGGTGAACTCCATCTCATCCATGCCCTCGCCCGTGTACCAGTGCAGGAAGGCCTTGCGCCGGAACATGGCCGTGAACTGCTCCGAGATGCGCTTGAACAGCTCCTGGATGGCCGTGCTGTTGCCGATGAAGGTGGCGGACATCTTGAGGCCGCGCGGCGGGATGTCGCACACGGCCGTCTTCACGTTGTTGGGGATCCACTCGACGAAGTAGCTGCTGTTCTTGTTCTGCACGTTGAGCATCTGCTCGTCCACCTCCTTCATGGACATGCGGCCTCGGAAGATGGCAGCCACGGTGAGGTAGCGGCCGTGGCGGGGGTCGCAGGCGGCCATCATGTTCTTGGAGTCGAACATCTGCTGGGTGAGCTCGGGCACCGTCAGGGCCCGGTACTGCTGGCTGCCGCGGCTGGTCAGCGGGGCGAAGCCGGGCATGAAGAAGTGCAGGCGGGGGAAGGGCACCATGTTCACGGCCAGTTTGCGCAGGTCTGCGTTCAGCTGGCCTGGGAAGCGCAGGCAGGTGGTGACGCCGCTCATGGTGGCCGACACCAGGTGGTTGAGGTCTCCGTACGTGGGGGTGGTCAGTTTCAGGGTGCGGAAGCAGATGTCATACAGGGCCTCATTGTCAATGGAGTAGGTCTCATCTGTGTTTTCCACCAGCTGGTGGACAGAGAGGGTGGCATTGTAGGGCTCGACCACCGTGTCTGACACCTTGGGCGAGGGCATCACGCTGAAGGTGTTCATGATGCGGTCTGGGTACTCCTCCCGGATCTTGCTGATGAGCAGTGTGCCCATCCCGGACCCAGTGCCACCCCCCAGCGAGTGGGTCAGCTGGAAGCCCTGCAGACAGTCACAGCTTTCTGACTCCTTCCTCACCACGTCCAGGACCGAATCCACCAGTTCGGCTCCCTCTGTGTAGTGGCCCTTGGCCCAGTTGTTTCCGGCACCACTCTGGCCTGCCACAGGGAAAGGAGACATTAGACACTGTAACATAAGGAATGCCAACTTCTGTCCTTTTGACTCTGGACTAGTCTTGGAGTGGCAGATGCTTCTCTTGTAGATACTCTTATTTACCTATAGAAAAATTTCCTATATAACTGTGACCTTCAAAAACACTTGGGATCATAACAAAATAGAAAATAAGTTTAGTTTATATGAGGTTATTAATAGAGCAAGAAGATGGTTTAACAAAACCCAACCGGCTTTAACTAAGAACAGAGAACCTGCTGTAAATATTTAAATTAAGGACAATTAACAGGCAGGGGCGAAGGCACAATGTGATCAGAGGACAAGTCAGCTGTCTCAAAAAGGCCTTTGCTTCTTGAACTGCTTACTGGTTGTCACCGGTCCTCTGAGATCACCAGTAGCCTATTCACTCCTGTTGGAGGCCTTTGCGTTGCTCTCTGTTCCTGGCCCTTCACAGGCTGCTCTGTGGTGGGAGGGCTACAGCAGCCCTCTGCAGGCTGGCACTGTTCTCTGAGCTGTCCAGACAGTGACCAGAGAAGTGGCCACTGTGAACTGGGTGGCATTAGGCCAGGACTCAGGGCTGTCGTCTGTGGACACACGGTCTCCACCTCGGCATTCAACACTAAGAGCCGTGATCTCCACAGTGTCAGGAGGAAGGAGACTCACGCAGCCAGTGCCCACTGACCGTGATTACATACCGAACACAAAGTTGTCTGGCCTGAAGATCTGGCCGAATGGTCCAGACCTGACCGAGTCCATGGTGCCCGGCTCCAGATCCACCAGGATGGCCCGAGGGACGTACTTGTTACCTGTGGGGACAAGAGCCAGACTTAGGGAGTTGGCAAGAGATCACAGACAAGGTTGTGCTCTCTGCGACTCTCACTGCAGAATCCATTAGAGAAAATCCCAGTATCTGAGACAAAAGTGAGAGAAGAGGGGAGCTTTTCTGCTCTGGAAAAACAGAGGTAATGAGCATGCTTAGTCATGGCAAACATGCAGGAGTCTGAAGGAACTATAAAGTGTATTTTTTAGCAGCTGACATTTAAAATGAACACAAGAAGCATTTCTTCGTCATTTGTGTGTTCCTAGTACATTGTGTCTGCCACATAGCAGTATGGAAAGCAAGGGTGACTGGGCAAAAATATTCAAATAGTCACCAGCGGCTTCGTTGTAGTACACATTGATTCTCTCCAGCTGCAAGTCACTGTCTCCATGGTAACTGCCAGTGGGGTCGATCCCATGCTCATCGCTGATGACCTCCCAAAACTGGAAAGGAAAAGAAGGAATCGCATAATGGCCTGGCCCTCTAAATGTCAGGAAGGATAGCCCTTTTCTTCCTCGTGTCCTTGGAACAGCGGTCGCTGTGGTCAGACCGTTCAGGAGCTCTGGACTGACCAGATAGCTGCAGCCCCTGGTGCTCCAGCAGCTGCTGCTGAGGAGCTTGGAAATCCGCAGAGCATCGGCCATGTTATGGCGATTGACTGAAAAGCTGGGAGGGGCACTGAAGTGGGGGCGGGGGGGGGGGGGCGGGGGTGGGCACAGAGGGTTCCCTTCTAGGCAATGCCACTGGGTCCTGGGGAGGCTGTCACCCCCAGGCAGGGCTGAAGGTCGCAGTATCCCAGCTGATGGATGGGTCCTGGCAGATCTGAGGACCAGGTGGAACCCGCCCTGTGGCTGCCTTCAGGGATCAATGTCTCCTGGCACAAACCCCACCCAGCCCCCCAAGCAGCATAGTGTTATGCCAGTGACATCCATACTGGCCTCCAGCCACTGACCACAGCAGGGGATGGGTGGGGAAGGGTAAGAAGGAGCCTGGGAGCAAGGCTCAGGGCAGTGGATGGAGCTGGCCCTGGTGAGGTTGCAAACTCCATTGTGAATTGGCAGCAGGAAAGGGGGCGGGGAGGTTGGGGTGGGCAATATGGCGGTTCTGAAAGAGACCACGTCCTTGTCCAGGCGCCCGCCCACACCCATGCACCATGCCCGCTCCTGCCTGGCCCACTGCGGTCTGTAGTCACAGCCAACGCGGTCACCTGCTGCCCCGCGACCGGAAGCCAGACTCTGACACTGAACATCTTTACGTCTAGATGGGAAATTATCTAAGGTTCACGTCTTCGAAACCCAACGAGAAGCCTCCATGACATCTGTTACCCAATGACACTGCATTTTTTCATTAAAACCATAGACAAAAATATATAAATTGATCTCCACAAGAAGCCACTGGATTAATATGACCATAGCCCCATCCAAATTTCAGAGACTAATACACCCAGGGAAATGCCAACTACGTCCCCCAGAAGGTCCGTGTCCGAAGGAGATTTCAAGGGGCCTCGATGAAAAGCACACACAGCTGCGGCGCCGCGCGCACAGTGGCAGGTTGTGCGGCTTCCTGGGCCCCGCCCGGCAGCCGCGCCAGGAATGCGCCACCCGGCAGGCGGGCCGCAGCCACCTCCCTCCAGTCCTGGCCTGCGCCCTCGGGACCCGCTGCCCCGGCCCGGCCCGGCCCGCACCCTCGGGGCCGTCGCCCCCTCCCCGCGGCGCGCCCACCTTGGCGCCGATCTGGTTGCCGCACTGGCCCGCCTGGATGTGCACGATCTCGCGCATGGTGCCGGCTGCGGAGCGGGTGGAGGCGCTGGCCCTCGGAGCTGTGCGCGAGCGCTGACCGGCCGACTCAGGAGCGCAGAGACCTGCCACCTCCCCCCAGCTCAGCCCTTTATATGACGGGACCCGCCCCCTCCCCCGCCGGCCCGCAGTGACGTAATGGCGGGCGGGACCGCGGGGGGCGGCGCGGCGGGACTGCGGCACCGCGAGGGGGAGCCGGGGCGCGGTGCGAGGTGCGGGGGCGATGCAGCCCAGCGCCCCGCAGTCCGGGTCCCGCCGGCCCGCCCAGCCCCGGCAGCCGGCACGCCCTGCAGGCGCCCTCGCCCCATCCCTGGGTACGGCCCCACCCCTGCCCCGGGTCGGGGGTCCAGCG
Organism: Equus przewalskii; assembly: GCF_037783145.1. Lineage (NCBI taxonomy): Eukaryota > Metazoa > Chordata > Mammalia > Perissodactyla > Equidae > Equus > Equus przewalskii. Next base: position 3,931,575 of record NC_091849.1, read on the forward strand.
CTCAGTCGGGCCACTCTGGATCCCCGAAGAGGGCTGGAGCCCGGGGTGCTGGAACCAGGGGGAGGGGCTGCCTCCAAACAGGGTCCTCGGCTCCTGGGGGAGGGCGAGAGGCGTCGAATACCCTTTTGGAGTAGGGAGCCCAGAATTTTCACTGGAGTCCACAGCTGTTCTCTAAGGGTTTCCACATCCTGGGCACAGTCCTGGACCCCGAGCCTCGTTCTTTCTATTCCGGGTGGGAATTCGCGGCGAGTATAAACGCCAGGAGGAGGTGCAGGGTGAGGAGGAGTCGGGGTCCCAGGTGAGAGGGGCTGGGCGGCTGTCTTCAAGGAAAGCAAGAATGGCAGGTTGGGCGGCTTTTCGCTTCTACGTGTGAGGAAGATGGTCGCTTTGGGAGGGGCTCGCAGAAGTCACTCGGCGCAGGATGTGTCTCATGTCTGCTTTGGGTCTTGGGTCCTTGTAAAGGCCACTTAAATGTGGAAGATTCCACGTGCATGCGTGTGTCAGAATATAATAGCCACGGGTCAGCCCATGTACGTGTGCCTCACACGCCTTGTCGCCTAACCCTCACGGCAGCCGTATAGCGCTGCACGGCCCGGTCCAGAGGCCACCGGCCACAGGTAGCTATTGCACGCTTGAAACGTGCGTAGTCGGAGCAGAGACTCGCTTTAAGTGTAAAATACTCATCGAATTTCATGGACCCAGTAAGTTAAAAGAATGTAAAATATTCCATTAGTGCTAATTGTTTATCTATCTCGATTACATATCAAAATAATATTTTGGATATATTTTTGAAATTATATCCAATTTCAAAGTGCTTTTCTATTAACTTTTTAAAATGCCTGCTAGACTAGTAGTGACTACTAGAAAACTTTAGATTACCTGTGTGTCTCACGCTGTACTTCCGTGGAACAGCGCTGTTCCAGAGTGAACATTATTACTATCCCAGTCTCACAGCTTGGAGAAGGAGGCTCAGAGTGACTAGCCACAAAGCCGGTAAGTGAGGGCACCCGGATCCCTTCTACAAAGGCAAAGCCCAGATGGATTTTAAAGGCTTGGTCAGGGTGAGGTAAGACCCACCCTTGTTATTCTCAAAGAAGATGTGACAGTGGGCTGGGTGAGCAGGGATGTGGGGCCTACTCTTGTTTCCCAGGGCATCTTCCTTTTCCTCTCTGGGGCCAGTTTCTCCAACTATAAAATGATGATAATTATAGGTGCCCAGCAGCCAGCTTTGTGCGTAGGAAATGAGAAGCTCTATATCAAAGCGGATTGAGTTTATGGAGCAAAAACACAGCCATAAAACCCAAGGCAATGCTGTCACTATAGGTATTAGGGCTATTTGCTGTGTTGATAGTGGGCATATATGAGAGGCAGACCAACTCGCCGCTTCATCACCCCTGCTTTAGGAAGCCTGTCCTTCAGGGTCCTCCCAGCACGCAGGCAAGTGCCTGGTGCTGGCTCTCAGGCTGGGGATGGGTCTCCTAAACTCTCTAGTCTCCCCTCCCCATGCTGCTGGGCCTCCACTGCACAGGGCATCCCACTGATTGTGTTCCCGGTTCCTAGGGCTCAGCATCCACTTCTCTCAACCCCTTCCCCCAACTCCCACATCTTGGGCTCTTCATGACCAGCTGGAACCTTCCAGAACCTCTCCAGAAGAGCTTCAGTGATGACCGGGTTCCACAAAGATTTATTTTCTGGAGGTGATTGCCTCTTGGCCTTTGTTTTTTCATTCAAATGGAAATTTGGGGTCAAACAGGAGCAGAGGATGAGACCTGGAAGGGATGATACTGGGGACATAGGGACCCTAATAGGTGGGCACTTCCCTGCCTGTGGAAGGCCAGACCACCCTCATGGAATTTGCATACTCTCTTGTGTCCTGATTGGGCTGTTAAGCAAGTGACCTAACTTCTCTCAGCCGCTATTACCGTATCTGAAACATGGACATCTGTTCTTATTACGTTGTGAAGAGGACAGTGTCTGTGAACTGAATGTTTGGTGAATGTGCAGTCAGTAAATCAATGACAGCATTGATTACAGCAGGCCCAGGCACCTGAGGACGGCCTGCTCTGTGGATTCTGGCAGCAAATGCTCTTCCCAAGGCTGCCACCTTCTGCCACCTGATATGCACCCCAGATGCACCCCAGCCTGCTTACTCATTTGCCCGCCTCTCCCTCAGCACCCAGCCCTCCTGTCTGTTAGTATATAATCAGAGACACGCACAGGCAGATTTTAAAATAATGCCTGCCCAACCTACAGTGACTCATCCGAGAGCTGTGAGCTCCTGCTCTCCTCCACCGTGTGCGCACCCAGAACACCACCGCGCCGTCACACAGCAGTGCTGTTCTGCACAGCACCGGTGCAGATAATAGCAGGGGGCAAGGGAGCCCACCAACCCTCCCCTGCCCTGGCGTGGGGGCTTTGGGGGAGCTTCGGGGACAAGGTGGTTTCCTCCCCCTCTTTTTTCCTGCTTCAGTGTCTGAAGGAGCAGCTCTTCTGGCTGTTGGGCAGCTTGATGGGGGAGGGGAGCCAACATCCTCCTGCCACATGTCATTTCCTGCTTTAGACCTGATGTCACCGACAGTGTTTGAGCCGCCCCTACCCTGAAGGCACCTTGAGTGATGATGACAAAATCCAGACGGGAGAGGGCAGGCGTGGATTCCTGGTAGAAGGCGGCCATGCCTTTTACAAAAGGCCTCTGCATCCCCCTTCCCTCGGCCTGCCCTTTCTCCCCTCATGCCTCAGTGAGAGGGCTCCAGTGAGCGCCCTCTGATCACGTGCTGCTGCGAGGTGGGTGACTGCTGGTAACAGATGTCCTCTCTAAAGGGCCAGGCAGGGTCTAGTGGAAATGTGTTTAGCTGGGGTCCTGAAATTTTGAGAACATCAGTTTCCTCTGTAGAATAATGGAAACCCAAGAACCGTCCCAGCAGTGAAATTGTCTGAGTTATTCCGAAACAGTCTCACCTCCTATCTGTTCGTGCCCTCAGAGCAGGCCCGGGGTAAGAGGCACCCCGATTGCTCTCTCCCTCAGAACTCACCTAAAACAGCCCTGCCTGCTCTCCCACTGGGAGTGCACATTTTCAGGCTTTTAATGCAAGCATCTCTTTACAAAGATGGAGGAATTTTGCTTAAAGCGTCTAAGATGCTTCTTTTTTTAAAAAGGCTGCCTAATGTATAAACAGTCTCAACCCCAATTTAATTTACCTTGCAAATGTCAGCTCCACCAAAGCTGGTAAATTTTGCACCAGACAATAATAATTTGGAGTAAATATATAGTAGTATTTTTCAGCCACTTTCTGGAATGTTTCATGTCCCAGTATTGCAGTATTTTTACCAGAATTGTCGATCTGGATCTTTCAAAATTGAAAAATACATATGTGTATGTGTGTGTAATATACATATATATTCTTATTGTGGTAAGAATGCATATGTATGTTCTGGTTACAAAGTTAAAATATTTAGAAAATACTAAAAAACACAAGCATGTCTTTCCACTCTTCTCTAGATGTATTTTTTCCACTATTCGTGTTTGATGTGTTATCTTCCTTATTTTTCCTTTTCATGGGTTGTTTTCATGGGTGTTTCTGTTTGTTCCTTTTTAACATAATTTCAATTATTTTTGTCTTCCACATCAGGAATAAAGAACTACTCTACTTTCTTATGCCGTGATTTGAATCAGACATAAGCTCACAAATTCTCAGACATCTGTAAACTTCTCCCAACTGCTACCATTTCCCCAGAACCTAGAGTGCTTGGGCCATACCAAATTCTTGAGGAAGCTGCGCTTCGCATGGCCAGGGCTGGCACATGACTGGAGTGGATTTCCCCTCATTCGTTCAGCCCCCTTCCCCACAGTCCCTGAGTGGTTAAGGGCAGGGGCCCTGGACAGAGTGGTTGGCTGTGTGACCTGGGGCAAGTTACTTAACCTCTCTGTGCCTCAATTGCCTCATCTGTAAAGTGGGAATAACAATAGGATGTACCTCCTGGGGTTGTTACAAGGATTAAATGAATTATTGTGTGAAAGTACTTAGAATCCCACCTGACCCATAGTAAGTGGTATATAAATCTTAGCTATCACAGTTGGTATTCCTGCATCCTTCCTTCCTTCCTTCCTTCCTTCCTGGGAGTTCTCCATAAATTAGAGCTCAGCTCCAATGCCCTTTCTCTGGGATGCCCCTTCTTTGTGCCCCATAATATTGTGTACACCCCTCCGTATGATCGTGCTGACTTCCAGTCCAGGAGGTTGTCCTCAGCAAGGAAGGGCGCTGTCGGGGGAGGAACAAGCAGCACAACTGGAAGCGTGAGCGCAGGCCCCGTTTGGGGCTCTTCCTCCCACCCGAACCCTGAGGGTCTGCAGGTCAGCGAGGGTCCTCACGCCCCGCAGGCTGGTCCTGAGCCGAGCACGCCCCGGGGCAGGGCACAGGCCTGGACTGGCCCCTGGAGGAGCCGTGGAACCGACAGCCTGTGGCCCCCGATTTCTGACATTCTGCCTCCCTCGCCACCTATTTTCTGAATACACACTTTTCTCACAAAAATCTGAGTTGCCAAAGAATTTGAGCGGGGCCAGCCCTGGTGCAGAAGAGGTGCTGCTCCTTGTCTCGGAAGCTCGGACCTCGAGGTTCCTTCTCGTTCACTTTCACGGCAAGGAGCAATCGCGGAAGGTTTGCCGTCAGCGTTTCCTCCGGGTGGAGACGAAGCCGGGTAGATGCGCGGAGCAGGATGACTCTGCCTCTGCTGAAAGTGTGCTGCCGAGAGGCTCGCAATGGGCGCGGCGGGAGCGGGGGCGCGCCCGGGTGGTCCCGGCCCGGCAGCTCAGCCCTCCTCTCCTCTGTCGCCCCCTCGCCCCGCTCCGCTCTCCCGGGAGGGGCTCGGTGCCCTGGCAGTGCCCCGTCCCGGCTGCCCGCGTGTGAGCCTGTGGCACGACGTGTCCCCGTGCCTGCCCCCGCGCCAGCGCGGCCTGCGCAGCTCTCCTGAGGACGGTCTTTGCAGCGGTGCAACGAGCAACCACCACGAGCCTCATAAAATACCTAGGGAAAAATGCGCTCGAAATGTGAAGTGCCCTTTTTTAGCTATAAAATAATATTGAGGTACTGTTTTAAAAGTGTTCATTGGGCCTAGAGCATTTAAGATATGTAAAAAGCCAGTCTCCTGGGGCCTCAGTTGTGCCACCAGGAGTCCTCAGAGAAAGCCCCAAATTGTTTCCTGTTCTTATGGCTCCCTCCTTTGTTCCCAACTAGATCCCAGAAATACTTCATTTGACTATGTAGAAATACTGCTACTTATGTATAGTCAGTTATTATTTATGCCTAATTGTCATGTAGTGCAGAAATAGTAATAGGCATCATTTCAAATATGTGGTGGATGAATTTTGTTAAATTTGTTGTTTAATTATACCAAATTTTGCTTGTGTGACATGCTGCCAATGTCCTTCTTTTCTGGGTTAGGAATATTTGTTACTTCCACTCCTCTCCTCTCATCAGCAAGGGAAATTTTACTATCAGGCTTGGCTGGCACAGTCCTTACTAGTTGTCGAGACCTCAGAAGATGTTTGAGATGCGGGGAAGCCAGGGAGGTGGTGAGGAGACATCTTGGGTCAGTCATTTTCCCTCGTTGGCCAGAAGGGGGCGCACTGGCCAAGGACAGCTTGGTTGCCGTACCTGTTTGAGGGAAGAGGGTAGAGTTAGGCCTTTTGGTGAATGATAGGATAGATGAGCAATGTACAATGAGAAGTTTCTGTGTATACAGTGTTTCAAAGTCAAATTTTTGTTAACTCATGGAATACTTGTATACTGTCCTGATTCACAGATGACTTTTAAGGTTGGATAGTTTTGTGATTAATGAAGCATATGGATCCCAGGGAGATACCGGTACTGATGCTGGAAAAGTGAAGCTGAAAAGCAGGCACGGGCTGAGGCCATCCCTAGTGGGGAGAGCACAGGCTGAGTCGGGGAAAAGTGAGGCAGGAAAGCGACTCAGCAACTTCAGGAGCTGAGTCAACAAATGAGTGTCAAGTCTGACGGGAGATTAATGCCAGGACCAGAACCTGCCATCCAATATTGCATCTGGGCTGAAGGAAGTGATGGGAAAGCAAGACAAGGTAACCAGGAAGCACAAGTCAGAGGGAGCGAGAACGGGACCTCTGCCCTGTAGGCTGCCCCAGAAAGCTGCCTGCAATTGCAAATTTACCTTCCTGAGCTTGAACTAGTCCTAAGTGAAATTGTAAGGGTGGCTAAGTTTCATTTTTGATTCTTTTTCCCAGTTTGAGCGCATGGGCTCCAGCTGCTTATAAAAGTCTGTACCAAGGAAATAATCTAACACCAATCAAGTAGGGCCTTATTCTGATGAGTAAGGATATTAATTCTTCCAAGAATGTTCACGTAGAACCATAGACTTCTGTGGTCAAAGGGACCTGAAAATCATATATTTCAAAATTAAAAGATATTCCAAAATGGATCTATCTTGGTCCCGCCGTGAGAATTCCCGACAAGATGTCATAGAGCCTGTACTTGAACGCTTTCCTTCATGGGGTGCTCACTACAGCGCTGATTGTCGCACTATTTCGTGACAAGGACTTTACATATCTTATTTGATTTCATCCTTACAATGATTCTCTGAAGCAGGTACTATTATCACCAATTTCTGGAATGAGAAGCTAAGGCTCAGAGAAATTAAAATGCTTGCCCAGAGCCATACAACTAGTAAGTAGACAATCACTTACTGTGTGAACACGGTGTCAGGTATTGGAACCGGATGTTCCAAGGACCATGTTCTTCCCACTCCCCAAACTATCCATCTGTGGCAGGCAGGCCGGATTCGAAGATGGCCCTGAGACTCACCTGGGCCTGGTGTGTGCACATCTTTTCCCGGTTGTTCAATCGAACACTAATCTAGGTACTGCTGTAATGAGGTTTTCCAGGTGTAATTAAGGTCCCAAATCCGTTGACCTTAAAATAGGGAGATGATCTGGGTCATCGCTAATCACATGAGCCCTTTCAAAGCAGAGATTTTTCTCCAGCTGGTGGCGGAAGAGGACCCCAGAATTTGAAAGCAGTGGAGACACTCGCCTGCTGGCCTTGCAGGAGCGGCTACCATATTGTGAAGAGGACCACGCGGCAGGGAATGGCAGGCGGCCTCTAGAAGCAGACAACAGCCTCTGATCAACAGTCAGCAAGCAAACAGGGTCCTCAGACCAACGATGGTGAGGATTTAGATTCTGCCCACCACCTGAGGGGTGTGGAAGGGGACCTTGCACTCCAGCTGGAGCAGCCTGGGAGGGTCAGCCTTGTGAGGCCCCGAGCAGAGGACCTGCCTTGCCAGATTCTTGACCACGGGAACCGTAAGATGCTTGTGATGTGCTAAGCCGCTGAGTTTGCGTTAACTTGTTACACAGCAATAGAAAACGACTACCTCATCTCCTCTTTGGTGAGTGTCTTAGATGGGTCTCCAGAAGCAGACCTGAGACAGGGATTGGAGTGGAAGTTTATTAGGGGCTAAACAGGGAAGCAGCAGGAGAGTAGTGGGGAACTGAGCTGGGAAAGAGAAGGAAGTCAAGAGGCTGCATTGGTGAGCAGGTCACTGCTGTGGGCACAGGGCTCCACGCTGGGAAATCTGGAAGCGATGAGGAAGACTGTCATCGGAGCCGTTCCACGGAGAGGCAGGGAAGCTGAGATATTCAGCTCCAGTCCGTCATTGAATAGGTCCTCCTTCCAAAAAGGAGGTTCAGGCAGGACTTGCCGTAGGGGGTCTGGGAAGAGTGAGTGTCAGAGGAACACGGGCCGGTACCAACGGTGTCTGCTCCCAGACACTTGTTAGGAAGTTCCTCCACATCTGTGCACACATACTGTTTAGCACTCGTCCTAGTTTGGCTCCTTAGCTGACGACATCTCCATACTTTTCAGATACCTGCAATTTTCATGCTCCCAAGTGTTCTCTTCACTAACTAAACATTTCCAGTCTCTTCCTGGACACCCCCCCCCCCCAAAAAAAACACATAATTTTGAGTCCTTTATGATGTAGCAGGCATTGGATTCAGAACTAGTTGGGTTGTTCTTGATTGAGAGCTATAATAAATGCAGCTCTGACCACGTCAGCTTCTGGGCAGCCTCATCATACTGGTGACTCATATGACGCTGTCCTGCTTCTTTGTGGGGCTGCAAAGAACCGTCTCACCCTTCCTGTCGCTCTGCTGTTAGCATTTGGGCAGTAGGGAAGGCCATTCTATCTACGAGGTGAGCTCGGGCCCCTCAGGGCCTGGCGCTGGGGAAGGGCACCATGTTCACGACCAGTTTGTGCAGGTCTGCGTTCAGTATTCTTAAATTAGGGACAATTAGGCAGGGGCGAAGGCAAATGTGATCAGAGGACAAGTCAGCTGTCTCAACTTCTGGCCCAAACCCGGCCTTTGGCCTTTGCTTCTTGAACTGCTTACTGGTTGTCACCGGTCCTCTGAGATCACCAGTAGCCTATTCACTCCTGTTGGAAGCCTTTGCGTTGCTCTCTGTTCCTAGCCCTTCACAGGCTGCTCTGTGGTGGGAGGGCTACAGCAGCCCTCTGCAGGCTGGCACTGTTCTCTGAGCTGTCCAGACAGTGACCAGAGAAGTGGCCACTGTGAACTGGGTGGCATTAGGCCAGGACTCAGGGCTGTCGTCTGTGGACACACGGTCTCCACCTCGGCATTCAACACTAAGAGCCGTGATCTCCACAGTGTCAGGAGGAAGGAGACTCACGCAGCCAGTGCCCACTGACCGTGATTACATACCGAACACAAAGTTGTCTGGCCTGAAGATCTGGCCGAATGGTCCAGACCTGACCGAGTCCATGGTGCCCGGCTCCAGATCCACCAGGATGGCCCGAGGGACGTACTTGTTACCTGTGGGGAAAAGAGCCAGACTTAAGGGAGTTGGCAAGAGATCACAGACAAGGTTGTGCTCTCTGCGACTCTCACTGCAGAATCCATTAGAGAAAATCCCAGTATCTGAGACAAAAGTGAAAGAAGAGAGGAGCTTTTCTGCTCTGGAAAAACAGAGGTAATGAGCATGCTTAGTCATGGCAAACATGCAGGAGTCTGAAGGAACTATAAAGTGTATTTTTTAGCAGCTGACATTTAAAATGAACACAAGAAGCATTTCTTCGTCATTTGTGTGTTCCTAGTACATTGTGTCTGCCACATAGCAGTATGGAAAGCAAGGGTGACTGGGCAAAAACATTCAAATAGTCACCAGCGGCTTCGTTGTAGTACACATTGATTCTCTCCAGCTGCAAGTCACTGTCTCCATGGTAACTGCCAGTGGGGTCGATCCCATGCTCATCACTGATGACCTCCCAAAACTGGAAAGGAAAAGAAGGAATCGCATAATGGCCTGGCCCTCTAAATGTCAGGAAGGATAGCCCTTTTCTTCCTCGTGTCCTTGGAACAGCGGTTGCTGTGGTCAGACTGTTCAGGAGCTCTGGACTGACCAGATAGCTGCAGCCCCTGGTGCTCCAGCAGCTGCTGCTGAGGAGCTTGGAAATCCGCAGAGCATCGGCCATGTTATGGCGATTGACTGAAAAGCTGGGAGGGGCACTGAGGGAGGAGGGTGGCAGCGGATCCCCTTCTAGGCAATGCCACTGGGTCCTGGGGAGGCTGTCACCCCCAGGCAGGGCTGAAGGTCGCAGTATCCCAGCTGATGGATGGGTCCTGGCAGATCTGAGGACCAGTCGGAACCTGCCCTGTGGCTGCCTTCAGGGATCAATGTCTCCTGGCACAAACCCCACCCAGCCCCCCAAGCAGCATAGTGTTATGCCAGTGACGTCCATACTGGCCTCCAGCCACTGACCACAGCAGGGGACGGGTCGGGAAGAGTGGGAAGGAGCCTGGGAGCAAGGCTCAGGGCAGTGGATGGAGCTGGCCCTGGTGAGGTTGCAAACTCCATTGTGAATTGGCAGCAGGAAAGGGGGCGGGGAGGTTGGGGTGGGCAATATGGCGGTTCTGAAAGAGACCACGTCCTTGTCCAGGCGCCCGCCCACACCCATGCACCATGCCCGCTCTGCCTGGCCCACTGCGGTCTGTAGTCACAGCCAACGCGGTCACCTGCTGCCCCGCGACCGGAAGCCAGACTCTGACACTGAACATCTTCACGTCCAGATGGTGCTCATCTACATGGGAAATTACCTAACGTCCTTGTCTGTGGGACCCAACTGATGAATAAAAACACATCCAGACTTAGATACAGAGCAACTTTAATTACAGAGACTATTGCAATAGGCAGAATGCTCTGTTCTCTGAAATCTGTAAACATCCAAAATCAGACAGAATAGGCTTTCTTTTCTAGGGGGAGTGAGCAGGGCTGGCAGGAACTTGTGAGGGAGGAGAGAAGGAGGGTGGGGGTGGGCAGGTGCAAAGGCAGATTGTTTTGCAACAGGAATGTTTTTCTGTGTTGTCAGCATATTCTTAGACAGAGCTCTTAGGGGGACAATGTTCACCTGGTGCTTGTTTAAACTTGGGGCAATCCAACATTTATGGGCCCTGGGTGGAGGAGAGCTTGACCAAAGTTTGGTGAAGCAAGATCAAGGGTAACAAATGGGCAATTATGAACACTTGGTCATTGCCTCTGTTGTTTCATACGGACGAACTCTCTGGTCCGATGGTATTGTGAGGATGATGTTGGTTCCATTAGTTGTCAGGGGTGGACTGGCTTCCACATTCTCGCTGGCCCTGAAGGACTAGCTGTATCGTTTGCTGAGCGTGTTCCCAGACGGACAGGTGTTGAGGCTCTTGGAGATCAGGGGCTTAACAAGAGTTATACTCAGGAATATAGTAAGAAGATTAATTATTAAAGGTTAAATTGGGGAGTAAAGCCACAATTTGAAGCTTGAAGGGAGCTGGTTGAGAACGCTCTGAGATGTTGGGCTTGAAGCACACTTAAATGGCAGAGTGAGGATGACAATGGCAATTTGATGGATTTCCCAGTTTGTAGTGAATATTTTTGATGGTGGCATAGACATTTATGGGAACATGTGCAAAGCAGTTTCTTCTAACCACTGCAAAAGTGCCCCCTTGGGAAGCTAGGATCATTTCCAATGCCAGACAATTGTTGAGGACCATTTGCTGGACTTCTCTAGTTCTCTGGTGGTGATGTTGGTGTCTTTGGTAGGACTATCCACAGTTCTGGTCATTTCCCAAAGCAGAGTATGGAAAATGTGAGAGTTCAGGCAAACTTGCTGAGTGGCCCACACAGCCGCAGGTCCAGACACAAAGATTGTCCACAGGTGATCTGCTGTAGCAATTGAGCCTTTGAGAGTCCTCCCAATCCCCTAGCCTCATGTTCTGACTTCTTGAGAAGCTGGCAAGAAAGGAAGGTCAAAGCCTTTCTGTGGCTGGGATTCTGCATCTAGGCTTATAGATGTAACATGCTTTTGCAGACCTTTTGGATCATCTAGGGCCTGGAAAGTTGAAATCTGAGGTAATAGTATAGTTATGGTGATAAAAGAAGGAAATCTGGTTAAAACTTTGATAAGGGTTATAAGATTAGCTAAGGGGCCGGCCCTGAGGCCGAGTGGTTAAGTTCGCGCACTCCGCTGCAGTGGTCCAGGGTTCAGATCCTGGGCGTGGACATGGCACCACTTGTCAGGCCACGTTGAGGCGGCGTCCCACATCCCACAACTAGAAGGACCTGCAACTAAGATATACAACTATGTACGGGGAGGGTTTGAGGAGATAAAAGCAGGAAAAAAAAAAAAAAAAAAGATTAACTAAATAACAGGATCTATTCCAACTGCAGGCATGCTATTCCCTTTTTGGCTGTGCCCATCCCCCATGGAGGACAATTCTAGAACCAAGAGGTCATGTTCATCCAAAGCTTGCTCCCCTCTTCTAGACCGTGTTCCAAATCCTAAGATGTCTGAATGTCTTGCTCAAACTGCTCTAAACCCACTTTTAGTGCATATATAAGCCTCTCTCCCTGAGTCTCCATAAGGGCAGCTCATGCCTGCAGTGTGCACCGTTAGGGCCAAGAGAAGAGGCATGTGGAGAGGGGATGATGGCATTTGGATGTGTGGGTGGGGACATCTAATGCACCCAAAGCACAATAAAAACTCTGAACACTGAGGCTCAGGTGCACTTCCCTGGTTGTCAATACTCTGTGCATATTGTCACACGTTGATGCAAGAAATGTAACATGTCCTGACTCCATGAGAGGACAACAGAAACTCTGTCTTAGATACTCCTCTTGACTTCACCTTACACTCTCTTCCCTTGTCTAATTTTAATTTGTATCCTTTCCCTGTAAAAAAGACTGCAACTGTGAGTAACACCTTTCAGTAAGTTCTGTGAGCCCTCCTGGTGAATTATCGAACCTATGGGTTATCTTGGGGGCCCTTGACCTTGCAATTTTTGTCAGAAGTAAGAATGGTCTTGGAGACTGTTCCCTCTAACTTCCCAGTTGACCTGCATGCTCCACAGTTAGTGTCAGAAGCGGAATTCACTAGCCCAACCCTGACACACTGAAACATATGGTTCAAGAAGAGGAAGGAGGGCAGGGTGGAGGACGATGAACCTTTGATTCCTGGGTGGCCACAAGATCATCTATGGGATAGCACCGGAGCTGTGCTGCAATTAGTGATTGGAGGTAAAAGTTACCAAAGGAATTTAGGGATGATGGCTCCAACTCCTAAGGAGTTGGCTCAGTGGATGTGTAAGAAAATGCAAAGTAACAAGAAACCAGCTAATATCAATCTTTGGTGGTTGTTATCTGTGATAACCAAAATGAAAGGGGGAGTGTTGGGGTGGATCTTGAAGCTGAGACAAGCTTCAATTCAGGCTGTTTTGGGCTACCACCAAAGGGAAGAGTTAAGCTGAAGCCACTAATAGCTAATATTTGCAAGAGAATGGGGAAGAAAGACAGGGGAGAGCTGAGAGACCCATGCAAGTTAGGCAGAAATGTTTAAACAGTTATTATTGGATAAATAAAGTGGATATTGATTGGGATCAAAATAAAGATCTTACTGCAGTGCTCTCAGAAGTTGGATGGATAGATGGGAGCCTCTGATGGTCCCCCTACATTGAAGGGCATTAAATAAATCTGCTTTGTTCACCCTGTTTGGAGGAATCTTAAAAGGTGGAAGGCAAAGATGACAATGAGAAACCTGAACTGGAATTGCCTGAGATGATGATCCCACAATCTAATCAAAATAAGCATTGACAAGAGGGCCTAGGTCCCTTGACCCAACCCCCAGCTAGGGACCTAAGGGGATGTGCACATGAGTGAGTAAAATGTTCAAGGAGTGGAGGAGACGTGTTTCTAGGACTCCTTGACATGGGAGACCCGTGCACCCTAATGCCAAAGCTTGTTGGTGAAGTCTTAACAGGGGCTACAGTTAGATTGGAAGGATATGGGAATGAACTCGTTGGTGGGATTACGGTGATTAAGGTTCATGAAATAAGTGGGCATGTGGGTACAACAGCGATGCAGAGATGGGCTGAATCTAGACATATCCTTTGCACGCTATGAGGCACAAAATGCCAACTGGGTGATCTGTTCAAGAGAAAGACAGGCTGCAGGTGGCTCTGGGGCAGAGTCTCCAGGGGAAGGCCCTGGGCAAATCTGTCAGGCTGGGCTGATGCTGGTAGCCCCTGGAGGCTCAGATGGGTCCTGGCAGAAATAGACACTTACTCTGGATTGAGTTCTGTGTAGCCGGTGGTAGAGACAAATCCTAAAAATACTACAAAAGGACTGGAATAGAAGGTATTGTACCAGTTTGGACCACTGAGTCATATTTCTTCAGATCAAGAAACACACTTTCATGCTGAGAAATAGTTTAATAGATAATTGGAACAGGCAAAGATTAAGGCATGAAGGGCTAGCTTACACACCTTTCATGAGTGTGTGCTCACGCTCAACATGAAAGAGGCAGAGTACCCCTACTGGGAGATTCCTCCACTTTCCTGTGGGATCTGGGGAACGGGGTGGGAAGGGATGCTATTACTCTACAATTGTCCCCCACATCACCTCCACTTTCTTTTTCCTGCCTGATGCAGTGGTCCTGGGACCAGGGCAACAAGCACAGGTGACAGTAGCAGGGATGACCCCTAAGCAGGAAACTGTCAGTATATTTTTAAATCTTTATGTCAGAATTCCTAAGGGCCTGTGGTGAGCTGGGCCCTTATCTCATCTGGCAAAATTGAGGTTAAAAGCGACTGCAGCCATGTTGCCTAGTGGTCAAGAAAGCCCACTGGCGCTGCACCTGTGTAACCCTACCCTACATGCACGGGAGTGGATGGAGGGCCAGGCCTTGCTAGACAGTATTGCTGCTGGCAGTTGAGACCAGCACAGTGGCTGAAACTAACGTCCTTTTCAGACAAAGTGGAAAAGTTTGGTAAAAATAAAATAATCGTGGAGGAGGAATGGTAACTGAGGGTAAAGGAACGAACAAATGGTTTATGCAGTGAAGGAAATTCAATATTTATATTGGTGCCTCGAGAGAGAGTCAGAGCAGAGATGATATTGTCTCTTAGCCCAGTTAGAGTCATGCACCACATAATGACATTTCGGTCCATGACAGACCACATATACAATGGAGGTCCCATAAAATTAGTACCGTATAGCTTAAGTGTGTTGTAGGCTATACCATCTATGTTTGTGGAAGTGCTATGGGGTCGGAAGAAATTCTCCTCTACTCTTCTAGGTTCTTCTGACTGGTCTAAGAATTGAATTGACACGAGACACATTAACAAGAGAAAAACAAACAAAAGTATTATAATATGTATACATGGCAGAAGCCCAGGCAAAGTATCTCACCAAAATGGCTAAAGACTTCATCTTAAATACTGTCCTCAGCTAAAGACAAAAGAAGATGTTGGGGGTGGGAAGTGTCAGGGACTTAGGGGAAGGAAGGCAGTTCTCAGGCAGGTGAAGAGGAGCAAATGTTTGGAGAACAAGTGTTTGGCCACAAGAAACAGGTGACACAGAGGGGAGCCAACAAGCAGGCTTTTCTAGGTTCCTCCTGTCTACCACCTGGTCCATGTTGTGCTAAGGTGACGGCTCACTTCCTGAGATAGGCTTTTTTTATTTGAACTCTTTTAGGCAGTTAAAGGGAAGGTAACAAGAAAAACTTCCTGTATCTTTTGTTTCTTAAAAATAACCATCCTAAAAAAATAATCATCATGTGAAAGAGACATATTTTGGGGTGGCAAATTTTGTTCCCCTTCAGTGCACTCTAGCATGTTCACACAATGATGAAATCTCCTAACAACACATTTCTCAGAATGTACCCTCGACGTTCAGCGCTGCGTGACTGTACCCCAGATGCCTGAGCGGGTGGAGCCACACATCGCTGGAACCACTCTTGCCTTTGGAACCCGACAAGGTCGAATGGAACCCTTCAAACCTGAGTGGCCTCACTCAGGGAGACATCACAGGCTAAGGGACTGGACTAATTGTCAGTGACCCAGTGGGGTTCTGGTGATGTGGCAGTATCTTTTGACGCTTATTTTTCAGGTTGCCACACTGTGATAGGCGTGTCGCTGGCCATGTTGTTGAGATGTAACCACCTTACGTAAACAGGTCTTATAACAATACTGATATTGATAATCAAATATACTAAGAAATTGAACTAAATCCTCCTCAGGATGTAATAAAATGACTGGCATGGGGAAGAACCAGATTTAGCTAACCAACAGCAAATCTTTGTGCTAAATAGTTCTGTATGAGTTTATCATAAAGTATGAATAGCAGAAAATCAAGAAGGGAAAAAGTAATCAACTTAATACAAAAACATGAAAATGTATGTAATGGCTTTCTAGGATGAATCAATTAATTCACTATTTCTCTGTCTAATAAATACTATATTAAATACAGATGCTTGAACAAAAATGACTGTTTTGCTGTAACAGAGTCTTGGCCAAAGGCCGAGGGGCGGCCTGTGTAGTAAAGAATTAACCTTACTCAAAGAGAGGTCTGGCCTTTGCCCTCTGGCCCTGGGAGGTTTGTAGGCCCCTGGAATGTCCTACCTGACAGGAGCGTCTTTGTTTGCTTAGGGACTTTGGCCAGCAGACCATCAATCAGTGTGATTTAGGATGAGGGCTCTGGGCCACACTGTACCAGCCCAAATCTCCCAGGAGCTACAGTAAAGGTACTAGCTCACCCTCCAGGAGGCGCTGGTGGCTGATGGTTGGCCATGTGGGCAGGGTGTGGTTAAGCCCCAATAAAAACTCTGGACACTCAGGCTCAGGTGAACGTCCTTGGTTAGCAATCCCCTGTGCATGTTGTCACACAGAGATGCTAGGAGTTAACATCCGTGACTCCATGGGGAGAGAATGACTGGAACCTCTACATTTGGACCCTTCTTGGACTCCTCCCCATGTGTCTCCCTCCTTGGCTGATGTTCATCTGTATTCTTTCCCCATAATAACCATTACCGTGAGTATAACAGCTTTCAGTGAGTTCTGTGAGTCCTTCTGGAAAATTATGGAAACTGAGGGTGGTTTGGGGAACCCCACAAGCGGTACTTGTCAGAAGTGAGGGCGGTTTTCTGTGTATACACTGTCTTCCCTCTAAAGCTTCATAGTTGGCCCTAATTTATTCAGGGGACTAAGTGAATATTTATGCACTGAATGCTGAAAACTCCAGGCTGCTACTCCGCTCTTGGAATGCTGGCAGCCTGGCATAAGGAGCAAGATACTGCCAGGGATATGCTGGGGAATCTCAAGAAGAAAGACCTAATGACCATATCTGCTATCTTTTGCTGTGTAACAAACCACCCCAAAATTTAGTGGATTAAGACAAAACATTTATTATTAATCACAAGTTTGAGAGTTGGCTGGGTGGTTTTTGTTATGGGCCGGTTCATTTGGGGCTTGATGGACTAGGTATCTTCATTCACGTGTCTGATGGTGGGCAGGCTTGATGGTATAGTGAGGGACTCGCTGTTAGTTCTGGCAGTTGCCTTGATGTCAGTTGGAACAGCAGCCATGTGTCTGTCATCATCCATCAGGTTAATCACGCATGTTCATATGGTGGCAAAAGGGTCCCCGGCAGCAGGAGAGGGCAAGCCCTGATTCACAAGTGCTTTCCTACCCTTGCTTGTATCACATTTGCTAATGTCCCATTGGTGAAGCAAATCATGTAGCCAAGCCCAGACTCAAGAGGCAGAGAATCAGACTCCACCCCTCGATTGATAGAGTAGCAAAGTCACGTTGCAAAGGAGTGTGTATCAGTCAGGGTTCTCCACAAAGAGAACCAATAAGGCCTGCCACTTTGTAGGACAGGCCAGCGGGCTGCAAACTCAGGCAGCGTTTCTATGGTACAGTCTTAAAGGGACTTTTCTCCAGGAAACCTCAGTTTTTGCTCTTAAGGATCATCATATTTTGAAGGGTAATCTGTTCAATTTAAAGTAAACTAATTATAAATGTGAATCCTGTCTACAAAAATACCTTCACAGTAACATCTAGACTATTGTTTGACCAAACAGCTGGGCTCCAGAGCTTAGCCAAGTGGACACATAAAATTTCACCATCACAGGCAAGTATTCAGCTATCATTCAATCTATGTACTCTCACTGATGGTTCCCCAATCAAACAACCAGACAGATTGTCCATTATTCACCCAGTGAATCTTATAGTCAAAAAGCTCTATCCACGGGCCCCGAGATTCCAATTAGCTTCTTGGTGTCTCTCTCTCAAAAGTGAGCAGACAACCAAAGATGACCAGGTACCTGAAGACCTCCTCTATCATGAAAGACAGAGGCTCAGATGTGCAGACAAAGAGAAAAAAGAAACTTGGAGGAAATTGTGTTGGGAGAAGAAAACATCTTTTAAAAATCTCATGAATCTCCTCAGATAAGAGATTACAGTGCATCCTTGAAATAAGAACAGAATGCTAAAATTAAAAAAACAAAGAAAGAATTAAGAAAAAGTTCTTGGAAATTAAAAAATATAAGAATGTAAATGAAAACTTAAAAGAGACATTAGAAAATAAGGTCAAACAAGTCTAAAAGTACAGTAAGAAGAGACGGGGATGGAAATAGGAGAGAATTTGATACGAAAATCAGAAGACTAGCTGGAGGTCCAACATCAGATGAACAGGAACTCCACAGAAAAAACTGGGGAGAAACATAATCATATAAATCTATTAAGAAAATGACAGAAGGACGTGTTTCCAGATATAGTTCTGCACGGTGGAGCCCGTCGCCTCCTTACCATCAGAATGCATGCTTTAGCTCCTTTCAAAATCAGTTGTCCAGTGCTGTGGCGGATGGGAGTGCAAAGGCTTTCTAGCTCCGGGGAGCGGCATTAGAAGCCCCAGTGTTGCTGCACGGTCAGGAATACGGAGTTTATAAGCAAGAATACTGCCATTTTGCCATTGATATGCCAACTCCCACGCCCAGCTCTCATTTGGTCTGGACTCGAGCAGAGCAAAAGGGAGTGCTATTTATAAGATCCTTTACACCTCCGCTGTGCAGCTGTGCTTGTTCAAAGTGCACCTTAAATTTAAAACATGAAACGTTAAAAACATTAAACTAAAAATTTAAACACTGAAACATTAAATTAAAAAAATTCAAGTTTACAAAGGTGATAAATTAGAAGTATTTGCATTTTTAAATGATTTTTCAATTTACAAAAGATTTTCCATCTAACACCACATAATACACTTTCTTACTGTGTTAAATGTCATTCCAGTTACAAAAATTGAATTAACTTCTCATTCAATACCCGAACTGTTTCTATATCAGGTCTATAGCCCATGTATTCAATGGTGCCTATTAAGTGCGACATGCTTGTGGGGTGGGTAGGAAAGAAGGGAGGAAATCCACACTGAGCTCCTTCCATGTTCTACAGCAGCTAAGGCACTTTACACACGCACACACACTTGTTTGAGGTAGATTTTATCCCTCCTTGCACATGAGGAAACTGGTTCAGAGCGGTTAAGAAAATGGCCTGGCGTCACGCAATACCAGCAAAAAAATCAGCAATTGCATCTCCTGCCGCCTGACAGCACATTTTCTGGAGTTTCACATCCAAGCTGTTTCCTAGGTAACCACCACACAGCCTCCAGGACTGTCTGCTTAGAAGGGAGGGAGGGGGATGCATCCAGTATCTACTCTTCCCCTCATTTCCTGCGTCAACAACGCTGCAGCCCTTTGTCAGGGCGTCAATGTGGTGAAAACAGAAAGCCTAAAGCTTGCCGGTGGGGTTATATTTCAAATGAGATATTTCTGCTCACTGAAGGACCAGACTCATTGAGAATCTCGCCTGTCAGAGCCCTGAGCCTGTCTCTATTTTTATTCGCTCCCTGCCTTTTCCTTTTCTCTCAGGCTTTCTGTCCTTGCAGCAAGTCCCCTTTACTGGCGGCCACAGTAGTGAATACTCCTTATTCACGTGAGCCTGTGCCCTTGAGAACGCACCAGGATCTCTTCTGCACGGGCAAAGGGCTCTGCAGAGTCCTCGCCATTCCCTGGACCTGCAAGTGACGAGGACGGGGACCAGGGCTGGAAAACGTCTGTGTCACATGACCTGTTCATTCCTGGTGCTGAGTCTTTGCTTATTGTGTTCCGTCCTCTGATGGTCGCTGCAGATGGCCGCTGGGACTTTGCAAATTTGCTCTCCCTGCCCTGCTGCAGGAGACAGGCTTAGGCTGAGAGATTAAGTGAGAGAGGAGAATGAGAGATGAAGCAGTCCACTCCCCCCTCATCTTCAACAATCTGATCTGCATCAGTCCAAAGCATTTCCCTTTACTAAAAGCTGAAATGCGCTTTGTTTTTATGAGCACCTCTCTTCTGACATAAATATTAATGAAATTCAAGCTCATGGGTGTTGCTACTGAAAGCCAATTTTCTTAGTAGCATTATGCGGAAGGAACAAGTTGGAAATGCCCATGGCCAGTTCTATTATGTATGATTAACATCTTTAGTTGCCATTTTAAATATCAGTGGACAGCTCCAGCGTGGCCACAGGTCAGGATCAAGAGGCATCAGCATGGCTACAGGGCTAACCCACAGGGAGGGGGAACGGTGGACTCGACTAGAGGGGTGTGGGAAGCCATCAGCATCCAGAGGGCTGAGCGGCTGTGTGAAGGTGCCTAGCACAGTCTCTGGACAGTGACAGGGCCCCAAGTGAGGCTTTCAGTTCCAGACAGGCTGTAGAAAGGGCTGGGACAGGGCTCAGTGCCAGGCAGCAGGGCTGGCAGCTAATTCCAGGAAGAAGATGGGCTGAGCTGACACTCACCCGGGGCACCGCAGTGGCAGCTGGATGTTAGATGGTCCTATTGGGTCGATGATACGTTTCTGGGGTGTGGCAATGGCATTGTGGTTTCATAAGACGTCTTTGTCCTTGGAAGGTATGTACTGAAACTTTTAAGGATGAAGTATTGTGTTGTTGATAATCTACTTTCAAATAATTCAGCAAAAAAATGTATACATATACAAGAAATGAGGCAAAATGGGCAAAATGTTAATAACTGTGGAAATTAGAGAAAGTGTATGTAAGAGTTGACGGTGCTATTCTTTCAACTTGTAGGTTTTAAGTTTTTTTTTTAAAAAGTTTTATAGGGGTTAATGGTTAGTTCTAGACCTGAAATATAAAATAGATTTCCTTGTAACTGGCCTAGAGTTAAAAACTAGAGTAAGTGGTACAGTTAACGTTTTGCTGACTTCCTCCTTATAGAGGTGG
Source organism: Equus przewalskii (assembly GCF_037783145.1). Lineage (NCBI taxonomy): Eukaryota > Metazoa > Chordata > Mammalia > Perissodactyla > Equidae > Equus > Equus przewalskii. Next base: position 3,952,207 of record NC_091849.1, read on the forward strand.
TTTAGTCCAGAAAGGATGGAATGTGGTAAAAAAAAAACTCACCAGTTAAAAATGTGTTTCGTAAAGCAGGCTGGTGAGTTCTATTTTTATCTCGTGTTTTCTTGTTCTTACATTTTCAAAACTTAATTGTTTTTCTCATTCAAAAGAGCGTTTTATCTGATGACCTGTCCTGTGGCAGGAAGTGGAAGAGAGTGCTGTCTGGAGATTAAACCACAAAAGTGGACGCCTGGTCTTCGAGATCCCTTGCACAGTTCTGCTTTTATAGCCTCAAGGAAATAACTCGATCAACCAAAACACACACAGAGCTGCCACACATGTGGCCATTTGTACCTAATTAGCAAGGTCATTTAAAAAAATAGGTATTCCTGGGGCCGCCCAGTGGCCGAGTGGTTAAGTTCACACCCTCCGCTGCAGGCGGCCCAGTGTTTCCTCGGTTGGAATCCTGGGCGCAGACGTGGTACCACTCATCAAGCCATGCTGAGGCAGCGTCCCACATGCCCCAACTAGAAGGACCCACAATGAAGAAAATACAACTATGTACCAGGGGCTTTGGGGAAAAAAAAATTAAATCTTTTAAAAAAAAAGATATTCTATATTTTGATGCTTATGCAAATAACATGAATACATGGCTCCAATGGGTAAATGTATGAAATCACATGATGATGTCTGTCTCCCTTCCTGGACTGCAAGGTCCTTAAGGGCAGGGACGCCATCTGTCTTATTTATGTTTGTACCCCTACTGCCTAACACCATAAATATTTGTTGAATAAATGAGTGAATGAGTAAGTAAATAAATGAAAAAAGTAGAATAAAGGGATGTGACAATTTTTGAATTCTGTAACAACCAAGGTCTATGCAAATCCATAAAACCGTTGTTTTGTGATTTGTCATGTTTGTAGGCTGAAGATAGCAGACTGACGGCCAGTGCTCACTCAGGGAGATGCCGAGTTAACCATACAGCCTTTGAAGTATGTAAAATATCTGTGTAGTTGAGCAAGGATTAAATACTAATATAAAAAACCGTTGCATTAGAGTTGTGGGATTTGAGATAGCCTTCTTTATCCTGTGTACTGTTATGTTTTTAATAAAAGTAATTTATAAATGGGTATTATCTCTGCAGGCAAGCAAACGAAAGCTGTTTAATACAGAAAAGAAACAGCACACGTGGAGAATTACTTACCTCTGTCCATGTGGAATCTAGATTCAAAGTAGTAAATTTTATTGGATGATTAGGAAAGAGAAGAGAGATGTTGGAGATAACAAACTCCTGGATCACACTGAGCCCAGTGCCCTGGTCTCGTTTCCAGCAGCCCTCCAACAGAAGAAGCAGGAGGCACAGGCAGGGAGGTGTGCACGTGAAAACACAGAGGAACTTCCGTGACAAACGGCATAAACATGCGAGAAGGGCAGAAGGTCAACTTGGAGCAGAGGAGTACGTCTCTTAAATGGTCTATTTAATGCTTGACAAACTGTAAATCTACTCACTTTAAAGATAAAAACAGCAACCCTCATTTCTCTGCACACGGGTTCATCTTGCTGATCCTAGAGTATCATATATTTTTTTGTTGTTATTGTTCTTTTTAAATTTTTTTAATTGAGGCATTATTGCTTTATAATATCATACAAATTTCAGGTGTACGTCATTATATTTTGATTTCTGTGTAGAGTGCATCATGTTCACCGCCCAAAGACTAATTCCCGTCCGGCACCGGACACATGCGCCCTATTAACCCTTTTGCCCTCCACTCTTCCCCCTTCCCCTCCAGTAACCACCAATGTAATCTCTGTGTCTATGTGTTGTTGTTGTTCTTATCTTCTTCTTATGAGTGAGATCATATGGTATTTGACTTTCTCCATCTGACTTATTTCACTTAGGATAATACGCTCAAGATCCATCCATGTTGTCAAAAATGGCAAGATTTCACATTTTGTTATGGCTGAGTAGTATTCCATTGTCTACATATACCACATCTTCTTTATCCATTCGTCAATTGATGGGCACTTACGTTGTTTCCAAGTCTTGGCTGTTGTGAATAATGCTGCAATGTACATGGGGGTGCATATATCTTCATGCATTCCTGTTTTCCTGTTCTTTGGGTAAGTACCCAGCAGCGGAATAGCTGGATCATATGGTAGTTCTATTCTTAATTTTTTGAGGAATCTCCATACTATTTTCCATAGTGGCTGCACCAGTGTACACTCCCACCAGCAGCACATGAGAGTTCGCTTTTCTCCACATCCTCTCCAACACTTCTTGTTTCTGACGGGAGTGAGGTGATTGTAGTTTTGATTTGCATTTCCCTGATAGCTAAGGATGTTGAACATCTTTTCACGTGTCTGTTGGCCATCTGTATATCTTCTTTGGAGAAATGTCTTTTCAGATCTTTTGCCCATTTTTTAATTAGGTTGTTAGTTTTTTTATTGATGAGATGTATGAGTTCTTTATATATTTTGGATATTAACCCCTTATCAGACATATAGCTTGCAAATACCTTCTCCCAATTGTTAGATTGTCTTTTCATTGTGTTGATGGTTTCCTTTGTTGTGCAGAAGCTTTTTAGTTTGATACAGTCCCATTTGTTCATTTTTTCTTTTGTTTCCCTTGCCCAGGCAGACATGGGACTTGAAAATATGCTGCTAAGACCAATGTCGAAGAGCATACTGCCTATGTTTTCTTCTAGAAGGTTCTTGGTTTCTAGTCTTTAATCCATTTTGAGTTAATTTTTGTGTGTGGTATAAGATAATGGTCTGCTTTCATTCTTTTGCATGTGGCTGTCCAGTTTTCCCAACAGCGTTTATTGAAGAGACTCTCCTTTCTCCATTGTATGCTCTCAGCTCCTGTGTCAAAACTTAGCTGTCCATAGATGTGTGGGTTTATTTCTGGGCTCTCGATTCTGTTCCATTGATCTGTGTGTCTGTTTTTGTGCCAGTACCATGCTGTTTTGGTTACCATGGCTTTGTAGTATATTTTGAAATCGGGGAGTGTGATACCTCCAGTTTTGTTCTTTTTTCTCCGGATTCCTTTGGCTCTTGGAAGTCTTTTGTTGTTCCATATAAATATGAGGATTCTTTGTTCTATTTCTGTGAAAAATGTCATTGAAACTTTGATAGGGATTGCAGTGAATCTGTAGCTTGCTTTATGAAGTATGGACCTTTTAACTACGTTAATTCTTCCCATCCATGAGCATGGAATATCTTTACATTTCTTTGTGTTTTCTTCAATTTCTTTCAACAGTGTTTTATATTTTTCAGTGTACAAGTCTTCCACCTCTTTGGTTAAATTTATTCCGAGGCATTTTATTCTTTTTGTTGTGATTGTAAATAGGATTGTATTCTTTTATTTTTTTTAAAGATTGGCACCTGAGCTAACAACTGTTGCCAATCTTTTTTGTTTTCTCCCCAAATTCCCCCAGTACATAGTTGTATATTTCAGTTGTGGGTCCTTCTAGTTGTGGCATGTGGGACGCCGCCTCAACGTGGCCTGATGAGCAGTGCCATGTCTGAGTCCAGGATCAGAACTGGCGAAACCCTGGGCCGCCAAAGCAGAGAGCACGAACTTAACCATTCGGCCATTTGACCATGGGGCAGGCCTCGGATTGTATTCTTAGTTTCTCTTTCTGCTACTTTGTTGTTAGTGTATAGAAACATAACTGATTTTTGTATGTTGATTTTGCATCCTGCAACTTTACTGTATTCATTTATTCTGTCTAATAGTTTTTTAGTGGTTTCTTTAGGGTTTTCTATATATAAAATCATGTCATCTGCAAATAGTAACAATTTTACTCCTTCCTTTCCTATTTGGATCCTTTTTATTTCTTTTCCTTGCTTGATTGCTCTAGACAAAACCTCCAGTACTATGTTAAATAAGAGTGTTGACAGTGGGCATCCTTGTCTGGTTCCTGTTCTTAGAGGGATAGCTTTCAGTTTTTCTCCATTGAGAATGATATTAGCTGTGGGTTTGTCATATATGGCCTTTGTTATGTTGAGGTACTTTCCTTTTATACTCATTTTATTCAGAGTTTTTATCATAAATGGATGCTGTATCTTCTCAAGTGCTTGCTCTGAATCTATTGAGATGATCATGTGATTATTTTTAATTAAAGATTGGCACCTGAGCTAACATCTGTTGCCAATCTTCCTTTTTTTCTTCTTCTTCTTCTGCCCAAACCCCCCCAGTATGTAGTTGTATATTCTAGTTGTAGATCCTTCTGGTCATGCTATGTGGGATGCTACGTCACCATGGCCTAATGAGCAGTGCCATGTCTGTGCCCAGGATCCGAACCAGCAAAACCCTGGGCTGCTGAAATGGAGTGTGCAAACTTAACCACTTGGCTACAGGGCTGGCCCCAATCATGTGAATTTTATTCTTTATTTTGTTATCATGGTGCATCACATTGATTCATTTCTGGATGTTGAACCATCCCTGCATCCCTGGAATAAATCCCACTTGATCATGGTGTATGATATTTTTAATGTATCGTGTATTCAATTTGCTAGTATTTTGTCGAGGATTTTTGCATCTACATTCGTCAGTGATATTGGCCTGTAATTTTCTTTTTTTGTGTAGTCCTTGTCTGGTTTTGGTATCCGGGTAATGTTGCCTCGTACAATGAGTTAGGAAGCATCCCCTCCTCCTCCATTTTTTGTAAGAGTTTGAAAAGGATAGGTATTAAGCCTTCTTTGGATG